>NC_137541.1:108015536-108524821 GCF_963082525.1 Nesoenas mayeri
GTTCAATGTTTAAATAATTATAGCTAAAAGGTATGTTTTATATAGTTAGTGATGCTTTTTAATCACTGAGGAGGAAAATGAAGTTATTTAGAACTGTAATTGCTGAGGAAGTCTCTGGAAAGAAAAAAGACAATTCTAAGGGATAATTAATTTTGTTGGTATACTAGGGTCCTTGGAATTACATTGGAGATACTAACTGCTTAATTCAGTGTCATATAAATCTCAGAAAACAGACATATATTATATAACAGTCTCATGTAACAGTCGTATATATATACTCACAAAATCAGTCTCATATAGCCGTCATATATAAACACTCATATACTCAGCCTAATATAAAAGTCAGCATGCATCAGTTTGAGAGTTTAAGATTACAGATTCTTTTTTTTTTTTTCAAAGTGTACAGTCTTCTCATTTAACTGCACATCTACCCAACACACCTGTAATTATGTCCATTACAAAAGTATGGACTGATTGAGACGAAAAATACGTAAGTTTGTAGACAAGCTTCTAAGCCTGTAGTCAGACAATTCCAAAGAGATCTCCTTTTCAAAACACTTACTGGCATTTTAGAAACCAAATTGATGCTATTTGCTTAATTTCAGCTGATAGGTACTTGGTGCTTTAGAAAATTAAAGCAGTTATTTGAGTGCCTAGCAGCAAATAAATGGCATCTTTTAGACAACCACTTTAAGAATCTTGTATCTTGGTTTGTATCTTGTTCTCAATATAGGAGGGGATATTAAAATAAACTTGTAGCTCGCCAGGAAAATGATTTTTTAATGGGGACTTGTAAAATCAGAAACTGCCTATGTCTTTCTGAAAAAAAAAACCATTTACATATTTCTGAAAAAAAAGCACCCTAGTGTATACCCAACAACATACAAATCCTTATGTCCTGGAAAGCACCTTTGGCTGTAGAGATGAAATGGGATCACAGTAAAGTGCAGTTGCTTGAGAACTATGTAGCTGTTACTTGCAATGACTGTCTTACTGAACGGTTGGTGCAGAAAGTGGCAGCCATTAGGGGTCCTGCAACGGAAAATTGTTTTGCTGGACAGTGGAGATGTACCCCTGACACTCTTCTACTGTCTTGATCTGATGAAATGTTACAACAGCCTGTGCATTCGGTTTGCCAGAAGGGCAGGCAGACTAGCTTGGCAGTCAGTCCTGGCAGCACCAGACCTGGTCATTACCATCATCCCAATTATAAGAATGGATTTAACCAATTTAGTGTTCAACGGTTTAAATAAGTTATCATGGAAATGATGGCTTCTAAATATACGACAAATAAAGCAGATGGCGCTGGAGGGTCTTTGAAAGATGGGATGATCATGTCACTCATCTGCAGCCATTTCAGTGGCCTGAAGTGTTCAGAGACATTGTTACATGACACTTTCTGCAATTTGTCAAGAAATCTACAGTTTTGTCATTCTTGAACAGTGAATCATGGTTGCTGAGTAGGGCTGAAGAACAGCTGGATATTGGTTTAATTCCTGCCTTTTTGGTCAGCTGCCACATACGTTCGTCTCTGAACCCAGTGATAAAGTCCCTCACTAGTTTGTTGGCTTTCTGCATTCCTTGGTCTCATCCATTGGATATAATAATAACAATTAATCATCCCCACTTCTCAGTTCAGAAAACAGCTTTATGCAGGAATGCTGGAGTGCAGTAAGTGACCGTGGGATCGCTAGTGATGCTGTGAAAAAACTGTCAATGGTGGATCTAATGGCACATCCCAGCAGGCTAAAGAGCCTAAAGAGCCAGCTACGAATTGACAGGATAGCATTCAGGTGGCCAGCAAGCAATATTGGGGCTCACCATGATGGTTGTAATTTAGATCATGGCTGTACAACTGCTATCAACTTTCCAGACAGAGATAGAAATAAAACCCTCACAAGAAGTACTGCTGAGAGCAGTAAAAGGGAGAAGGGTGCACACTGGGAAAGGAAGTCAAATGTTACAGCATTTTAATTACGTTTCCGTACACTGCTCTGTAAGTACTAAACAGAATACGAGAGTACCTTATTTTTGCAATATTTACCACTTTATTTTTTGGTACCAGTGTCTGATGAGTTGAGGTTGGCTGACTGCTAGATGGTCACCCAGCCACTCACTCCTACTCCCGGTCCTTAACAGAGCAAGGGGCAAAAATAAGATGCAAAAGCTCATGAGTCGAGATAATGCCAGGTAGATCAGTTACCAGCTCATTGTGGAGCCAGTGGGAACTGCCTGTGTCCTACACAGGGCAGCTCCTGATCTTCTCCCACAGAGAACACCATGGCAGGCCCTCCGCTGCCTGAACCTGTGCACCCAATGCACAGAGTCATTAAATCATAATATCTCATTATAAAGAATGCTTTCTTGGTTTTGTATGCATAAGTCTAATTTACTTACTAGTAAATCTCCCTTTCATGTGTACCTAAAAATACTCCCCCTCCACCCCACGTATCACATCATTAAGTTAATGTGCCAGCTACATTTCTGGAGGGCTGGACTGGCACACATATTTTTTGGAATATTTATGCCATGTGGTACACTGGTTTAATGAGAAACATTTACATGCCAGTGCTGAAAACAAGGAAATTATCAAAAGTGTGGCTAGATAAAGGCTAATTTCTCTGCATGTAACCAGCTAACGCTGCATGGTACAGTTACAGATCCCTCAGACAAGTACTTCAGAGGTCAGCAACCCAAAGCCTATGAAGCTGTAGACTCCAAATCTATCCCAAAGCATGTCTTGGATAGCCAACAGAAGTTCTTACTCCATTGACATAGTGTATTGGTCAGAGTACTAAATCTGTGTTAGCAGGAAACTTTTTTATACCACAGTTGTCAGCACTGTCACTTGAGTTGCCTTTAATGACACAAGTGTGTGACCAACTCTGTTTTCATTTCATAACTTGCTGAATTTGAAAAGTCATTATTCTCCAGCCTTTTTTTTTTTTACTGTTTTCTCTCATAACAGTTACAGTTTTATTAGTACTATAAATTATAACTTGCTTAAAGCTGAAAATTACAAATTAAGTGCTCCCCAGGCCTGTTTTGCCTAGAACACTTCTAGCTTAAAATAAGTTTATCATTTCTTGTGCCATGGTCAGTGGTGACATACGAAAAGAAGAAAGTTACTTCTGCCTGTAAGTTTCCATAGACTTCAATGTATGTTAAATCCTTTGACATCTAGATATTACAAAGCGTATAATAATATGTTGATCTGTGGTTTTCACACACTGAAAGCTGTTTTACTCTAGGTTTTGATTTGGCTTGGGTTTAGGTTTTGGGTTTGAGTTTTTGTGGTTTTTTGGTTTTGTTTTTGTTTTTTTGTTTGTTTGTTTGTTTTTTGTTTGTTTGTTTCAGGTAGCATTTTTTCATTAATTTTAATCAAATGCAACATTGGGTAGGAGGTGGTAAAATTCACTGAGCCATCCACATCCATCAGGGTATCTTGTTCCTCAGCCCTCTGACAAACTTTGTAGCTGTGAACATGGGCCAGGAATGAGACAGTAAGAGTGACCAGCTCTCCAGTCATTTGACTGTGGGTCTGTGCTGCAGGAAGACCGCACAAGATGGGAAGTCAAAGTGACAGTCACATAAATTAAATCATTGTGTATATCTCGTGATTTCTAGTTCAAGTGACATTGAATATTTTGCTTTTTAGTAACTAGCAATAAATCAAACTTAACTGCTCAGTGAACTAAACTGTGGACTGAAAGTGCCAAGGAATACCCTGATTGGATAATGACTTAATACAGCCACTAAAAAAAAAATGCAGAATGTGTAAAGGAAGTTCAGTGAGGAAATGTTCTTAAGAGCTACATTTTCTGCCTTCCAAGGAGTATACTCCTTTATATATTCCTTTAAAAATACTGTTTCTTCTAGTAAAATATTTGGAAGGCAGAAAATATATGTCTACAAGAAAGCAGTGAAGTTGTCCTTCTTTCCATAAGGCAATGCTCAATGCATCATGGACTAGAGAAAGGGCTTATGTTCTTGGTAATACTAAGCATTGAATTGTGTGGTCATTTCATATCGTAGCTATTGACCTCTGCCAGTAAAAATGCCCAAAATATCAGCAGTCTTCTAAGCATGGTGTTCAGAAGTGGAAACCACCTTGTGACTGCAAGCTACATATATGACATAGCTATGAAAATTACCTTTATCATCAACAAAACACAGCTGCTGGCTGATGTAGATCCAACCTTTCAGTAACATTTTTCTGGAGGATTCCAGATAAGAGAACCAGAGCTCTCCTGGCTGTCACCAGACTGACTGTTTTCTTCCAGTTGTTGTATATGTGTGTCAGAAGAGTAATCACCTAGAAAACCCAGTACTGACTTTAGAAGCCTGTAAAGTGTCTCCTATTTTTTTTCTCCCCATATAAACAACTATGGGAGTCAAAGCTGCTTTCACACTACTCCTTTCCCACTTATATGTTCCACTCACTCTTAATGTGGTCCAGAGAGACTCCCATAGGTTTGTTCAACTCTGCCTTTCTTTGTACTGTCACTTCCATTAACAACATGTGTTTAAAGTCAAAAACTGTTTTTCCTAATAAAAGGGAAGTTTCAGAAGCAGTGCTAAAGAGTTTCTGTCAATACTGGTGCTACTTTGGGTACAGACTCTATGCAGCTCCCATCAGAGTCTGCCAGCCTCAAAAGGGTGCACAGCACTTGCACTACCAAGGCTGCAGCCTTCAAGAGGGGGATGCTACTGTGTTGCCAAGATGTACAACTTTCCATCTTCTAGCTTATAACTTTCTTAGACACCTAGGTTTCTGCTACTGCTCCTCTAGACTTTCACACAGTTACAGTACATATTTCATTAATTTGAGTGTTGTTTCCATTGCAGTTCAGACTTAATCTGCCTTGAAGGTGGAGCAGTTGCAAGATTAATCCTTTCTATGATTTTACTGTACTATAATGAAAGCTGCTCATTAGCCCAACATTTGCAGATGAGAAAATACTTAGCACAAGCAAATCCTTTTACTGAAACCTTGCACAGGTAACAGTTAATGTGCTATCATAATGTGCCTTTGCTTCATTTGCAAAAGATCAACAGGACAAAAAAATCTTTTAACAAATATTGAAGTGTTCTGACTTCATTAATATATCCTCAAGTGCATTTTTAAAGGTTTAACCAGCAGAAGTATGAGTAACTTTTCTCCAACACTTTCGTATTGAACACTGTGTCCCATCTTAACAGTAAGTAATTACACACCACATCATCCAAACTAAATAAATGAAGTTTCAAGTACCACATCTGGGAATAGTTAATCCACTTCCTCTAACTTGTATCCATACACTTCTTGTGTCTTTAAAAGCATACTATCCAACTGACAGAACAAAAGAAGTCATCTACTAACAGACACAGAAGAACTTGGAAAAACCCTTTAGAATCTGGGAATTTAATTTTGTTAGTGCTTTTAATGATTTACCTGACTGCAACAGCAGGCACTACCTCATAACTAAGATGTTAAAACAAAATGTCCCTTTTAGACTTCGTTTTCCCCACACCCTCATAGTAGCTGACAGTGATCAATAGATAACCTTTCTGTAGCAGGACTGGGGACTACTGATATCCCTGATGCCTGTTGTTAGGACATTTCTTGTGTCACCAGATGATAGCATCACCATCTTGGGTGGAAGAAGGACAAACAAGACCACAGTGCTCTACACTGTCCTGGAAGGTCTAGTTGTCCTCCTCAGGCCCCATCACTTCAGCCCCAGATGACTATCTGTGCACTTCCATCCTGGCTGTCTCGGTGCCACAAGCAGGTTAGTTTTCAATTCATAGTTTAAAGCCTCTTGGGAGTGTTAGCTAAAGTTTTTCAAGGCATCCCAGATTTAGGTTTCGCTAAGTTTCTCCTTTCCAGTCAGAAGCTGGGAGTTGCTTTCTGGTCTCCAAAGAGATTCAGGTATGTAGTTGCCTACCTCCCACCAGAAAATGAGACTGAAGCATCAGTATGACTGTCGTTCTTTTCTATACCTTTAGCCATTCTGTTTCAGTGTAAATGCTGTTTAAAAATGCTTTAATGGCCACTGGATACTGATATGTGACTTGTGCAGAGGTAGTCTTTTCTGCCATATTTCTTTCACACCTTGATGAACTGTTAATTATTCCTTGCAGTTCAGAGGACAGAGTTCACAAAATCATCTGGCAAAGTGTTTCTGAGACAAGGCACATGTCATGGGGTTATGGACCATCTCTGCTAATGAACGGCTGAGTGACTTCTGGGTTTCCCTTGAAAGAATCAAATTACACATTCTTGGGTGAAAAGAGAATCAGAAGATTTCTTCCACTGGGGGAGACAGTACAGCATGTTTTACTTTTCTCATTTTAATATACATTTATGCAGCTTCACATGCACAGGAGTGACAGGATGAAGAACTAAAGCAACTGGGGCTGCTTTTTAACATAAAGTACAAATTCCTTGAATTGGTTGCTCTTTAAATATATGGCTTTTAGAGATTTGAAGGAAACAAGTTTAATCACAGGGGAGCCTTTTCCAAGGTCTCATTAAACAAATTAAAATTTCTTTAAGTTTTATTCTGTGGTGAGTTGGCAAGTATGTCTACAAGTGGGCAAATACATCTACCTCACTACCAGAACAGTCAGGCTTCACTCAATTTTATTGTGACTCAGCCCACCTTTTGCGTAATGGAAAGGTGTAAGCTAGTTGCAGTAGTAGACAAATGTTTAATGGGGCCATACTCTACAATTTAGAGCTTGGCCTACTCTCGGTTTTAATTCTGGAGTTGCAACACATTGGAGAAAATGGCAACATAAAATCTCCTAACAAGCTAATTTTCACAGTATGTTAAAATGCTTACACGAGTGAAAAGCATATTGATTTTCACACCCACCCCTTCCACTGTAACTGCTGCCATATAAGGGTTTGATGAATTGCAGGGCTTTTGCTTTGATTTCCTTAATAGTGTCTAGAAAAGGTGGAGTAATAAAACAATTTATCAGCTCTATATGTGAGAGAAAAGGAGCCATGAACAGTCTGTTATGTTGGAAGATGTTAAGTGGTGGGGAAAATAGGTGCTTAAATTTGGATAATAAACTTTTCATACTTAGGCCTATCATTTATAATTGTATTTGTAAGTCATCTGCCTTCCTGAAGTTCATATTCTGATTTGCCTCTAGGCTGGTGTTTTTCAGCCTGTTCTGTTTTGAAGGGCTTCCTTTCTAGGAGAAACCATTGTCATTTGATGGAACAGTGAAAGGGTGCTTAAATGTTATATACTCACTAATAAAACTGGAAATATTGCTAGTAAAATATGAGGTCATTTTTCATCTACTAGGAAATAACAGCCAATTTTTAGGAATATCTGTTTGTCTGTTGGTTTGGGTTTTTTTCCGTGTTATATGGACTATCATCAGTGACTGGGCCACAAGTGGGAAAACACTGGCCTGGTGACTCCAAGTTACATGTTTTTTATAGAAACAGGAATGATGACAAGCTGATAGAGGGAAAAATGGATGAAAAGGGGAGTTAAATTGGTTTACTGCTACATTTCTGTTCCCTTTCTGGTCGCAGTCAGGTTATCAGGTTGGGATACGGTGCTGGTTCATCACCAACCTGAGCTGGATGAAATTGCTAAAAATAAGAGTAGTGCAATACCGTAAAAAGTAACTGACACTACTGTGTTCCAGAATAAATGCATGTTGTTACAATGAATCTCTGTCTTTGAACTTGTATTTTATCTAACTTTGTGACTTTTGTCTGGGATGCAGGGAAAGACCATTGCACTTAGCTTTGTTGAGAAGTTCTGCTTTCCTACTATATGTGCTGGGAGTATAATTTATTTATTTTCAGTAAAAGTTAATCTCTCTGAGAAAGTATCAAAACATGTTGCCTATTGGTATTTTGCAGGCATCTGAAACTTACTCATTTCATTTTAAAGTACAGAACAACTGTAAAATTTTGCAACTTTCATAAACAAATGAAAGAGTTAAGAGGCTGAATCCAGCACTGTCCAAGTCTGTAGCCTCTTCTAATTTATTTTAAACTTGTGTAGAAAAACCTCCACTAATATGGATGGTTTTCTTTCTTTTCTTGTAACCAGTCTTCGAAGTTAGATTAGGCTGTATCGATGTTTTCCACAAGGTTTATTTTCTCAGGTTACAGATCATGGGTTTGTTCTTAGTAAATAATAAAATTCATAAGACAGCTGTCTCTGCAACAGCACAAAGAGCAATTTTTTTGCTTTGAAGCTTGTCTTCTTCTAAATCCACTTTAGGAAAAAATAAAATAAGTGGAAGGGGCATGGGGGTATGGATGATAGAACATACTCTTTGTTTTGTAGGTAAGTAGTCAAACAGGGCTGCAGTGATCTTAGTTGTCCCTTCCACAAACCCCTCATTAACATTTGAAGTGGATATCTTTATGAACCCGTATGAACTGATAACACACAGGGGTCTGGCAGGGCTCTGACAAGGAAATGTTAATTGTTTGGAGGTCCCTGTGTAAAAAAGGTTGTCTATACAAAGGTGCTGGGAGTGGCAGTCCAGGTAGTACAACTTCTGTACTGGGAGGCTGGTACCTCCACACAAACCAAAATGATGGTACAGCTTGGCTGGGCAGCTGGTGGGGATGGTTGGACAGGGGTGCGATGACCATGGATGAGCCCAATGGGGAGAGAAAAGGAGGTGGAGGAGATAGACTGATCCTCCTCTTCATTTCTCTTCCTTTGGGCCTGTCCCAGGAAAGTGGGTGCTGAGGAAGGTTGACAAAGGAACACTCTGCAAAATGAAAGTGAAAATACCCCCTTTGAAAGTGTTAGTGTTGTATGATTTACTGATTGCTGACTTTAGAAATTTTGACGAGATTTTCCACCAACCATTACGCTTTTTGCAGAACAGGAGAGGAAGGGGCAATCAGAAGGTGGAAGCGCTTTCTGTGTGTCACTTTTAAGAGCACAGTTTTCACACTAACCAGCTTCTGCCATGAACTACCTAGTAGATCAAAAAAGGTGCGGTGCAAAAATCTTTCACATCTATTAATTTAACTCAAATTAAATTTGCAAAGGAGGCTTTCAAATTCTGGAGACCATGGCCTCACCTACAAAAATCTGTTTTACAAATTTCTTTTTAAGTGCAAATACAGTACTGTGATCGAAACTACGGTCTTTCTGCACTGAAGAGTCACCAGTCCCATGAATTAAATGGAAAGTGTAAGGGCAGTTCAGGCAAAAGTAAGCAAAAAAATATTTTAATAGGTTTTATCTTGCTAGTCTTTTTATGAACAGAAACAATAAAATGATTAAGAAACTCAGAATTTGTCAGTTACTGTTAAACTCAGAAAGCAAAGAAATATTATATAAATGATGGATTGGAAAATTCACCATTGATACCATTTAGTGAACTGATGAAACTAAGCAGTATATTCTCAGTATATCAAAACCAATCCTTTCTTTTTTTCTTCTTTTTTTTTTTTTTTTTTTTAATTCCCAATTAAAATAACTTCCACAAACTCTGAGGTTCATTTTAAAAAGTATAAAAATGCAGGGTAGGTTGTACTTTTCCTTAAGCACCTTTTTAAGCCAGATACAGAAAACAAATGGCTAGTAACTACCTTCCCAATTCTGAACAAGTGCTTCTGCTTGTTCATCAGGGCCCTGCTCTGCACAGTCCTGTCTTGTTTCTTCAAGGAGACTGTTGCTGGCCAAGAATCAGCGTTCAGTGGGGTGAACCCTCCTTCCTCACCTGTTCGGAGATCATAAGGCTGTCCTGCCACAGAGGAAAAACCTGTTATATCTGCCTGATAGAAAATGTAATGACTTTGTCAGGTTGCAATGACAGATCGGGATTATTGTACCTTACTTAATGTTCAATATCAGTTTATTTCTATCTTAAAGTATTTTCATTTCAAAGGACATGCATGAAATTAAGGATACACTGAAGAGCCTACATGATTCATATGGAATGATACAATTCAGGGCTTTTGGTTTGCCTTTAATTTTATTAAATTCTTAAAAACGAACTAACCAACCACCAAAAAATACCTAATAATAAGTGGTTAGAAGTGGAGACACCTGCACAGAACGTCTTGTTACTTGGTAGTTGCAGGGAGAAGGAAGAAAGGACAGAAGAGTAACAGGAAAGGTGCAGGAAAACATTCCTATTCTCAACATCAGATCTCTTTTTGGTGTATCAAGGTGGATACCCAGAAACTAATAATAAAAAATACATTTATTTTCTGAAAATCAAAGCTACGAAATCTCAGTCCACACACACAAGTGTATCTTTTAACAACACAGAAAAGTCCTGCCTTCTCTGAAGTCTATGCCATTGGTCCACCTTCCACCTCTGAAACTAGGATTTTGCTCATGACTCTATAAACATTTTATGCTTAGGACCCATTTTCATTATATGCCCTAACTGCTTATTTTCACCGAACGTTTCATGACAGTGAAGAGTAATTTACCTTTATTTTGTTTATGTGCTTGAATGTCACTCTTACCAAGGTTTGTGTGTATGTGCATATGATATAGTGGATTGCACTGCTGTTTTGGGGAAAAGAGTGGCTTTGGTTCAGGGCAAAGTGTGAGCTACAGGGTGGGACTGGTAGGGAAAAGGACTTAGCCTGTTTTGAGGATTAGAAAGTGAGGCAAAAAGAGGAACATGATTCATTACTTTACCACATACTGTAATGATAGAGGACCCAGGTGTCATGTTTTGCCTTGAAGGGTTCAGTGGAGAATACCTCAGACAATTGCAGATACTCCTAAAAGTACATGGGCCACTTGTTTTATGTGGAAAGACTGAGCTGTTCTGCAACAGATAGGTAATGGTGGGTCTGGGTACCTTACATGCAATATATGTGATTTGGCAAAGGCCTTGTGACAGACACAGTCATCATGAATGTCATTTTAATCCTTGCCGCCCTTCTGGCTCAAGGGAGGTCCTTTACCTTTTCTTGCTCACATCAGTTAATCTAACCTCATTACATTTTCTTTATCCTTCTTCCTTGGTAAAACATAGTAGTTTGTATCTGACATTGAACTTTTGGTCTGTAACTTCTTCCCTGAAGGAATCAGTAAAGGCTCTATGTTGTTCTTCACACAGCTAAGATTTTGCATGTGTACAACATTTGTAACTGCATTATGGGAATGAATATGACAAAAATTAAATTCTAATCTGACCCCAGACTGTACTAATACAATAACTCTTTGGTTTTGATTTTTGGTTTGGTTTTCTTTTGGTTGGTTGGTTTTGGTTTTTTTGGGGGTTTTGTTTTTCCCCTAATTATGATAATATGTAAAAGGCTCTACATAAAATCTTGTAAACACTCCATAACATCCATGGCTCCACTTCCCTAGCTCCACAAACTCAGCTCCCTGTCTTTGAGAAAACTGATGCACCGATAAGTCAGCTTTGCTCTTTTTATGTGTTTCTGATCACACACAAGCAGTCTGACCTGGTCAGGATGATCAGTCATATGGTATAATAAAAAAATCTAATACGGTATTTGCCACAGCCCCTGAACAATCCCGAAGGTAGGAGTAGTTTACAAGCCTCTGTGTCACTTAATTCAGCAGAATTAACTAAAACTCGGAGTTTGGGAGAAGGAGATTAAATGGAATAATGAAATCATCTAAATATCTTCACCTTCACTCATGAAATCAATAAGTAAATTAATCAGCTAAATGTAAAAAATCCATCTTTGGGAGTTCATATTAAGGATTAAATTCATCCATGAGATACCTACTAATGCATAGTTTATTTCTCAATGATTTGGCTAATGTGGGGGCAATCTGTAAACCTAGTCACATTAAAAAACAGAATAAAACTAAACCAAACACAAAACCAATTTTTCTGTCTAGTTTCTGGTTTTACTGCAGTTGCTCTAGCCAAAGGTATTTTCCATTCTCATGATACTTCCTTTAGCAGGATTACTTTTGAAAAAGTAATAATACTCTACTTATCTTTAAAACTGTTAAGCAATATGTCTCCTAGCAAGCAATATCTGGCTGCTGTCCTGAAACTTAACAGTGAAAAATAAATCTGCCTGGGGCACAAGTCCCAAGCAGGGTCCAGTTTTGTAAGTTTGTGAAGCCCTTGGACTCAGGCAGTGCTCCCCTAGGGCAGGTTGTTTTCTTGTGTTAAAACAACACCACAGCTGAGCTCATTTGCTCTTGAACAGCTTTCCTGTCTTTTAGCTGGATTCTGCAGCTGCCTGAACATAATGGCAGGGTCTTGTGGGCAGCTGGGAGCATGGAGTTCATGTTTGTTCAGGATGTTTTGACAAAACATTGTTTCTACATAAAAAAGCTCACTTGTATGAGGACAACAGCCTTGTAGCTAACCTTGGTACTGGGTCCACTTGTCTGACTGGAAAAACACACCTAAGGACTATCACTCAAGGTTTTGTACAAAACACTACCCACCAAAGATTTGATCAAAGGTTTTCCTACTGATTGAAACTGGTATCTGATATGAAGGGGAAATGTATGAGAATGGGAACTAGAGAGTGATCCAGATTCTTGCAGTCAGTGTCTTCAGGATTTCAGTACTAGAGGATGCATTCAAGTCCATGCTCTTGATATTCAGCAATGGATATTCTCCATTTTGGGCCCTGCATGATTCTGTGGGAATGAGGTTTCTGCAGTTTAATTCGGCACTTTGGGGCGTGTGTGCATTAGGGAAGTATTTTGATTTGTTTAAAAGCTGTGGCCTAATGATCTCATTTCTTGTTCTGTGAGAAATATTTCATAATCATTTGTTTTTCACCTTCTCCATTCACAGAGATACGCATACAGGTATTATAGCCTCCTCCTCAATATACAGTCCTCTCTCTTTAAAATGGAAAAGAGTATTTTTAGTGGATTTTTTTTTTCCTGTCATCATGTCTGACTGCTTCAGGGCAATCTTTCACTGTAGTAAATCCACAGAGTGACATCTTGCCCAGGAAAGGAGCGTTATCCACTCCTTGTGAAATGGGAACACCACTTCAACTATACCTGGTTATAGCTAGGAGGACATAAATTACACATGCCTTTGAAGATATGGGTACCACTGGAGGCACACAGGGACATAATTTCTAGCTTTTCCCCTCAATTGCTTTTTCCTGGCTGCTCTATTTTGAATATAACCCTTGCTGACTATCAAACTCGTGTTTTCATAGAGTTGACCGCAGTGATTCCCCTATCTCCCTCTGGAGTTCTAATTGCTCATTTAGAGTTCATAATTATGCAAGTGAAGTTATTTTTCTCAGGTACATCACATCACATTTATCAACATGGAATTTTACTAACCATTTTATTGCTCATCAATGAAGTCTTGCTTTAAGCTTGCTTCACAACCAGCTTTAGTTTTTATTATCCTGACTAATTTTATAACATCCTCAAACATTTGTCAGTTCACTAGCTGCCTATGCTTTCAGATCTCTCAGGATGACATTGCAAAGCACTGATCTTGCTGCATATCACTGTAGCATCCCGTCAGTGACCTTGACCACTGTAATGTTGGCCAATAGTCCTACCCTTCATTCTCTACCTTCTAATCAGTTATTGATCAATGTCAAATAATCTTCGCAACAACATTTGATGAGGAACCTTGCCAAAAGCTCTTGAAAAATACAAGGACGTATCTTGACAAGATTATACCTCTCACAGTTACTGATTCCTGCAAAGAGATTTGACAGGTTTGTGCTGCATAACTTCCCTTCATAAAACCATATGGGCTATTCTGTCATAGAGAACAATTTTTCCATTCTTTCTCTAATTCTCTTCTTTATTTCAGAGTCTACTGATTTTCCCAGGACAGCAGTCAGATATCACAGAATCACAGAATCACAGAATCACAGAATGTTAGGGATTGGAAGGGACCTCAAAAGATCATCTAGTCCAATCCCCCTGCTGGAGCAGGAACACTTAGACGAGGTTACACAGGAAGGCGTCCAGGTGGGTTTTGAATGTCTCCAGAGAAGAAGACTCCACAACCTCCCTGGGCAGCCTGTTACAGTGTTCTGTCACCCTCACTGTGAAGGAGTTTCTTCTCATATTTAAATGGAACATCTTGTGTTCCAGTTTGTGCTCACTGTTCCTTGAAAATTATAGCTGTCTACATAAATATATGCCTGTATACACAAGTGCACTAGACTAATTGTAAGTAAAAACTAAACCAAGTAAATTTTGTTTCATTTTCCCCTCAGGTATGGAGTTGGAAAGTTTCAGGTCAGCTCTTTGCAGGGGTGGCTGCTCAGGAGTACTCAGGGGGTTCAGCAGGCCCCCCAGCGAGGGCTGATGCCCCCTAGTCAAGATGGCCTGAGCAGGCAGGATAGAGCTGAGATGGAAGCACAGAGGACCAAGGGACTCATCCAAGAAGGGAAGAGTCTTGAGTGCAAACCTGTGAGATCAGGTTCTTACCCACCAGGGCTCAGCCTACCCTGGAAAACTGCTTATAACAGAGTCTTGACAGAGGAGTCCTCCTGTGAGATATCTAAGAAGTTTCTGGTATGTATTTTTGGTTTGACTACTAAACCTCGTGGATCACATGTGTAATTTCAGTAATTTAGCATTAATCTATTTACTTCACTAGTTCTATATGTCCTCACCTCTGGAGCAACTTTTACCCATTGCTGGTCAAAGGCACTGTCATATGTATGTTTCTGCTTCAGAAACTAAAGTGTGTTGATTTTGGGGATGAACTTGAGAGTTTTGGGTTTTTAACACAGGAGCTCTTTCACATCACGAAACAAGAAAAAAAAGAAAAAGAACTGGATGTACTCATGACCTGGGGGTACACAAATCCCAGGTTTCATAAGGGGATTTTACTAAGGAAAAGATTCAGGTGCCATGGAAGGAAATGGAAAGACTCCTACAGACTTCTGTGGGGTTTTGGTTAGGTTTTAAACCCTTAAACTCTTGGTATCCTGTCAGCTTCCCTGTCACATAAAAATGTACAGAAAAATCTATTAGAGTGGAAATACTTCAAAAGAAGTATGTACAGAACCCCATGGAAAAAAAAGGCGTTATAAATGTGAATGCTCAATGTGATTTACTCCTCTCTTTGACGTTAGAAATACACTGTGGCTGAAAGCAGCTATTAGCATACTCAAATATGGAAAAAACACCAGTAGTGGTCTCCTTGTCCTTGGGCTGTTAGTATACATTGCATCATGGATTTCTGGTAGTAATATAGGTAGAGATTTACTATTATCTTTGTGCATAAGAGAGAGAATAAAAATCCATTACGTTGGTTTGCTTTTCTTTCTTCTAAAGAAAGGGGGTTCAACTTGACAGTCAAGCATGCACTAGATTGGAAGGAAAAGCTGTAAAATAGAGATAAGTTTCAGAGGTCAGCTTGCTCTACCTTAGGCATCTTATCAAAACACTTAAATATGGAAGATCTCCTAGTTCATTCCCATTGTTTGAACACCTTCTAATGGTTTTTAATATGGGCCATGGTGTTTCTCACTGGCTATGCACAGGAAGGTGTAAGGTATGCAGCAGGTTAAAAATGAAACAGACTGTGTGGACACAGAAAATATGATAGTAGAGATTCCTACCATCATAAAAACAAACAGAAAAACTTAGCAGAAAGTCAGTAAAACTATGTGCTATATTGCATAGGCATCCAACTTTCATGTTTTTACAATATTAAAGAAATGGGAGAATCTTGTATGCAAACAGTATGTTCTCTACCGCACATCTTCTGAAGTCTCAAATCCATGTTGTGGTGCAAGTTGAAGACTGCTGCATGCAAACATTGATGAGTTAAATTATTTTTTTACAGACTTCAATATTTTTCATTTTATTTGCTCAGAGATAAACAGTATTGCAAAATCAAATAGGCATTGGAAGTCTGCGTTTGGAGATAATACATCTAGTATGAAAGCTCATGTTTATCTATAGAGAGCTTTTATATGTGGTGCTAAATAACCATTTTTTAATAAATAATTAAATCTACAAGTATTCCCTAGAGATAACTATACCCTCCAGTAATTCAAAATTGTCAAATAACTTTCAGGCGCTGCTACAATACAAAGTAGAATTAATGATTCATTGTTATAACTCCTGATTTCCTTAAAAAACATAATATATGAGTCTTATTAAACTTCTTGACTGTTTCGGAGGGAAAAGTATGAATTCCATCAGTAAGAAAGATATTCCATTTCAAAGTTTCATGGCTTGCCAAAAACCTTTCTTCACTTCTCTAAATAAAAAGAATTATTTAAATTTCCTGGCAGAGTTATGTAACACAAAACATGTTAGGAATAGCTGACATCGTTGGGAGGGGCGATCTTTGGTGAACGCTACTATCAGTTGATCAAAGCCTCTGCAACATTTCTAAGATGCCAGAGGTCTTCTTGAAGAGCAGCTGGTTTATGTGCAAAATGTGAGTAAATCATTGAGGCTTTGAATTAAAATCTTTGAGAAACGCCATACAAAAGAGGGGAAAAGTAGTGATAAAGCAAATGTAAACAAAATAAGGTCTTTCAACTGAGGAGATCCTTGGTATTGTGCAAAGTCAAACGCTGTTGTGATACGAAGAACTAAGAACAATGACAATAAACATGAAATAAAACCACCTGAGCAACTTCAAACACGTGAAAATGGGGAAGGAGATTAAGGCTGGCTGAACAGCAGCCTGCCTTCAACTCCACATGTCTCAGAAGGCTCAGCAAGACCACCATTTTCAGACAAATGAGTGAAGACAAGATTCTGGGAACTTTGTAACTGTATCTGTGACTCTGTGCCTTGCTGTACCACAGGCTTCCTGTACATGGAAAGCCCAGAGGAATGCTTGCTTTCTGAAACTGATCTGGGCGGGGGGCAGCACACAGATACACAGACACATGCATATATGTGTGCATATATACATATATATTCAAATACATGTATAACATATAGGCATATACATAGCCTGCCTTAGCCTGGGCAACCTGGCTCTACAGTGAGAGGAATCAAAGGCTTGTTTTCAGAATTGCTTACTCCTTGGTAATAGGAATGTGCGAAATTGATCAGTTATTTTTAGTAAGGTTTCTGAACCATCCTGGAAAACCTGAACTAAATAGTTTTGAGTAATGGCTTACGAATAGCCACTGCCAAAATAAGCATATCTTGTGAACCTGTGCCGACGTCTGGTTGCACCCCAAATTGCTCATCTCCACAGAGTGCTCCTGTCATTGTAAATATCATGTGGAGAAGGTGAATGCTTCATTCTGTTACAAAATCTTTTCCTCCTTTCCATGGAGGATATATGAGGCCTTTTGAGTTTCTGTCAACAGCTCATTGGTGCCACAAGAGACTAATAATCTCTGTCAAGCAGTTTGAAATGGAGAAGAATTTTCCTCCCTTTGCACCTTTGTACCTTGTACCCTTAATTTTCAAGGCTGCTGGTTTGACTTTTTTTTTTTTTCCCCAAAAATAGGCAAACTAGTCAGAAATATATATATATATCTAGATATATTTAATATTTTTATATATTTTTTAATTTTTTTTTTCCTGGTCAAACTGGAAGCAAGCAAGAACTTCAAAAAGTGTTTGAAGAAAGTTTTTTTTCTAGTATACCCTGCTCAGTTGTTAAGATTTACAAAGCTTGGCTGGACCCAGCAAGAGTCTTCACTCGTCCTCAGATCTATCAATCAGATGGAGTGTTTGCGTATGAGACATGCTCCAACCACCCTCTCTAATGGGCACAGAGGTGTAAAATGACTTCTACACTCTTTGTCTTCAATATATTTGTACTTCAGAGAAGTCAAGAAAGGGCTCCATGTAAATAATTTGGGGGAGGGTAATTAAAACTGCAGTTCTTCCCTTCCATGAAAATACTGATAGATATAAATTTTTAAACAAATTTATGTGTACATAGGTGTAGCACTGAATTAAGTGGTGGGTACACATTGTAAAACAAGTGGAATGGGGATGGTTCTGCAAACCTAGCCATGAAATCCTTTTCAGGCTTCCTGAATAAGAAGTAGAGCATTCAATGGGGAGTACAGTCATTTTAAAAGTAGGATTTAATGCAAAACTTTCAAGCAATGGCTTTTTTGAAACTGTATCTTGAATATTCAAAGGCATTTTTCTCTGCAGAGAAGCTTTTAAAAGGATTGGTATGCCAGACACATTTCATGCTGTCCTTATCTTTATTTAAACAAATTCCCAGTCTTGGTGCTCTGAAGTATCAAATCTTCTGAGCTGAGCCATGCCACAAAAAGAACTGTTTGTATGTACAAATAGTATCAATTGTAGCAGACACAGCAGAAAACATAGCCTGTTAGTAAATGCATTCAACTATGACGAACCATTTTTTGGCTAAGGGATTCTACATCTTGGAATGTCTTGTCCAGAAGAGTTCAGTTTAATGAACACTAACTAAAGAAATAAATCCTGTAAAGAAAATAAATTTGATAGTGTAGTCATACTTCGTAATAATAATAATAATAATAATAATAATAATAATTTTGAATATAATTAGATTCTTCTCAGCAATGTGGTCACTAATTAAGAAGCTGTACATTAGCACAATGAAAAGCCATGAAACCACTCCTGGAGCACTTGGCAACATGTTTAAACTCCAAGGAGCCAAACGGGGAATTATTTAGGTGCTCAGCTCTAGTCTTCTTTGGTTAAAAGCTTAAGGAAAAAAATATTGAACATATGCTGATCAACATGTTAAGTAGGAGATTGGAGAGCTTAAACTCAGATCTTAGCCAAAAAAATCCTCTATCGTTTCGATGTAAACTTACAATAATTAATTTTCAAATTACATTTTATGTTTTAAAGAGAATGAAAATCAGATTCCTTTCCAAGACTTCTTTTAACCACTGTACAGTTGATAGGAGATGATAGCACAACTAGCCACAACGGGCACAGTATAGCTTGAATTCTAGATTTTGTGTTCCACAGTGACAAAAAGATACAAACTTTGATCCACAGGCTGATATTCATGGAGAAACTCCCATTGGTTTCAGTGGATTTTGGAACTACCTCATAGTAACTTCTGTACTTATTTCTGTAAAAATTGAATCAGAGTGATGCTTGTGATTGCTTGTCAGTGACACTGGTTGGATCACGTATTCTTGTATGTGGAGGTACACTGGGTCACACTGTTACGGAGTTCAGACTCACATCTACCTTCTAGAGGGAAGGGAAAAGAGAAGAATAAAAGGCAAAGCAAGGAAAGGAAAGGCAAGTCGACTGAATATACAATTAAACACTTGCTTTAAGCCAGTGTTTTGCAGATCAGTGATGTACTGTCACCGTAATAACCATAGTGGACTATAAACGTATTTAGTTCTCTGTATCTTGTAGCCTGCAAGACAGCTTGAGTATTAAAAGTCATTTTTTGGTCCTGAAGCTTCAGAGGCAGTGGACAGAAAACATTCAGTATTTGAAGCTTACCAACTTGGACTTAACAACAGGTACTTCACTTACATGTATATACTACTTTTCCAGATATAACTGCAAGATAGATCTGGAAAGTTAACTTTAGATCACCCAGCATGTGAACTCATCAGAGACCAAGCTTGTCAGGTAGTTTTGGGCATTTGAAGAAAGAAAAATGTATAGTGAGGTTTAAGCTACCCAGGGCTACCCAAGTGTTATTGCAAATGATACTATGAATTATGAAACCATAATGCATATAAAAATCTTTGATGGTGGCAATAAATCCACCAGAAAAAAGCCATTACATTGTTTCAGACTTGCGGTGTCCTTTAGCATTTTGCCCCAGAGTCCTATTGCGTCTTATTTCTCCAATTGTCAGGATGAGATAAAAAGTTACTCTTCCCTTTGTAGATTTATAGAATTGTTTGGGTTGGAAAAGACCTTTAAGATTATCAGGTCCAATGTTTAACCTAGCACAACCAAGTCCACCGCTAAACCATGTCCCTAGACACCACATCTACACGTATTTAAACACCTCCATTGATGGTGACTCCACCACTTCCCTGCGCAGCCTGTTCCAATGCCTGACAACCCTTTCCATGAACACATTTTTCCTAATATGTGATATAAACCTTCTCTCGTGCAACTTGAGGTCATTTCCTCTTGTCCTATCGCTTGTTACTTGGGAGAAGAGACCAACCCTTTCCATGCTACAACCGCCTTTCAGGTAATTGTAGACAGTGATAAGGTCTCCCCTCAGCCTCCTTTTCTCCAGGCTGAACAGCCCTAGTTGCCTCAGCTGTTCCTCATCAGACTTGTGCTCCAAACCTTTCCCCATCTTTGTTGCCCTTCTCTGAACTCTCTCCAGCACCTCAATGTCTTTTCTGTAGTGAGGGGCCCAAAACTGAACACAGGATTCAAGATGCAGCCTCATCAGTCCCAAGCACAGTGGCACAATCACTTCTCTAGTACTGCTGGCCACACTATTCCTGATACAAGCCAAGATGCTGTTGTCTTTCTTGGCCACCTGGGCACACTGCTGGCTCGCGTTCAGCTGACTGTTGATCAGCAACCCCAGGTCTTTTCCCACCAGGCAGCTTTCCAGCCACTCTTCCCTGAGCCTGTAGTGCTGCCTAGGGTTGTTGTGACCCAAGTGCAGGACCCGGCTCTTCGCTGTGTTGAACGTCATACAGTTGACCTTGGCCCATTGATCGAGCTTGTCCAGATCCCTCTGCATGGCCTTCCTACCCCTGGACAGATTAACACTCCCACCCAACCTGGTGTCATCTGCAGACTTACTGAGGGTAATTTATGTACCCTGGAAAAAAATGTTCTTCCTTATCTGACACACACAATACTCATACTTGCCTCATACTTGTTGTATGAGGATCAAATTATTACCATATTCAAGCAGATGTCAGCAGCTACTATGCTGTGAAGATCCTCCTGGAAATGCTGGATGAGCTGTTTATAGCTTTCTAGGAAGAAGACAATTATTCAAGACACACGACAATGAAATAATGAAAATCATCTTTGTTTCAGATTCAAATGTTAATCCTCAATTGTTTACTAAATTCCAACCAAAATAGGCACCTCCCTGTGCTATGTATTGAACAAATAACTGGCAAGTAACAGCCTTTGACTGAAAGAGTTCAATAGGATGAAAAAGGAATTTTAACTGGCTGCTCATAACTTGGACAGGTGTACTCTTCACTGGGTAAAGAACTGACTGGATGGCTATACCCAAAGACTTGTGGTGAATGGAGTGAAATCCAGTTGGCGGCCAGTCACAAGTGGTGTTCCCCAGGGCTCAGTGCTGTGGCCAGTTCTGTTTAATATCTTTACAAACAATGTGGACAATGGGATCAAGTGTCTGGACAAGGACATCTTCTTCATAATAATAATAAACTTGGCAAAACCTAATATTTTTACGTCAATAAATTAAAAGAAAAAATATTTACAAAATTCAACAGCAAATTCAAAATCAAGAAGCATATTCAAAATCCATTATTTGGACTGTTTCAGGCATACTCATTTGTCTACATTTTGGGTATTTAAATGACTATGTTAAAATAGAAGGCTGGGGAAAAAAAGGCAGTTTATTTTTCATACAAACCAATAAAATCTTCGGGATGGCTTGATTCGTGCATAGTCTTGGGAACACCTTAATGTGGTTAGCAGGCTAGAAATAGAAGATGCGGTTTTGTTTCAACAGAGGCCAGTGGGTGGTTTTCCCACTGGCTTCAAAGGCAGCAGCACTGAACAGCAGATTATTGCAGAAAATAAAATAAAGCAAGATGCTGCTTTACTAAAAAAAGTGTTTCTTTTGTGTCAATGCCAAAGCCAATGCCAATGCTGCTGCTATATTGATCTAAACTTCATTATATCCCTTACAACCTGATTCAAATTTAGTTTAAAAATTAAGTAGCATATAAGCAAATTCTTCCAACACAGCAGTCAATAGATTAATCACAGGTGATCTTGCTTCTCTGAATATCCACTACTTGAAACTGCATTTGTAGTCTCCACTAAGGTGATGCTCCCCCCAGCAAAAAATACTGAAACAACAATAAGAAAGCCCAAGAGTCCACCTTGCTTTATATCATATTATTCCTGATGATTGATTTTCCCTGGGACTCTGTTGTTCTGTACTGCCCAGCATGCAGCATGAGTCAAAAACCTTCAACATTGGAGATGACTGTAGATCAGTGGATTTATGGAAAGAAAACCTGCAGCAACCTATCAAAAAATTTCTTTTTCTGAGGTCCTAGCCATTAAAGCCATGACATATTATTGCACTGCTCTGAGTCAGAGTTAGCTGTCCTGCCACAAACAAGAAAAACTGATGACTCATCAGAGAAAGACTATGATATATATGTATGTTCCTGTTTGTAGACCAGATAAGAGTTGCAAAATGAGGCAGACATTGTCCCATGTAGTTTATATTCTCAACTAAACTTCACACAAAGTACTGTTTTACTGCTGGGTAGACAAAGCACACATGCAGTAGGACTTTACTACTTACATTGCTGTTGCAGTCAATGATGCTTGATATAAGTTGCCATGTCCAACCCCAAGTTTGTTGTTGTCCCCATGCACTGCTGTTTTAAGTTGGCAAGCCCAGTCTTCCCATTACTGAATAAATAGCACACCTCCAAATAACACAAACCTTCATCTGTACACAAGGATGCTGTATCTTAGAACTTTTCTTATCAATTCAGAAAAATGCCACCTAACTTGTTTCCCATTCCTGTGTCCTTTTTAAGATTCTTCCCCCTATTACTAACTGAAGTTGGATCTCTGCGGGCAGGACAGCAGCCTTTTTGAAACTCCCTTAGCCCAAGGAGGATCGCTCCGCTGTACAGGCAGAGCATGTGGAAGAGAGAATTTCCAGAAAAAGCTTTATGAACATCTTTTTCTTTCTGACAAATTACACTTAGTTTGTGACTTGACTTGGGAAACCCTGGTTGCTTCCAGATCTCCAGCTCACAGCACATATTGCAGCTCTGCACAGGCAATGGAGAGGACAGAGACTCAGGAACATGTTGGTCCTCTTTCTGGACCTCTACACCCCAACACTGCCTCTCTGCACCTTGATTTCTACAGAAATCAAACCTGGAGAGGCCCAGGAGCTGTGGAGCACTCCAGTTTTATATATGTTGTTGGTGATCAGGGGAGGTGAACCCCACAGTGTGACTCAGCATATTACCATAGAAATTACATCAGTATATTCTGGTACAAAATATGTTTTGTTGGTTTTTAGGACTTCTGTCTCCTTTAATTGTTGCCTTGCACATGCACCTGGGTATGTCTTCCATATACAATTAGGCATCTAGGTCTTAAAAAACAGTCTCTCCAGGAAGTTTGTTAAAGTCAGTTTCACTTGGTTTTTACATTACCATGAAGTTTACCCAAAGAGGTTTCCATAGTATTCTCTTAAATTGTTTCAAATTTCCTCAAAACTAACGTTGCATTTGCTGCCAAGAAAAGCAGACTCATATTTGCCAAATGCTAATGCTCTGGATTAAGAGAAGATCCCACTGTTTTCTCTACCTCTTTTGAAATACCTGCACTCTCTGAATCCATTTGACCAAACCTCCTCCATATAATGTATTTTATTACTTTATTAGAAAGTGGTAAAACATAATATTAGAGAATGGTTAGAGAAGTAAAATCTGTGTTTGAAATCTCTTTTGAAGATATCATATGCAGCAGGAGAGCACTTCTGTATGTTACAATGAGGCATGGCTCAACACGAGGACATTCTGTTTTCTGCACAGCTGAAAGTGTTTTCTAACACGCTTTCTGACATATCCAATGCATATCACCAGAGAGAATTGAGGGAGTTGTTATGTAACAGCTTTAACTCAAGGTCACTAACTCAGTAACCTACCTCACTAACTCAGTCATCTGTCTCATTTACGGTAACTCATTTTCAGTTATTTGTTAAGTGAAGTTAGCTTTCACTTCCTCGTTACACTCATTTTCAGCATGATTTCACTGACTTCATTTCTAATGCATGTGTCCTGATTGTGTAGGCAGCTCGAGATGGTGGTTCAGAAAGTGCCTGTGTTTGTCTTAAGAACATTCTTTGTCCATAAATTCAATATTGTAATTCATTTAGTCAATACCTGGATACTTTTAAATCCCACCCCCTCCCCCTTGATCAATGTGCTGGCCTTTTAATAGACTAAAACTTAGTTCACTTCTCCCATCCCCACACCCCCCCAAACAGGGATGTAAAGCAATATCTGACTCTTCTCTCTATTTTGTTTAGTCTTAGTGACAGTGCAGGTAGGGTCTATGTCAGGCAAAGAAATACTTTCCAGATACCCTAAACAGTCCTCAAAGAAATGTTCTGTTAAAAATGCAATTTGCAAACTCCATTCCATCTCTTGTTAGATTTATGCCTACATTAAATGAAAACATAAGCTATTTTAAAATCTAGAAACAATCATTTTTCCAAAATCTGCATATAAACAGTAAATATGTAGGAGAACTAAATGTTTTAGGTTTGGGATATATTTAGGGAATCTCAATCTACAGCCAGACACTATAATTCCACCAGATTTTAAGCAAACACGAGGGAAGTTGTACTATGTACAAAAATCCCAAAGATATTGCTAGAGGAGAGTGAATTACTCTCAGTGAATCTGTAACATACTCCATAACAAAGTCCAAGATGCCTGATGAGACTTTTGACTTGTATGTTCAACTGTCAGCCAGATCTTTGCATTGAGCAGCTTTTTTTTGAGGAGATTGGCAAGAGTTAATGAGATATGCACAATACTTTCCATTGTCTTCCACCAGTCCTTTCATGCAGTGTGCTCATCAAGCATTAGCTGCCTCCAGTCATTGCCAGCCTCCCCATGAGCCTGATGTCATTGGCAGAAAACTCTTAAACAAGACAGGAAATTTTATGTGAGTTAAAGGAAGGCTCACAGCATGGTTTCCTCTTTTTTCTGTAACCACGCTGCATCACACTACCCTTTTTTCAGTACTAATTCTTTTTGGTTGATTGCTGTGGGGGGAAGATACATTTGCAGATGACATTAGCTTGAGGATAGCTATTTTTCTTGGGAATCCAGAACACATTGATGACACAGTCCTCTTTGTAAATTTTCTTAAAAAATAAGTAAGGCATTTTGCTCTGGTTTCTGAATAAGAAAATATTAGGCAGCTAAACTGCCTAATACACAGATGATAACTTCAGATTATAATTTCCCCTGTGTTAGTTTACACAAATATATTATAGTTGACAAGTGTGAAATATCAAATCCCGAAGAAGGTTTGTGATGGTGCTGTTTAAATGATGTGTATACTTCTACAGGATCAGTTATTACTAAACATTAAGACTTGGTTAGCTCTTTTTTGGCAAGTTACAGGAACACAAGGTCTATTTTCTCCTTACTTTGTTTACAAATTAGACCTTGCTTACCACACAGTGATTTTTGCCCATTGACCTCATACTTCTTATGTTTATGTTCCTCACAATGCTTGGACTGCATCAGTTGTTCTTTATTCTTTGATAAATTTACTCTCTCCATCTTTAACTTTGCACAATGAACAAAAAAATTTAAGTAACTTTAGCTGACTTATGCTACTTTGTAAGGCTTCAAACACAAGACTTCAGATCACAGAATAACAGAATCACAGAATGTTAGGGATTGGAAGTGACCTCAAAAGATCATCTAGTCCAATCCCCCGCGATGGAGCAGGAAAACCTAGATGAGGTTACACAGGAATGTGTCCAGGCAGGTTTTGAATGTCTCCAGAGAAAGAGACTCCACAACCTCCCTGGACAGCCTGTTCTTATGATACTCATCCTTTACATATTTATAAACCTTAATGAGGTCGCTCCTCTCCAAGCTAAAGAGCCCCAGCTCCCTCAGCCTTTCCTCATAAGGGAGATGCTCCACTCCCTTCATCATCTTTGTTACCCTGTGCTGGACTCTCTCCAGCAGTTCCCTGTCCTTCTTGAACTGAGGCCCAGAACTGGACACAATATTCCAGATGGGGTCTCACCAGGGCAGAGTAGAGGGGAAGGAGAACCTCTCTCGACCTACTAACCACCCCCTTCTAATACACCCCAGGATGCCATTGGCCTTCCTGGCCACAAGGGCACAGTGCTGGCTCATGGTCAACCTGCTGTCCACCAGGACCCCCAGGTCCCTTTCCCCTACACTGCTCTCTAATATGTCATTCCCCAATTTATACTGGAACCTGGGGTTGTTCTTGCCCAGATGCAAGACTCTACACTTGCCCTTGTTTTATTTCATTAAATTTTTCCCTGCCCAGACTGTCCAGGTCTCGCTGGATGGCAGCAGAGCCTTCTGGTGTGTCAGCCACTCCTCCCAGCTTGGTGTCATCAGCAAACTTGCTGACAGGGCACTCTATTCCCTCATCCACATCGTTAATGAATATATTGCATAGTACTGGTCCCAGTACCAACCCTTGAGGCACTCCACTAGATACAGGCCTCCAACTAGTCTCTGCCCCATTGACCACGACTCTCTGGCTTCTTTCCTTCAGCCACTTCACAGTCCACCTCACTACTCGATCGTTCAAACCACACTCCCTCAGTTTAGCTGCAAGGATGCTGTGGGAGACTGTGTCAAATGCATTACTGAAGTCAAGATAGACCACATCCACCGCTCTGCCATCATCTGTCCACCTGGTTATGTCCTCATAAAAGGCTATGAGGTTGGTTAAGCACGATTTCTCCTTGGTGAAGCCATGTTGACTAACCCTAATGAGCCTCTTATCCTTAATATGCCTTGAGATGGCACCAAGGAGAAGTTGTTCCATCCCCTTTCCAGGGATGGAGGTGAGGCTGATCGGCAGTTTTTTAACACTGCTGAATAAGAAATGAGATTTTATTGTTCCAGCTGGGATGGATAAGGTCATTCAGCCCTTGCTTGTTGCCACAGTGATCTAAGGCCCGTCTTAAAGAAGACAGAAAAGAAGCTTGGTCCAGACTATTGTGAAGTGGTTGAGATAATCACCCTATTTTACTAATGCACAGAAGAGATAACCTCCCTGTTACCTCTTTTCCTAGTTAAGGTTAGATCTCAAGTGATATCCATTCTTCTAAAATGTTCCAGGTCTATCCATTTATTCCCAAAGATATCCAAAGATACATTTGATACCTGCTTTTTTCTTCTGTTAGGAAGTAAGGATCAGGATTTTTGCAAGCTGACTGTTTATTTATATAACTGATTCCCATAGAATTTCAGTTTTCCTAGATTTACAGTTTCTGGTAAGCCTGTTTTTGTCACTTTTACTTATTGTAGCATTTAGGCCTTGGTAGGATGTCAGGTATACGACAGGATTGAATATGCTGAAATATATTTCAGTCATAACAGAAATAACATGTCAAGAGGGAATAGGAAAATTATAAGCCTTGGCCAAGAAATGGCCCTATCTGGAGTTAGCCTTGGGTCCCTAGTCTTTCTACTTGGCACTAGTCCCATTTGGCACTGGTTGGTGTTTGTTTTGTTTTGGTTGGCTGGTTGGTTGGTTGGTTTTGTTTTGTTTGATTGGTTTGGTTTGTTATTTTGGTTTTTTTTTAAAGCTAGAGCCATTTCTCATCTTCACCAGTAGTTCTTCATCACAGTCATTTATGGCATCCTAATTCTCCACTTCTCACAAGAGTCAGCTCTGACATGCAAATGCACCCTTTATAGAAAGTTCAGCTGCCTGCTTGCCTTTTTTTTTTAAATCAGTAAGGATAATGAGGAGAATACAGAGATATTGGTTTTCAGAGACTTTTGGTGCCCACCTGGTTCTGAGTGAAACCAGAGGTGTTGATTTAGCAAGTGTAGTCCTGCATGGTTGGGGTTCAGGCTTCTTTCTTTGTAAACCACAGCAAAAGAAATGAAATTGGCTGAGGTATTTTTGCTAATAATCCCTTGCATTGTATGGCCAGAGAGACTGGAGGCCAGAAGGCTCAGGGGAGGCCACCCTCCGCTGGAATTTGATCCCTTCATTGTTCTGTCCAAGCTAGAGTCTTTTGACCTTCAGGGCACATTATAAATCTCTGCTATTCATTCAGGCTCTTACTCAGGAGCATTCACTGTGGAGAAAGCAGTGGACTCTATGTAGTTTCGATGAAGTTATTCAACCTTCTTTAATTTTTCATGCACATGCATAAAGCACATCACATGAAAGCATTATATACCCTGGTAATACTATACAAATAAATTCTGAGGATGTAAAAGGTAAAAATGGGTTTGATTTTATTCCCATTAGCACAATTCAGAGCAACACAGTTAGGTACACAATTTACAAGCACTTAATTAGCATACGGGTAGCATTGCTAATTTTTTCTGCAAGGGATGCTTCCTTACTTTTCTGTCTGTGTTAAGAGAGGTGCTCTCATGGTGCTATCCAGGGAAAGCATAGTTCCACATGTGCTGTGCAAAAGACCTGTCTGAAAACTTTCTGCTCCTTTTATTTGTGATGTCTTAAATAACAATGACAACAATCAACACAAAAGAAAAACAGCAAACAAACAAACAAATAAAAACCACTCCCAACCCCACCCGCCAAGAAACCCCAAAACCAAAACAACCCAGGCTATTTGTGCAGCTTTCATACTTGGGTGACAGATCAAGGAGCATCGTGCAGCTCCTCATACAGTGAGTACAGAGGGCAGATTTCAGCCCATGAAAGATGGAGCTACAAGAGCAGTATGTCTGTAAACACTATCAGTTGTTTTATGTCACTGAGGTCAGGGTGAGAATGGAAGTTATGATATGGTGCCAGGTCAACAGTTTGAAGTGAGACGCTGTCAGAATATCTTGTAACCACAACAGAAGTAGTTAAATACAAAAGGACATTGGGATTTTTTCATGTAATCATATCTGCAACATCCAATTCCCTAGGTATTTGACCAAGTCAGAATGTAGATTTGTATTTCTAACAAGCTTAAGTCTGGATGAAACTTAAGTTTTCAGTCTGCATTTTTGAGTCTTGCATTTCTTTCTTCCTCTTCCTTCTTGTCTCTCACAAGCACACACCCCCATGCATGCTAGAAGCCCTGTGAACTTAAGTTTTTTTGGTTTTGATTTTTTATTTCAGATTCTTCTATATGTGGTTATTACAGTAGAAAAGCATCTCTGTTAAGATTTGTGCTGCTTTGCTCCATTCTTGTGTTTGTATAAAGGGGTTAATGGAAATTAAACTGAACACTGAAAGGAATAATGCATTCTGTTGTATTATAGCAAGTAGTTAAAGGACACCTGCAGGCTTATAACAGCTGGAGTGAGCATAAAACACTATTAAAATTAGTACTTTATATAATTCGTGAAAGCTACCTCTGTGACATTTGATAGATTTACCTCGTTATGGGCCAGCTAGCCACGTTTCCTGTTGCTGACCTTAGTCCATAGTGTCCACTGAATACCACAGACACAATTCTTAGATGAAGATACTGCTTAAGCAGGCAAAAACAAGTCTGTCCCTGTACTAACAAATTAAAATTTTTAGGTACGCGTTATGCTGAGGCTGTTCATGCTTTTTTTTTGTAATTTCATAGAATAATCTAAATTTAACAAATGGAGCAGTTAATCAATAGCTACTGCAGTGACTTTGCAAGCAGTGCATCACTTCAGCAAACACATTTTGTAAGAGTAGGAGTTCATAGAAGACATTATCAGGGAAACCAACCAGCAAGGAGTTTGAATAGTCTAATCTTGAAGTAACAAAAGCATGAATAAACATTTCAGGCTCTGGATCAGATACAACTGGCTGCAGAATGGTGATATTCTTTAAGCTCACCCAACAGGATTTGGACCGAACCCAAGAAACAAACCAAAACCCTAGGCAAATTACTATTAAAATATAGACAACGTCAAAGGCAATACCAAGGAAATAAAAAGACTGAAATAAATGTTTTGGTGTAGGAATCATTTATTTTCATTTTATTAACCTTTGAGCAGAAGAAAATTTTTTTGGTTTCCAGGAGTGCACATTTGACAGCCGTGATTATGTTAATATCAAAATGGTAATCCACATTTTTCTTTTCCATTGATCCTAATTTCCTTCTGTTAGTTGAACAATTAGATGTTTCTTCATTACTGAGCCCAGGTTTTCTTCTTTTTTTTTCTTTTTTCCTTCCTTTTCTTCCTTCTCAAAATTCCATTTTGACATTAGGAGAAGGGAAAGAGAGATATTCTCCCTCCCGTCCCACATAATTTAGAAATCAACCAGAAAAGTGGAAAGGCAAAATTTATTTCGGCTGTTAACAAGTCAGAAAAGATATGTGGCTTCATTAAAAAATTTTGACTGGAGAGATATACAGACCATTAAAAGTAGACTTGTCTGTTTGTATAACAGTTCTCTCAAAGGACACTTGATGCAGTGGCCCTTAATATGAATCACACCATATGTTCTTAACTACAAGCAAATACAATCAAAACAGATCAGCCCAAATTTGAAGGCCCAGATCTTCCACATATGTCTGGAAAAATTCCTCTGACACAGAGCCACATGATGGTAGCTAGAGTTGAGATTTTTGAGATTCACTCAAAGATGATCAGAAATCACACTATGCTGAGACCAGGGTTGGCAAACAGGAGAATAAATTTTCACCAAACAAATGGCCAAAGTAGCTACAAAAATAAAGTCAGAAACAGGAAAATAGGCTCATAAATAGATGAAAAATATCAAATGAAGAAGGATGAGTCACACTCAGATACCAGAGTGCCTAATCACTGTTAGACCTACTGTTGTGATCTAATGAAATCTCAGGCTGTGACCAGATGGATTTTTCATATTCACTACTTATTCACTGCAACTTTTAAAGAAAACTGACCAAAAGATGTTAGTGTAGCTGACTAGTGACTGCATGTCTGTTGAAAGGTATTACAGGTTTTAATAATTGCTTCAAAGCAGTTTTGATTATAACCAACATGTGATAACTCAGCTCTTTTTACTGGCCATGTAATTGTACTTTTCATGTACAAACAACTTTCTTATGTAGCTAAAGCAGCAGAACATCCTTCTTTCACTTTGCAAAACCTGAAAAGATGAAATCTGAGGTCCATGGTAATCAGTGGTAAAATCCCTACTGTTTTAAAAAAGAACCAAACCTCACTCCATTTTGTGGAATTTGAATTGATTACTGCAGTAATTATGAAAGAACTTAAAGCTATAAAAGCCATGTAAAGTTTTGCCAGGTCCCTGATTTATAATGAAGTGTGCATGCGTGTTTGTAAGAACAGATTTAGGCTCAATGACCATGGAGCTGTGGCTACCTTTGGGTACCATCCCAGGGATTTCTGCAGTCTTCTGCTGGCAGGTAGCACCATTAGGGCATTTGAGGGGAAAGGTTTAATCTTGGGACACAAAGATCCAGACGAAGAGCCAGGGACAGTGCGGTGTACCTCTGGCTCTACTGCTGAGCAGATCTTAATGGAGATGGAAACATGTCATGTTGCTGGGATCCTGCTCCTCCCTCTTTCCACACTGTCTGTGCCCTGTCCTCTGAAGTGTAGTGTGACAGCTCTTCAAGATGTGAACCACCTTCCTTTAAGCCTAGTCCAGTTCCTGGCATGAGTGAAACTCACATATTCCTTTAACTGCCACTGTGAAACAACTTTCAGTTTAAGCATTCTAATAAACTGTAACACTCTCTTTCCTGAAGAAGGGAAGTTCGGTAACCCATTAAAACATTCTCATGTCTCAGGCTCCAGCTTTATTACACATCCACACAGAAGAACCTAATTAAGGGCTTTATACAAAAGAGATGAATAATTTCTCATTAAGTTAGGTCAAGTGTATTATCAGTTATAAGTGGAGAAACTCGCATGAAAATATCTCCAGTTGTTACCTCTCATCAAAGATGCCAACATAAAAGTTTTTATTACAGAAACACATATTATATATTTTCACTTAAATATACACTGGGGGTTTTGCTAAATGCTGACTGTCAGAACAAAGGGTCAAAGCTTAGTGTACAGGCATATATATGCTACCCTAATACCTTTTATTTATTTTGGTATGCAGCTACCTTCTTCCGTCTGTCTCACATATGCTGCTCAACAAAACAAAAAAAGTGACAAATCTTAACAGGGAATCCCCTTTTTCCACACTGTTGCCAGTATGCCCTGATCTAACTTCTAGTGAGGAAATAGGAAGACTCTTTCATTGATTTTCTAGATGGAATTATTAGAGCACAGCAAACAGGCTGAATTCATTAGCATGTATTTACTGACACCAGAGTTAAGCTCTGGGAACTGTCATCCACATCATCCCTTAAGTCCATTTCCTAAGCAAATGTTAGCTTTGAATGTCTCCGAAAAAAAGGAGAGATAAAGCCCCTTCCATTTTTTTTTCTGTGGTAGGCAATAGGCAGGATGCAGGGGGAGACAAACTCCTTATCCTGTTAAGAGTCTAAGCCCCTCAAAAGTAGAACTAGGTCCTGGAACCCATTGTCTAACAAGAAGCCCCATTGCTTGCAAATCCAGCAAGCACTGCATGGTAAAACAGGTCAGATAAATCTCCATGGTGAACTACTCTATGTAACTTTCTGTGACACACCAACAAAAGACATTTCTGTGAGTAAAAACTGATTTGACAGAAAGTTAGACAAATCCACTCCAAAATCTATCTTTGGTCTTCCAAACGAAAAGGAGAATTTAGAGAAAAATTGAAAAACTCCTACAATTGTACAGAGCTCCGACCAGATGCAAATCATTACCATGACTGATCTGGGGCAATAGAGTTTTTGTAATTTACAGAAGTGAAGCCCAGCAAAAAGGAAGGAGTTCAGAGGGACAGTGCCTTGAACACCAACCTCAGTGAGTTCCCATTGTGCAAACCTATCTTTGCTTTGGACAGCTATCCCTTACATTTGGCTGGGCAGTATTTCCAAAACACTCTGTTCTTTCAAAGTTAAAGTACAAATCGTTTTTTCCAAAGTAATTGTTCCTTGGCCTCGCTTTGACAATTCAAAGGAAACAGGCATATCATGGCAGATTTTCTTCTTAGCAGTTACTTGGATATCTCCTAATCAGGCTTATATCTACCTATGCTCCCAGGCTGTGCCCACAGAATATGCTTTCCTGCCTGGTGTAAAGGTGTTAGCCAAATTCTAGATGTTCCCATGGTGTTAGTTCAGGTGGGTCCACATGACATGGCATTCTGCAATTTAATATTGCACTAATGTCCTATCCTTAGCTACTGCAGAGCACTGCCAGGCCGCAAAGGCTGGGCCAAGGGCAAGCTGAAACTGTTCACAAGAAAAATATACTCTTGGGACCCATCCTTCCCCAACCCCATCTGTGCCACTGACCTGAAATTCCAAATTATGAATGTGAAGTATATGAAAAAGAAAATATATCTTGCTGTTTATAAAACTACTCATTAAATTATATTCTTCGCTTAATTAGAAAATAAATGAAGATTTGAACAAAGAGGTGCACACATGTATGCTCAAACTTGTTCACTTTGGCTAATCAGTTCCACACAGAAAACAAATTCATGCAAATCCAAGTCTTCACATGAACACATCTTTTCAGAGACATGCTCATGAGGTCATTTGTTTCAGATTAATAAATCAGGCAGTTACAGCAGCAGCATACTTGCCAACATTAACCTCTTTAATCAACAGTTCATTTGTTTCATGGAGGAAAGCTATCCTCCACATGATTGCTATTTTCTGATTAAGAATGTGCTGAAGATGTTGAATACATGGTACAGAAGGGTTTCAAGAAGGGCTGCTGTTTATTCTGCCCAGTGGAGTGTGATGGAAGGCTTCCCTTATACCATGAAATATTGTAGTTTTGTCTAGTAAGTCTGTGCCAATAAAGCACAGACAATGTAATTCCTAGCACATGAATGAAGGTGATCAAGGACCTGCAAGGAAACCTCAGAATGTGGGCATGTGCTCCTTTGCATTGGGAAGTAATGAAGACAAAATTAATACATCTTCATTGACATATGAGAGAAATTGAATTTTCTTAACTTATTTCTTGATGACATCCACTGATCTAGTAGACTGAACCATGCAGACATTTTATGTTCACCACATCCTTGAAATTTTGGAGACTTCATGGGTGGAGACATTCAAAATAACAGCACCAAGAGAGGATGGAAGGCAGAAGCCCGACTTTTCACAGTGAAGTCAGTGGTGAAGCTGCTCAGTTTCAATACAGCAGTTTCAGACTTTGGCTGATGCTCAGAAAGCATAAATAACCTGTAAGATGCTGCTTTTCAGCTAAATCAATCATATGACAGAGGGTTTCACTGTTATGGGTAAGATCTCATTATATGGTAAAAATGCTCACAGCCTCTTTTTAAAATTTTAGGCTTCAGTATGTGTGCTGATGGGATCCCGAACACATCCCCGGCTGAAAGGTATTTGCTCCACCCAGACTGGGCCTCATACACCTGTGTCCCCGTGGAGTAGAGGTGGCACAGGAGGGACGATCTGTTGAGCAGGGCACCAGGCACTGAAGCCTAGCAATTTAAACACGACCTACCCCTGCTTCCTTCAGCTGGGAGAGGAAACCTGTTTGCAAGCCTGAGGGCTGCTTTCTTTAAACAGTTCCCATGTGGGGGAGTCTATCCCCAATGCAAGGTATCTATTTTGGTGTTGTTTAATTGTGTTGGGTCTTTAAATTTAAGCACTGAGAGGTTTATCATGAGTTGAACGCATAGTTTTTGGAGTTACTGCAGAAAGAGTAGCCCTTGGAGAGAGTTTAAAATTGTACTGCATAGTTTTGAGCTCAACTTTTGATTCAATATGCAAACAAACCTGATTAAACAGGATGTCCAAAGAGGAAAGAGCACAACTTTCTTTTAAGTTTCATTGTCTTGACATTCACAGCTCAAACACTTTCTACAGTGTGTCATGAAAAATTATACCTGTCTATAGCCTTCAAACCAAAATATTTGCTTTAGTTTTGCCCTGATCCCAGTCACCTGTTCTGTATCACCAGGTAAATGCTTGAGTTTTTGGTGCACGTTCAGTCACTCATTCCTTTGTGACTTGAGAAGGTAAGAAAGTATCATTTTTAAAACCCCTTTCAAAATCTAACAGCTTGTACTTGTCTTGTTACTATGAAATTCAAAAGGCAAATTCTGAAAGTTCCTGTGATGCAGGGGACTTATAACTTGAGAAATCCAATGGATTTATAATGGATTTATGTGTATGAAAATGATAAAAATCAGAAGACTGCAATATAAACCTTGTAACCCTATGGTTTATTAAAATTACTTAAAAAACAAAACAAAACCAAAAAACACACAAAAAACAAACAAACAAACAAACAAGCCCCATAACTAGACCAAAAAAAAAAAAAAGAATGACAATATTCTCTCTAATTGTCAAAATCTGATGTACAGGTGAAACAGGGTGATAGCAATTGTTGTTAAAAGAGATTCAAGTATTCTTAATAATTATATTACTGTAATATCTGGAGGCTGCAGTAAGAGTTTAGTCTTCCATTGCTCTAAACACTCCACTAAAAAACAAGCAAGCAAAACATAGTCTGTGCTCCAGAGAGTGTGTGTGCACACTTAAGGCTGGAAACATAGATGGAAAAGATGATAGGATAGAATGGAAAAAAGGGATAATGAAAAGAGAAAAGTGGGGGTTAAATACATATAAATGAACATACGGCTAAAATCAATTACATCAATAGTTTCAGCTCACCTCATGCTGAATTCTTTAGTCTTTCATTTCCTGGTTTATGAAGAAAAAGGAAATAATGAGAATGCAATGAATAATGCATATTCATATGTCAGCCTGAGAGTACAGACTAGCACTTTTGCTAATTTGTAATTTAACAACATTCTGTGCAATGAACAATGAAATTCTCTTAGTCAGGCGTCTGGCTATGAGTCATTGTGAGAGATGCAAGCTCACAAGTCAACTTTCTCTTGAATTTTTAGGAAAGTCCTGTTCCCAGACGTTAGATGCTTTAGTACTCAGCAATTGAGAACACTGCTGAGCTTTCACAGAAGTCACTTCCTGATAATTTCTTGGCTTTTGTTGGCAGATTTGTTTGTGGAGAAGAGTTCTTAATTGGAAGCAACCACAAACTGTCCATTTAAGAGAGATTATAATGAACAAATTGAAAATGTGCAGGTAAACAGCATCATTAATAAGAGACAAGCCGGTTATGCAAATAAATTTTAACTTAAAAGTTTCCATTTCTTTCTAAATTGATTAAAACTTCAGAACCATTTTTAATACTTAATTTTCTACTTTTTGTCTCGGTGAAATAACTGGACTGTGAGTGGATATTTTTCCTTTTAATCTACTGTCATTCACTCTTTCTCCAGTGTGAGACAAAGGAACTAAAATGTAGTGTGGGAGAATTTTGTCACTATTTAGAATGAAAACATGAAATATTTTTTTCAAATTTGAATGCTGGAGATCTTCAACATTAAAAAAAACCAAAAACAAAACAAAACACACACACAAACAAAACCAACCACACAAGAAAAGAACAAGACCAAAACCAATCCACATCCTTCCCGCTAAATATGTTGTCAAAACTTAGTTTTTCACCAAATTCTTCATTTTGGCAAAATCAGTGAGCTGTAATCAATGTCCACAATCTGGAATACGAAGTAGCAGGCTCTCCTGATAAAACAGTTGGGTTGAGAAGACTTGCACAAGTGGCAACAGTCTATGTAAATACATATATTCATAGAAGAATCAGGCAAGGAGCTGGGGCAGGGATGGGACCTTGGGATGCTTGTAATCCACACCAGAGCTGGTTTCTAATATGAATTCCTGTACTCACTTCTTGAGGCCTCTAAAACAGAAAAATACGTGGGTATCATAAAATACATCAACTAGAGAGCTGTAAGAGATGGTGGCTCTCAGCATATGGTGTGAGTGTGTCTGAGAGATGGTGGTCCTTAACCCATGGTATAAGTGTGGAAGGCTGAGATGTTGCGTACTGTCTGAAAGCTTGCTTGCTAAAATAAAATGCTTAAGGTCTGCTTGTTACAGAAAAATGCTTGCTCACGCTGCTCGCTTAATTGGGCCTGCTGTAAATGCCTATATACAGTGAGTTAAAGTACAAAATTCATGATCACTGTGAATTGCTACAACTCAAAGAATGCTTGAAGCTTGTATAAGCTCAAGTGAAGCTCCAGCGATATCAGCCACCAACATCTGCGACCAGGCCTGCAGTGTGCTCAGGCTGTGCCTGCCACCAACTGCCACAAAATGCCCAGGTTACAACTTGTGAATGTGGCCTTCCACCACCAGGACCAAAACCTGTCACCTGAGACCAGCGGACCCGAGACCCGAGTGCTGCCAGCACTACCGGGACCTGGATTCTGACACTGGCACCTGGACTCTGACACGGGCAGAACCCAAGACCTGCAAATTGCCAGTGTTACTGGGCCCTGAAACCTGAGAGCTGCCTGAATCAAGGTGGTGTTTGGATCCCTGGTGGTGACTATCTCTTGCTTATCCTCTCACATGCTTGCTTAACTTTCTTCCTAATTTCTCCATTCCTGCCGCCAGTACCACCCTCCCCACCTCCGGCCTTACTCTGTCACTCTAGCTTTAGGTGTAAAAATAAAATAGATTGTTTAGTGGCATGTGACCTCGTTTGTGTCTTAATCTCACTCTGGGGATCATTTTGAATGTTCCCAAGTCTGAAACTGGACTGGGACCCCACAAAAGCACATCCTAAAGTGCTTTGTGATCCCTTTAATCCCATACCCAACACAGACCAGGTAGACTCAAGTTCTGGCACCTCGATTTTCAGAGAAGAACATCCAGGATAATATCTTCAGCTAGAGGAAGTCATCCCGGCTCCACTGATTTGTTTTGATTCATGCCTGCAAAGGATCTGCTTTTAAGTCTTAGGAAAGGTAGTCTAAGAATATAATACCAATAATTTGTATTGACAAGGTTTTAAATTACAATACTCAAAGTAAGAGCACATGTGGTTACCACAAAATAGTAATTTTCAATGTCATGGTGCTAACAGAGGGAATGATGTTATTGCAAATGCATAGGCCTTTCGTAACACATCACACAGTTCACGGAGATAACACCGTTTCTGAGCTCAACGTGATACAATTTGTTCAGTCCACAGAAGATTGTCCTCTGGATCCCATTTCTAGATGGATGCTTTCTCTTTCATCTGTGAAAATACTGGCTTTGAATTGTAAGCTGCTGTTCAGTTTCCAGAAAATCCATGCTGTAATACATGTGCAGAGTTTCGCAGTGGCAGTGATGTTATTCTGATGACTTCAGCCTACAAGAGGGATCTCGTATCTCTTGTGAGACACACTGATACATCGCAAGAGCCGTTCCAAGCTTTACTGCCTCTTGGACTCATGAAGGGATCCTTGAGCCCAAAGCTTCCTTCTATTTTTCCACCAGTATTAGCTATATATTACATAGCTTCCTACAATCCCCACCACATCGCATATATTTTCAGGCCCAAGGCATGCCCTGGATGGAAAAATTGTGCTTTCTCTTCCTTCAAAGCTCCCTTTCTCTTCCCTTGTTGAAGGCTTCTGACTGAGCTGGATGAAATTGTACCAAAGCAGCCACTCAAACACAGAGACTGGGACAGCTGGTCACCGTCCTACTTTACTGAGTGACGTCCCTGGGTTCTCAGATTTCAGCCCTTTGTTCCCTCCATGCTGAAAATGCTTCCCTGGAAAGAAGAGGGCATTGAGGGTTAATGTTTAAAGAATGCAGGACCGGCATTAATGCTTGTGGCAATTAGTTACTCAGGGGAGCTGCCTGTGCACATCAATTTTCCAGAGGCTTGACAAAACTCGTATTTAGGCATACGGGAAATTTTACTTACCTGAAAATTCTATTTTTACGTGAATAGGTCTCCAAACTTCAATAAAGTTTGTCACATATAGGACTTGAAGCTTTTAACCCTAAAGCAGTAAAATCAACTGCATTTACAAAACCCTGAAATGTAAAAGAAAGAAACCAAGTAGAGAACAACCTCACTTCAAGTTTGAGAGGAGTCGAAACCCCAAATCCCTCACTACCAACCTAATTGCCAGGCAATGGTGGGTCCCTCATGATGTGCGTAATTTGCTACAAATGATGATCTTGCAACATGTACAAAGAGCATTTCTGACATGCTAACACATATAGAACTTATCCCTTTTATGCCTCCTTCATGCAAAAGTAAACTGTATTTAAAGGCATTATACATTCTTGCTATGTAATTACATTAATCAGAGAGAGCTGCTTCTTTGCGTTCCCCTGCTGTTGCCATGGCAGCATCCCCATGTTTGCAAAGTGCAAGGCACCCGTTCTTAATTATACTTACAAAGCAGCTACATTTCAAAGGAATACAATAAATACAAAGTTAAAGTGGGGATGCTGCACAGAAGTGATACAAACAAAGACATTTTTATCACATTTCCATCTCGTGCACACTTCACACCCGTTATTAGAGTATTCTGCCTGATTCCCAGATTCCTTTTGTGCATTTATGGAAAACTCCAGACTTTTGTCTGCCAAAAAATGCAGTCTCTGTTGCACACCCCAGAGTTACTTCTTTTTCTAACCTGGGAGTTGATCTTTATGAGACCAAAGCAGCTTAGAGAGATCTTCTAGTCTGCACTGATCAAAATATGGCAACTGGGAATGTCTCTTTATTCTCCACTAACCAATGGAAATGTCATTGCTACTCTCCATTCCCACTGGTGACCAAGTCGCCTGCCCGGCAGACGCCCAGTGAGGTGCCTCCCTGCTGTAGTCACCCATCTCAGTGCCCCATGTCAGGTTTGGTAACAGTGAAGGCCTCACCACGATTGGTCTGAGATGCCAACATTATGTTGATCAAGCAGAACGTATTTTCTGTAGCACACATGAACCATTGACTCGGTGCAGCAAACACCACAAACACAGTCCTTGCTTCCTTATGGATGAATAACATGGAAATCACAGTCAATTTGGAAATTTACATTTTTATCCCTGCAAAGAAACAAGGGATTCCCTCAATCTGAAATTAATGTTCTCTCTGAAGTTGAACAGAGCTGATACATATGCTGGATTGCAGATATGAATTATGTATTTTCTGAGGGTGGAATGTCATGCAATTTTTGTGTTATTCAAGCCACAAAGATCCATCAGGGGAGAAGTAATTAGAATATTTCAGAGCCCCAGATTTACATTACTTAAGCTCATGAGTGAAATGAAATTGGCTGCCTCCAATTTCCATGTCTGCAATCACACCATGAAAAACCTGTCAGATCTCAGCTTTTGGATCTGAAACCTCTGGGGGAAAACCAGGTGTTCTGGCAAATGATGGTATTGTTTTGGTGTCACTTGTGCACAGCTAATTCTGAAATAAATATATGCTGAGGTGTAGGGGGCACTGTGTTACTGCATGCATATAAAGAGGGGTTGTAAAAACCATTGGATCTGACTTATAGGGCAGAAGCCCTATTTTCCAGCTTATTTATTTCTATTCTTAGTTTCTTTTCTCATGTGTATTTATTTTTCACCTTGTTAATGGGAAAATGTGGTTTATTCACCTGAGTATATGCACTCAGCTGTAAAAAAAGGAAGCAATTTTGCCTTCTTAATGAACCATGCTCTGACTTAATTATCTGGTTAAGCAACATGGCCTGGACATGGCTGGCTTATAAGGACATGTGGGCAGTGATGTTTCTTTTAGTTTAAAAGGTAAAAGTCATTCCACAATTTAGCCTGTGAGCCATAGCCAGATACTGTATGCCTTATGGCTCTCTCTATTTGTCCTGTCCAAATTGCTGCTTCCTTAAAATTGCAGTGACTTCTAGATACACTTCCAGTTTCATTGGACTCTAGCCTGCCAAGGTGGGTTGCAGAAGTCTTTGGGTTGCTCTGGCTGGAGGTGTGGAGTGGGCAGGAGGCCACAGGATCATTGCAAGGCAGGAGTTAGTTGTTTCTTGCACCACATGCTGATTCTCAGCACTGGGCTCTGCAGGTGCATTTGCTTTGCTTACTCTGTCAGCAGAACGGTTTAGACTACTAACATGAGGGATTTTCTTTTGCTCTACCTTGTGAAGGCTCACATTGCCAGAGATTTTGGTCTGCAATAGTCTCCCCACAGATCTGAGAAATGTACTGCTGGAAGCAGAAACTACATGATTAAGACTGATTTCTCTCTATGAACATTAAGAACACACACACATACGTATGTGTCTATGTATAGAGATATATGGCTAGATGTGTAAGCACACATGTATGTGAAGCCTGTTCCACTACCACCGCTATGTAGAGCACAGGTGTTACATAATGCTTCCAGCTGGGAACAGAGAAGCAGAGATATGACTAAGCAACAGAGCGTGACTTATGAATAACAAATTGTGCATATTCCCAAAGATATTTCTCTAGCAGATCTCCAAGGAAAGAAATCTCCAAAATGAATACATTTGAGAAATCTCTCGTCTCCTAGAGGACTACAGGGAGATACTTAGAGGACAATGAGCAAACAGAAAAGTAGACAGAATTTATTCCATATATTTACATTGCTCCTTGTAGATTACTCACTGGCCTCTGACAATGACTTCATGTGTTGATTCAGATGATTAATATAACAGAATCACAGAATGTTAGGGATTGGAAGGGACCTCAAAAGACCATCTAGTCCAATCCCCCTGCTGGAGCAGGAACACCTAGATGAGGTTACAAAGGAATGTGTCCAGGCGGGTTTTGAATGTCTCCAGAGAAGGAGACTCCACAACATCCCTGTGCTCTGTCACCCTCACTGTGAAGAAGTTTCTTCTCATATTTAAGTGGAACCTCCTGTGTTCCAGTTTGCATCCATTGCCCCTTGTCTTACCATTGGTTGTCACCAAGCGAAGTCTGGCTCCATCCTCGTGACACTCACTCTTTATATATTTTTAAACACTAATGAGGTCACCTCTCAGTCTCCTCTTCTCCAAACTAAAGAGACCCAGATCCTTCAGCCTTTCCTCATATGGGAGATGCTCCACTCCCTTCATCATCTTTGTTGCCCTGCACTGGACTCTCTCCAGCAGTTCCCTGTCCTTCTTGAACTGAGGGGCCCAGAATTGGACACAATATTCCAGATGTGGTCTCACCAGGGCAGAGTAGAGGGGAAGGAGAACCTCTCTTGACCTACTAACCACCCCCCTTCTAATCCACCCCAGGGCGCCATTAGCCTTCCTGGCCACAAGGGCACAGTGCTGGCTCATGGTCATTCCACCAGGACCCACCGGTCCCTTTCCCCTGCACTGCTCTCTAGTAGGTCATTCCCCAACTTATACTGGAACCTGGGGTTGTTCCTATCCAGATGCAAGACTCAATATGTGGGTCAAGAGTTTTCACCCACTGCATAGCAATGAGTGGTGGTGCTGTTGAACTCCAGCCTGAAGGCAGAAAGCAAACCCCTCACAGGCACAAGAGAGCAGCTTGAGGCAGATTACAACTCAGCAGGGTCACGTCTAGGGAATTTGCTCTCCTCCTTCTACTTGACCAGAAACCTGCATACAGACACCTACAGCTTTGTCACCTTGTGGTGTTAAATCTCTCTCGCCTTGCCTCTTTTGGGTTGTCAGTACCTCCTGTATGAACTAGCATCTGAAGAGGCCTCTGAAGACACCGATTCACACAACAAGGCCCTGTAAAGTGGCAGCATCAGCAAGGCAGGCACTTCTAAAATCTCTGAGCCAGATGCTTGTCTGGAAGAAATCAGCAGAGCTCCAGTGCCACCAATAAAGCTGTGCTGACTGACTCCTGCTGGGGCTCTCGGCCTCAGATTTCTCAGAGAAAAAAAAAATCTAACTGATGATAAAATAAGAGAGGAGGAAAGAAAGCTTTTAAATGCCTGAAAGATGATTTTGAAACAGAAAAGGAAGGGCCAGGGGCAAAGAAACAAGGGCACATTTGAAATTATTCAATAAGCAAATGGAGAAAAAGATGACAAAAATATCACAGATAATGAGAGATAGGTGATTATTTTCGATCTTCTCTCTGAATCCACATTTTGTCAAAGCAATCATGGCTTTCCCATGGAGACAATATGACTGCCTGATCCAAGGAGCTGTGATTTAGACAAGACATCTGCTTGCAATAGTATCCTCTCAGCCCTGGGACCTTTGCTTGGCTCAGAACTGATTGGGTGATTACACAACTCCGTTATCTGCTGAATTTCTAAAATGCTCCCCCTGGAGCGGGTGTGCCTACAGGGTGTGCCTATACAAGCACCACAGGACAAAAGGGAGTGCTGAGCTCCAGCTCTCCCTTGCTGGTCAAACAAAGCTCAGCCTATGGTACAAAGTGCTCTGCAGTTTATTGCCGGCCTCACTCAGCAAGGGAAGCACCCAGAGAAAGATGCCATGAAAGGCTGCCTCCAGAGCACAGCATCTCTTTGGACCTAGCTCTTAAAGTCGTGTTCTTCTCAAGGGCTCAATGAGGCCAAGCCTTTCTGATGACCTTTTCAGACACTCACCAATAGTGCTGCTCTTTATTTCCACTCAGATCAGACCTCACATCTGTACTTGCTCGCTCTGCCATTCCCCTTGCTTGTTCCCCAGGATGACACCGCGTGATCTCATTTGAGCTTGCCAAGAGGGTCTCATTCTTCACCCTTCCCCATTCCCTTTTGCTCTCTTTTTGTTTTAATCTCAAGGTTTGTTTCAGTCTGCTCATTTCATAGTTTGTCATTATCTTATTTCCTCACACGCAGGGGAGTAACCCTTGATGTGGATGGGGTCTTTCTTCCTGGGCGTAGCTATTTGGATCCCTTAGTGACAGAAAGCTCTGCACAGTTCAAGCCTCCATCCAGTCCAATATGATGCTGATCTGGACAATGAGGGAAGGGGAACCACTGCTACTGATTCTGTGGCTTCGATGATCTTAAGGGTCTCTTCCAACCAAAATGATTCTACAATTCTATGATTATATGATTCTGCGACAGGTTTATACCAAACCGATTGGCTGTCTGTAACAGATGCTAATATTTTTTTATGATGTAGATACAACTTTGATCTTCATATTAAGCCTGAAAGTAAAAGAAGCTAATAAACTTTCCCAAGGAAATTAAATGAACACCTGTAGTTTGCCCAGGAACAATTTAACCATCTACCAAGGCTTAAGTATTTGAGGTCCACCAACCAGGGGTAGGGGATGCATGTTTGGGCAGGCTACTGATATCTTTAGTTCCAAAAGAGCTACTACCTAATTTGAGAGGACTTCAAATATCTGGAAGATGAGCTCTGTATGTATTTAGCCTCCAATTATCCAAAGAACTAAAATGAATGCACACTATAAATCCTTCCTTGAAAGATATCTGTGTCAGAACTGATGATAAGGCGGAAGCATAGAGATTACAATTTGGACAACTCTCCTTTTTAATGCCTCATTTCATACCTTAGACCAATTCTCCAAGCTTCCCTACAGCTGTCAACTGTTGAGATTTATTCACTGGCAATAAAGATTCCAGGCATTCCCAGGAACTTGCCTAAACATTTACACCAACATGTTCCCCTCTTCCTATTAACCCTCATCTATGCCTATGTCCTCTCTTCCCAGCTCCATTGCTCTGCAGTTTCTCCCTTTCTTAGGTGGGGCAGTGACTCCTATTTCCTCCCATCAAACATTCATGAAGGTGGCCACTCTGAGAGTCAGCAGTAGTGAAAATGTGCCATAGCAGAGAAAGTAGTTTTTTTTTCCTTTGGGATTGATCTATTTCTCTCAAGGCGTAGTTGTACTGTGTAGCAGATAATGTAGATAACACAGCTAAGACCAAGCATAGCTAATACCAGATCAACAAGCTCCAGAAGTAGCACAGCAGTGTTAGCCTATTTCTGCTCACAAGAAATAAACCTTAAACACTAAGCTGGTTCCTCTGTGCTGCTCTGTATCATATTGATAACTTCAGGGGCTCTGAACATACTTCTCCTGCATGGCATAGGGAAGTGCTGCCCACCTGGGGAGGGATTTCAATGAATTTATCATATTCTGAACTGAGAAATGGGATGGAATTTCTATGCAGCCATATATGGGAGCTCTACTAAAGAAACACAGGATGAAATACTCCAGTTTCTTTCCTATATGGAATTCGTTTCTGCTTGCTTCCTTCTAACATCTAACTGTGCATGAAGACAGCCTCTCACACTCTGGTGGCTATTTGGTCACTGTTAATTAAAAAAAAATCAAAAGGTCATAATCAAACACTCAAATTAGATGTTCATATGGCAAATAATCCCATTTATTGACTTTTGTGTCAATGAGTTTTAGCAAGGACAGTTGGCCTTTTGGCAACTAACAAGAGTTGTAGCATTTTGTAGATATTGTACATTCTGTTGAATGCACTAATACTTTATGACCTCTCTGTGCACAATCATTCTTGTTTAGCCTATGTCTTATACTTTGAAGAATTATTTTAATGAAGAACTGCACGTGTGAATATTTTTCTTTAGTTCCATGAGACCAAACACACTATAATACATTGCTAATTTAAAGACAGGTTGTACAACTTAAAATGTTTGCTTTCTTAGAGTAAACAGGCACTTCTGGTTCTGCTGTTTAGTTTGGTCCCGAAGAATTACTAGCCATCCCCAGTGTGATATTTACACAGAAGGAATGCAAACTCTCATCCAGCTCAAGTTATTTTTATGGTCTGGTGAGTAACAAGATGTTAGTCACCAGAAGGTCTTTTGACCTCACTTGTTTTTACTTTCTTTTCTGCTAATAAATATATTCTTCTGGTTATGAACTGCCTACTTTCTATGCAGGAAAAGTCACCTTCCTGGAAAAATCTGTCAAATACAAATCTCTTTCAGATTGTTACCTTGGACTTCAAGACAATTAATGGTGTATTCACTCAGACACGAGGAATTCAAAACAACAAGCAACAACCACCCAAAAGCCATTCTTCTCACCTTTCAGCAGGTACAGGAATATGGAAGCAAGGGCTTTGTGTAATACACACTGCCCACAGGAAGCACTTGAACTCCTGTTTCCTTAATTAACGGATTTGAGATCTCCAGGCTGTTTACAGGAATCACCTCAGATCTTTTCCAGCTGAGCAACAAAGAGGGCCATCTGGCCCAGACAACCCTGGCTGTTGGAGGAACAGCACAATGGTTTTGTAATATGAACACAGCATAAAGAGAGACAGGTTGCAAGGTCCTCTGAGCTGGCAGAGGGGAAGACCTTTTCACTTGTGAAACAGTGTTGAACAGGCTACTTGCACAACACAAACTTCTACCAACACCTCTGCTGGAGCAAGGAGAGCAGCACCCTGTCATGTTAGCAGATAGGCACAAGGAAGGCAGCCAAAAGATGTGAGAAAAATGGATGTGCATGTGGCAGTCATAGAAAAGGAGTTCATCACAGCTGAAGGATGCAGACAGCTGTTGACAAGCTCGTGAACTGCAGTGGAGAGACATGATTATAGCATGGCTGCACACAAACAGGGAACTAGGATTAAGAGCTTGGCAATGGAAAAGCAAGTATTTTTAGTGCAAATTACCAACAGACATCTACTGTTGTTTGTGAAAGCAGGTGCATTACCCTCTGTGGACAGTACTGTGTACTGTCACAAGAAGAGGCAGGGATGAGATACCTTACCACCTGAGTTCACACATTATCCTTCCTGAGACCATAGGCAGCCCTGTGCTGCTACTCAGCATGTGCGTAGCCATCAAGATCTTCCTCAAAACCAGCAGAAAAATGCCTGAAACTTCTCAGCTCTGTGTCCTCTGTAGTACAACAGAATATTGTTGAGGGTTTCTAACTATGTGCTGTAAGAAAAATGGTAGAATTAGCCTCTTTACCAATGGGTAGTTGATGATCTGCCAGAGTCAGTTGCTATCTATGGATAATATATGCTGCTCTCCTGCTGCAATAATAGTACATTCTAATAAAATTGCAAGCTTCACCACTGAAACACACCTTTGTGTATTTTTAAGTGTTTATTAGGAACTGTGAGATTTAATTAGATGTAGTGCAAGCATTTTATCTTGTCAGTTTTGCTGACAGAGATCTGAGATACGTAACTTCACTGGGCACAGATGCTCTTCCTAGAGAATCTCTGTTCTGTCCTAGCTGTTAATACTGCCACTTCTGTTTTTTGACATGCGTGTGTTTAGTTGCATATGGAGGTTTTGCAAGAGCAACTATTAGGATAGTTTTTAGCATAGGTCATATTCGCACCCAATACATTTCAAAGCCTTCTTGTATATGTACAGCAAGACAGCCCCTGCCAAAAGCAGCTAATGAAGGAAACAAGAACTTTTATTTGAGTGGAGGTTTAATAGTGTTTCAGGAACCAGTGCAGACAAGTTACATGGAATTGCTATCTACAGCACCCTCCAAGGAGGGGATACAAAAGTTTTCAGAATTGTCTGGAGATCAAAGATATTCCATTTCTACGTTTGGAAAGAGCCCCCTTTCTTAAGGGTTGTTGATTTTCAACTTATGAATATCCAGTCTTACCAAGATGTACAAATTGGGTCCCAATGAGCAGAAGAATCCAAGCACTAATGTCTCTTTTGTCAGTTTGAGCTATATATGTTTTCTTGCTATGACATCTTACCAATTCTTTGAGCCTTTTCTGGCTCCCACTGTTAAACAGACTGCAGCAAGTATTTCCTACTCTGATTTTATTTAATAGAAATCACCATTTTCAAAACAAAAGAGATTTAATCTAACACAGTGCTTAAGCTTACGCGTACCTGTGAACATATAAGTAATTCTGTTGAAGTCAAGGGGGAATTGCACATACTTAAAGTCAGTACAGAGTGAAACCTTTTGCTAGATCAAACTCAAAAGGACTGCTGATGAGATAGGCAAGGAGATGACTAGTATTGCTCAGACACATCCTAATGCCTGTGCAGTAGGAAGGTGCAGCTGGACCTGCTGTTGCTGGGGCAGTTCTCTCTAAACCAAGATTAAGCTTGTAAAGTTAAGGCAACAAAGGGTTTGTGTCAATGTGCAGTTTGACTTGGTGGATGAAAAAACGTTAAAGATACTTAGCTTTAATATATGGAGATTAATGCTTATTTACACCTTAGGCTAGCTCCACAGGAGGGATTAGATACATCAGGACTGATGCTGCAATATTGCCCTTAGCCTGAAAGCAGGAATCCCTCCGTGGCACCGTTGTTTCCTCCATGGTGCAGGGCAGGGTATGACCAGAGGGCTCGCTGCTAAGGCACTGTGGGGTCTGGGCACCTAAAATAGGGTTCAAAAGACATTGGAGACACCAGAGTTTCCAAAATTACATGTTTCAGTACCTACATCCTTTATGGATGGATCCCTAATGTAACGAGCTGTTGGCTTTTTGCTACAAATCCACATGTGTGTTTCAGTCCTCACCTGGGATGACTGCTGCCAAAACAAGGCAATAATTCAACCTCTGTGTCAAGTCTGTCACTGCTGAGCTCACCAAGAGAAGGTGGCAGCTGTGATTTTGTAGTTTGTGCAGTGCTAGAGATTGAGCTTCACTTGCCAGCTGACAGGTTAAAACCGCTTTTGCTTGTGATGAACCTGAGTTAGTTTACACAGATGACTAACCCATGAAAGTTTCTATTTTCCACTGCCCCATCCTCTTAGAAACTCAATCACCTCATAACTATGTAGTTAGTTACTTGTAGTTTCCCAAAACTGCTCAGATACACACCTTTAAGCAGTGGTATCATTTATTAAATGATGCAACCCCCCCACCTTTAAAGGGTGACAGCCTAGAAAACAAACAATTTTACTGTTAACAGCTCACTGAGACCTTTCTGTAGTTTTTGTTGTTTAAGCTGCTGCTTGGGGAGTGGTGTACCTCACTGAAGACCCAAAGGAGCTTAAGCCTCCTTGCCAGGGCTGGGACTGCAGAGGAGTCCTGGGAACATGCTCCTGATGCATGGGTGTAGCCATCTCCAGACTGGTGATGAGGTGTTATGGTTTTATTTACTGGCAAAGGGGAGGGAAAAGAAGAAATTCAAAGAGAAACATCAAACCACTATAAGTAACCTGAATTATGCAGGAGTCGTAGAGAGAAGACCAAGAGACATGGATAGGAAAACTAAAGAAAAATGTATAGCAAAATCTGTCTTTTGTTTTTATCAAACTTGAGGCAGAGCTGAAAAACCTGTTTTGATGACATGTCAGGTGAAACAAAACCGTTTGCTGTCCCTAAAAGAAAATAAATAGAGAAAAATGCCACTCACCCTTTCTCCTGTTCTGCTGTAGTAACCCTTTCAGACTTTCCTATACATTTTTGCAGGTCTTACAAACTCAGAGGAGGCAGCACCAACCCCACCAGCAGTGCTGACTCAGCTGGACCAGGAGCTGAGACAGCCAGCAGGTAGTTGCAAAGGAGCAGGCAGCCTGGTGCCAAAAAGGGGGAAGACACTGTCTTGTCACTGTGAAATATTTCCAGTCCAGGTTGAGCATCAAAGCCCTGTGCTGAAACAGTGGCCAATGAGCATGGGAATGGATAAAATATATTGTGCCAGAGTGCCAGAAACTTCATGGCCAAAGGGATGCTGTCATCCCAGCTCCAAGGTCAGCAGAGCTCAGTTAAAAAATGTCCCTGTTTGGTCCAGTCGCTGCAGCTCCAAGCACAGAAATTGCTCTGGGCAAGGGGAGAGGTGGTGCCTGTTCTGCCTCTACCATGTTTTCCTGTAAAATGCATGGATGAAAGGCTGTAACAGTGCCTCCTCCTCAGCCTGGAGGAGACTAAGGGGAGACCTCATGGCGGCTACAGCTTCCTCACAAGAGGAGGAGGAGGGGCAGGCAGCAAAATATATGAGAGGCAGCAAAACATATAAGCTAACAGTCTAGTTGTCCAACATAGTATAATTACCATCAACTAATTATGATTTTTAAAAGATACTTTATAAAAGGCTGAAATGAACATCTTTTGAGCATTTTGACAAAAATGTGAGAAGATTTGGTGTACTTTCTTATTTTTTAACCTCTTGACTTTTTTAAAAAAATAAATTTTATAAATCTCATTCCTTTTTTTCTGCCTGAAGTACATTAGTTTCTATGGAAACATGGTAGTCATTTATGTGCATAGTGTTTTCTGACATACGTATGTGGAGTAGAAAATCAAGTTATGTCACTGTTGTGAAATGTAGGCATTTATGGGATGCTTATCATGGCTCTATGTGCAAGAGAGAGGATACCTTTAGACTGCTAAATAATAGATGCAAAATTCTTGATACAGAGAGGCAGCGATGAGCTGAGCTGTGGAATTTACCACACTCAATACATTGATAGCCACACTGAAGAAAAATGTGAGATTCACTTAATATTTTGATTTTGCATATTTGGTGCAACTACGCCTGTCTTCAACATGTGTGGCAACAATGAAAGCTCAGTGAATTAATTATCACAGAGATCCTAATGATGCAGCTCATCCTTCTTGTGACAACATCCAGTGCTGCTGAAGGAAGGATAAAGAAAACAATCATGCTGTTTCTTCCTTCATGAAAAAGATAAAATTATATTGTGACACAATGTGTAAATAACAGAACCAAAGCCATTGGCTCCCTAAGTATCTCATTCAGTAACATAAAACAAGCTTCCAGCAAGTGATGCTTGTGTCTTATGTTTTAATCAGGCTTTTATGAATCTACTTTTTTTTATCTTCTGAAGGGTTAGTGAAATCCTCCCTATTTGAAGCACATTTTTAAAAGCAGTGCTGTAGCGGTCTGAGGTGATACTTAGAGAATAAAATTATTACTGCACCTTGGGCATGCTATAGAGCTAGAGTGCACCCACACAAATCCTTTGGCTGCTATGTATGAAAACTGCAGTTTAAGAGGTAGCACTCTGCTCATTGAAATTAACACAGTGTTGCTTCTTATACGTCTTTTACTTTTGATTCTTCACAGTCAGAACTGTAATTTGACAATTTTTTTACTATTTCTACCATTAATTTTCTCTATCAAGACATGGAAATCAGTTTCTTCGAATTTACCTCTGCAATGCAAATTAAACTGCAATGAGAATTTTAACCTCTGATGTACAAATCAGGTGGTGTTACATGTATTAACATGTTGCATGTATTAACATGTTACATGTATTAACACAATACTAACAAACAACAAAAAGCTGTAGTGACATGACAGGTAGGTCGAATTAAACCTAGCAAGCAACCAAAACGAGGCAGAGTTATTTGCTAAGATACATTACCAGTAATATTATTACTTATTATGGACAACACAAAATATACTTTCTCAGTCATCTCCAGCTGATGCATGGGATCCTGCACACTCTTTCTTTTTGAAAAATAGGTAGATTTCATATGTATTTCATGAATTCTGCCCACCAGAAGAAGTTGAATTTTCTCTAAGAACACTATTAGTAACATAAGTTTCTCTGTTGTCCACATTTCCCTCTCAGGCCACCTTCAAGTGTCCTTCTAGTGGATTTAGTCAGGGCTGCCAACTCTGGCAGGAGCTTGAGATGAGGAAAAATACTTGTCCTGATGGTGCATGGCAGGACAGTTCAGCTGCTCCTGGAGCATTCGCCCCCTCCTCGGCAGAGTAGATCTGAGCAGAGCCAAGGTCTTCTTTAGCCACATCAGAGGATATGGGCAGGGTTGGGCTCCCAGATGGTTTGACATGATCAGAACAGCTTGAATTGAAAGGATATTTTGCCATATAGTAACACCAGCAGCTCCAGCTTACTTTTTGCCATGTCTGAATTAGGTGTGCTTTAATTCCCAAATTCTCAGCATAAGACCAAGGAAGCTCACTGTACAGGGAGGGTCTTGTCATTTCACAGTATCACAGTATCACAGTATCACAGTATCACAGTATGTTTGAGATTGGAAGGGACCTCAAAAGATCATCTAGTCCAATCCCCCTGCTGGAGCAGGAACCCCTAGGTGAGGTCGCACAGGAACATGTCCAGGCGGGTTTTGAATGTCTCCAGAGGAGACTCCACAACCCCCCTGGGCAGCCTGTTCCAGTGTTCTGTCACCCTCACTGAGAAGAAGCTTCTTCTCAAATTTAAGTGGAACCTCTTGTGTTCCAGCTTGATCCCATTATCCCTTGTCCTATCATTGTTTGCCACCAAGAAGAGCCTGGCTCCATCCTCGTGGCACTCACCCTTTATATATTTATAAACACTAATAAGAACACCCCTCAGTCTCCTCCAACCTAAAGAGACCCAGTTCCCTCAGCCTTTCTTCATAAGGGAGGTGATCCACTCCCTTAATCATCTTTGTTGCCCTACGCTGGACCCTCTCCAGCAGTTCCCTGTCCTTCTTGAACTGAGGGGCCCAGAACTGGACACAATATTCTAGATGTGGTCTCACCAGGGCAGAGTAGAGGGGAAGGAGGACCTCTCTCGATCTACTAACCACCCCCCTTCTAATCCACCCCAGGATGCCATTGGCCTTCCTGGCCACAAGGGCACATGGTCATCCTGTTGTCCACCAGGACCCCCAGGTCCCTTTCCCCTACACTGCTCTCTGATATGCAATTTCCCAACCTATACTGGAACCTGGGGTTGTTCCTGCCCAGATGCAGGACTCTACACTTTCCCTTGTTAAATTTCATTAGGTTATTCCCCGCCCAACTCTCCAGTTTGTCCAGGTCTCGCTGGATGGCAGCACAGCCTTCTGACGTGTCAGCCACTCCTCCCAGCTTAGTGTCATCAGCAAACTTGCTGATAGTACACTCTATTCCCTCGTCTAAATTGTTAATGAATATATTGAATAATATTGGCCCCAGTATTGACCCCTGAGGCGCTCCACTAGATACTGGCCTCCAACTAGACTCCGCACCATTGACTACCACTCTCTGGCTTCTCTCCTTAAGCCAGTTTGCAACCCACTTCACTACTCTATTGTCTAGACCACACCTCCTCAACTTAGCTGTGAGGATGCTATGGGAGACTGTGTCAAAAGCTTTATTGAAGTCAAGGTAGACCACATCCACCGCTCTGCCATCATCCATCCACCTTGTTACATTCTCATAAAAGGCTACGAGGTTGGTCAAGCATGACTTCCCCTTGGTAAAGCCATGCTGACTGCCCCTAGTAACCCTCTTATCCTTGATATGCCTTGAGATGGCACCAAGGATAAGCTGTTCCATTACTTTCCCAGGGACAGAGGTGAGGCTGACCGGTCTATAATTACCCAGGTCCTCCTTCTTGCCCTTTTTGAAGACTGGAGTGACATTTGCTTTCCTCCAATCCTCGGGCACCTCTCCCGTTTCCCAAGACTTGGCAAAGATGATGGAGAGTGGTCCAGCAATGACTTCAGCCAGCTCCCTCAGCACCCACGGATGCCTCCCATCTGGACCCATGGATTTATGGATGTCCAGATTATTTAATTGCTCCCTAACCCAGTCCTCATCAACTAAAGCAAACTCCTCCATTGACCTGGCTTCATCCGGGGTCTCAGGGGTACAGGGCTCCCCAGGACAGCCTCCGGCAGAGTAGACAGAGACAAAGAAGGCATTCAGTAATTCTGCCTTCTCTGTACCTTCTGCCACCAGGGCACCCACACCATTCATCAGTGGGTCTACATTGCCTCTGGTATTAGTTTTATCCACTATGTATTTGAAAAAGCTCTTTTTGCTGTCCTTGACCCCTCTCACCAGCTGTAATTCTAATGACGTCTTGGCTATCCTAGCTGCCTTCCTACATCCTCTAACAGCAGCCTTATATTCTTCCCAAGTGGCCAGCCCCTGCTTCCATGACCTGTAAACTCTCCTCTTCTGCTTGAGCACACCCAACAGATCCCTATTCAACCACGCAGGCCTCCTGGCTCCCTTCCTTGACTTCCTACGTGTGGGGATGCTCTGATCCTGAGTGTGGAAGAAGCAATCTCTGAATGCAATCCAGCTCTCTTGGGCCCCTTTTCCTTCAAGCAGTCTTGCCCATGGGATTTCCCCCAGCAATTGCTTGAAAAGGCCAAAGTTAGCCCTGCTAAAGTCCAGGGTTGCAATTCTACTTGCTATTCTGTTCCTGCCACACAAGATGCTGAACTCCACCATCTCGTGGTCACTGCAACCCAGGCAGCCCTCAACCTTTACTGCTTCGACCAGCTCAGCTTCAGCTCAAAGCTAATGGAAAATAAGAATATATTGGCTTGGTGGCAAATTAATCCAAATGGTTAAAAAGGTGAGACTGTGGCACTAACAGGAACAAGAATGTTGTTAGATTTTTCCCAGCTATTGATCAGGAAACCAATGACCCCCAAGATAAGTCAGGCCATGCTGGTTCTGGTAGGTGGGTATTGAGCTGAAGGAGAATTTTCACCTGGTGTGATCTGGTATTACCAGATAGCTTTGGTTCTTATGCACTTGAGAGCACCAGCACCTGAGCTGTGGCCACCTTGCTGGCAGCCTAGAGGGCCCTCTTCCCTACCTGTTCAGAGTCTGAGAATAGCCCAGTGTGGCTCATGATGGAGGCAAACACATGAGCCACTGGGAAGAACAGTCCTGCAAATCCCTGCAAAAGTATTGGTGAGTTTAAGTTGCCCTCATTTTGCCCTGAATCTGTCCATTAGGTCAGCCCTTGGTGGCATGTCAGACTTGATATTGCTCTTCTATAAGCTGTTTCTGGTTCCCTGGGGTTTACAGTCAAGTGAAAGTTTTGGAGATCTGACTTGCCATGGCTGCAGGGAACAATACAGCGTAGAAGCCCCTGTATCTATATTGCCTGCCAATGCATCTACAGTGAGGTGATCCCACTCTAGATTAATCTTACGTGGATAAGCTATTTTTGAAGGGAAATGCTAAAATTTGTCCTGATGCAGGGAAATATGGCCTTTTTTTTTTACTTTCTCTAGTCCTTCCAATACAAGCTGTCATTGGTAGGAATAGAAAGCTACATGATCCTGTGTCAGTAATGGAGACAGCAGACCCATCGACCATCACTCTGAGCTGCTCCTCACAGGACTGCCTTCCATTTCCAGCCCAGCAAACTGATAGCTTAGAAATTTCCTAGGAAACCCTCTGGGTTTCTAAATATATTTTCTGAATGAATTTTGTAAAATGCCACAGGTAACATTATCAGGTGTTCGCTGATATCCCCATGGGAGGAGGGTGGAGTGGATCTGTGTGTAACATACTGGGTTATCCCTCAAGATGCTGCTGTTAATGCTTATGGCTATTGAAAATGAACTATGTGTCTCTCAGACCTGAGGAAAATTGATCTGATTTAGCTTACATTTATTCGACTATCTGTAAGTCAGTCTTTTTCACTTTATTATCCTTTAAAGATAACTATGAATTTCTCCCTTTTAAAGCTTTCTTCTGTCACTTACTGCCATATCATATGAAAGTGTTTCATGCAAAATCAATAGCAACAGCAAATTCCCTGGTGAACTTCAGGAAGTCTCCTGTGCATTATAAAGCCAGACCTTTGCCTGAGACAGCCACTTTGACTGGTGATTTTGCTCTCTTTCATACTGTGAGAAGTGAAAGGAGATGAGGACTACATGGAGCATTTTATTTGTTAGCACCACAACTGGAGCAGAGGCTTTCCCTTGGAGGACAGCTTCCTAATGTCAGGTTCAGGTCCCAGCACAGAGATAGTGCTCCAGGGACAAGTGCTCTACCACAAGATTGAGACTTTTCCCACATTACCCTTCTGGCCCTCTTCTCCCCACCATCCCCCAGGGTCAGAGCTGTCGTCATGAATTTTGGCAAACCTGGGGATTGATACATTCATTAACTGATTTGAAAACTGAAGCAAAGGCATCTTCCTGGTGCTGGATGCCGACTGAGATAGAGCCAGGTTGGGGAGCTCACAGCAGCCATGACACAAGGATGGTGGCCGGCCAGGCTCCCAGCTGAAGGCAGCCTGGGGTTGGCTTTGGCTTCAGCAACTTACCATGTGCCAGCATAGAAGAGGCAAATGCCATGGCCAAGCCCTTGTTGAGATTACTAGCAAAGAGGAGATTCAAGAAGGCATTTTTGCAAACTTGTTCAACCTCATCACTCACTCTCTGAAGGGAACCAGATGGAAACCCAGGGCCTTGCACCAGCTGGCCAAGTGAGGGTGCAATGCTCTTGGCAGAAACTGGGAACAAAGCTTTAGTCTTTAAAGACATCTCTATCTGACCAGCATCACATGAATCTTGTCTGAGCTCAGTTTCAGCCAATTGCTCTTTTGCTCTTTTAATAGGTTTAGTGGTATCAGGCAATAAATCTACATCTCTGTATTTCTATATCTCTATGTCTATACATCTGTATATCTATATAATCACCAGATTAAAAAAAAATCATATATATATATATACACACATATATATCACCATTATCTGTAAGCACTGCAGCATGTTGTCATTTCTTAAGGGGTTCCTGTGGCCTTTCATGAGAAGGCACAAAACTATGAATATTTTTAGGACTTTAACTCTGAGTATAGCTGTTTTTCATGGGCTTTCTTGCCCTAAAGGATCTTTTCCAGAGGGTATGTTTTTCTCAGAGTTTTGCAGGTGTGCTAGAAGCAATCTCAGACAAAGCCAGCATGGCACAGGATAAAATTGAGGCGTCCTTTTTTACGATGCTAATATTTGACAATAATTTATCAACAAGCTTGCACAGACTGACATTTTCTTGGAAATGTGATTGTTTTACAATATCCTTTCAGAGTAGGGAATGATCATCATCAGTCAACAGCTGGGGAGCAATAATACCTCAGAGAAGGCAAGCGTCATCATCCCCATCACACAGGAAGACACCGTAGACAGCAGCAGTGGAAGGTTGTGCCCCAACCATCACAAACCGCTTTTCCTCAAAATGTGTGAGGTTTGCAAGCACCTGTTTTGACAGATGCCCAAGCTGCTGTGCAAGCAGATGAGCACATATGGGACATTCCCTGTCCTACCTGTGCCTCTCGCAACAGGGCCTCTCCAAGAAGAGTCTTTACCAGCCCGTGCTGCAAAAGGGGGAAAGAAGGTAAGAGCAATCCAGCACCCAGCACTTGAGAGCACCAGCTGCAAATGACATTTTGTAATGATTAAGCCAAATAACATTGACAGGATTTCAACTATGGGATGATCTACCTCACTAAAATGTAAGAATTTGGTGACAGAATTATGATTTATGAAAGGAGCTATTTATTGCTTTTGAAAGGCAGAAATCCATTGTTTTTCTGTTGGACAACCCCAATTTAGTTTAAAAAAATGCAAAATATTATGAAAGCATTGATTTCTAGTGCTTTGTGGTATATAGAAATTGTCACCAACTTGCCAACATGAACCTGAGCACTTTTCTCAAGAAAGCTGAAAAATTAAAGAGGCTGGATATAATACCACACGTTATGGGAGTATGACAACTGGTTTCTAGCAAGTGTAGGCCTTCAGCTGACTTTATTTTCAACTATACTCATTTTGCATCTTGTGTTAAGGCCAAAATCTATGAGAATGAAAATTTCAGTCTATGTGACTAGAATTTTTTCTAGTCATAATAGATATAAAAACCCAACACCTCTAATAGAGAGTCAAAAAGCAATACTCAAAGATGCTAAACACCCCCAACATACCTAAAGGGAAAATAGCACCGAAATCCTTATTTTCACCAAAATAGCCTTGACTTTTCTCCAGTTTTATTCGACTACACTTCAAACCAAAAACTCTAGCTCTTAAGATTACTCTGTATGCCACAGTCTCTGCGTAGGACTTGGATCCTTTTGCAGTCTCCAGCATGAGCCTCTTTCCAGCGAGAGGTCAATGTTTGCACTGTGTTTTGCACATTCCATCCACTTACTCTTTCATATATCAGTGCTCATTGCGATACTGAATTATCCAAAAGCCTGCTTACGGTTTGGCTTGCTACAAATCAATTCACTACAGTGAACACATATATCCACATAGTTTTGCCTGTGCTTGTTATCCTCCTGAAGCCCCTCAGTAGCTACAGCTTTGTCCTTCCCTGCTTCAAGGAAACAAATCAGGGCATGAGGGCTACGCACACTGGGGTTTCATCAGCCCATGGTAGTCTGTAGCTGCTGGTAACTTACTCCCTGTCCCACTTTCTGCAAGGCAGATCTTTTGGCTCACTGCTGCCTTCTGATCTCCATCTTGAAAAAACAGCTCACCATGGAGCCGAGCGCAATGGATTCTGCACAGCTCTAACCTAAGTTAGGTCTGAGCATTTTTAGGGAATACTGTGCTCCTTGCTTGTGAGGTGACCTTGTGTCCATCCCACTCTAAATCTGAGTAACACCAAAATAAACATCCACACACCCACACTGTGCTCATGAATATACTGTAGATTTATTTCAGGTTATAAGTTATGTATGCAGTGCCAGGAGATAAATTCCAAATATGGAGCACATACACAGTCCCTTGCCCTATAAACTGATTTTTACCATGGTCTAGGAAGCATCTTAATAAGACAACAGAGAAGGGTGAAAAAAGAAGGCCAATGTCATGAAAAGGATACATTTATACGGGAAAACAAATGCTGTGCATCAAACTATGTATGAAATACTGATGAAATACTAGAATAACTTCATTTAATATAGTGCCATTCAGACAAGCACAGTGGTTCAGGAACTCAAGGTATTTAAAATACAAAAATGTTCTGAAGACCATGTTCTAATGCCTGTACATATCGGACCTGAGCAAAACAGTCTGGGCAGGCACCTGAGATCCAGGATTCAGGGGGATACAGGACATTGTGGTAGTGTACGAACACATAGCTAAAACTGCCATCCACAAGGATCCTGACAGGCTTGAGAGGTGAGCCTGTGCAAATCCCATGAGGTTCAACAAGGCCACATGCAAGGTCCTGCACCTGGGTCAGGGCAACCCCAAGCACAAATACAGGCTGGGTGGAAAATGGGTTGAGAACAGCTCTGTGGAAAAGGACTTGGAGGTGTTAGTTGATAAGAAGCTCAACATGACCCAACAATGTATGCTTACAGCTGAGAAAGCCAACTGTATCTTGGGCTGCATCAAAAGAAGAGTGACTAGCAAGTCAATAGAGGTGATTCTGCCCCAGCAGGAGTACTGCATCTACCTCTGGGGCCACTAATGTAAGGACATGAATCTGTTGGACAGAACAGGCCACAAAAATTATCAAAGGCCCAGAGCACCTCTCCTGTGAGGACAGGCCGAGAGAGTTGGGGTTGTTCAGCCTGGAGAACGCTCAGGGGAGACCTTATAACAGCCTTCCAGTACCTAAAGGAGGCCTAGAAGAAAGCTGGAGAGGGACTTTTTACAAGGACGTGTAATGATAAGGCAAGGGGTAATGGCTGTAATCTGAAAGAGGGTAGATTTAGATTAGATATAAGGATGAAATTCTTCACCATGAGGGTAGCAAGGCATTGGGACAGGTTGCCCAGAGAAGCTGTGGATGCCCCATCTCTGGGAGTGTTCAAGGGCAGGCTGGATGGAGTTTGAGCAACCTGGTCTAGTGGAAGGTGTTCCTGACCATGGTAGAGGGGTTGGAACTAGATGATCTTTAAGGTCCCTTCCAACTCAAACCATTCTGTGATTCTATGATCTTACTTCATATAAATTTCCTCTAAAACCCATCTTGTTTTCCAGTGCAACCAGTTCGACAGACAGTGGATAATTCCAACAAATGAGCAAAATATTATAAAAATGTGTTACTGCAAAGACGAATTAGGTAAGGGAAAACTTCCCTTGACTACACCAGACCTTTGTCTTCCATCCTTGCTCTGATCTCACCAAGGCCTCTGGGAACCTGGCTGGTGGATGGGGTGGAGGCATCCCTCCAAAATGATGTGGCTATGTCCCCTGCCTGCCTGCAGCCCATGGCTCCCATGGTGCACAGAGGGGGCAACCTAGTGCAATCATCTGTCCACTGTAATAACATGAGGTAGGAAGCAGAAAGTACTGCAGCTTGCTAGCAAAAAATTATTTGGTAGAAGTAATTAGTTACTCCAAAATTAGGCCAGGAAACAGCTTGATTGCACTTGCCATGAATTGCCTCTGAAGTGTATGGTATTTCAAATACCTGACCATTTAAAACGTTTTGAGATTTGTGCTGACCTGAGCTAGCTAGAAACTCAATATTACATTTTTACTGATTGCTGCATATTGTTGTTGTTCTTAATTACTTGCAGTTAAAATGCACTTGAAGATCAGCATTTTAGTGTATAAACGTACATCACGTGTTGTTCCAAGGGCCTGTAGTCACCAAATACCCAGTGTCCCTTTGTCTCTGGTGGCAGAGGACAAGATATTGGGGCAGTCAGTCACAAGGCCATGACGAGGTTGTACATGCTGATGCTTCAGCACCTTCTGGCTGCAGAGCACCTTAAGTTTACCTATGGGGTAGGATTTGCCTCCTCCAGCGCCGGCTGGCCCTGTCAGCTGGGCACCAAGCCCAAGTATGGCTCTCTGTGGTCAATGAGGAAAGAGGGACATTTGGAGAACAATTTAAGTCATCTGTTTTATATGCTGTTTCCAGATGACAAGTGATTCTCCAAGTGACCATTTCACAGAATCACAGAATGGCTGGGTTTGGAAGGGACCTTTGGAGATCATCTAGTCCAACCCACCTGCTAAAGCAGGTTCACCCAGAGCAGATCATACAGGAATGTGTCCAGGCAGGTTTTTAATGTCTCCAGAGAAGGAGACTTCACAGCCTCTCTGGGCAGCCTGTTCCAGTGCTCTGGCACCTTCAAAGTAGAGAAGTTTCTTTCCTCACCGACCACAGGAGTCTAAGGGGCTACCCATCCACCCATCTTCTGTGCCATTAGGACTAAAAAAACAAGGAGGCCATCAGAGATAGGTCTGCTGGTAAATAAAATAGCTAGATCTCTCACTTTGAATCAAGCTGAGATCTTACAAATTCAATTTACACATGATGCCAGAGCCTATATTCAGCCAACAGCTTTCGGAGCCTTCATTAAAATATGGTAAGATTGAGGGAGAAGATCTGAAAGGTAGTATTTTGTGATCTTAAAAGGACATATTAGACTCTGTAGAAACGTTGGTATAGTTTGATAATGTAATTTTCTATATGCTAAGTAATTACATAAATAGATCTTTTTGTAACTTACACCTGCTGAGAGATATAAGTGTATCTATGTGGAATTGGGGTTGTCTGTAATTCTGTTCATGTCCTTTGTTTTCCTGGTAGCTTTCAGATATTACCTTGATAATATGCCCCATTAGACCCATATCATATTCTGTACTGAACAAAATCATACTCATTGTATTTGCATAGAATAATCAGGATATATTATTTCTGTTTGAATAAATAAATAACAAATGCGTGCACAGCGCACAGTTTTAATGAATGGGACCCTAAAGAGCTATGTTACTGACTGTAACACTTCAATTGTAGTTTTCTTTGTTTTCCATATCTGGAACTGTACATGTTGTGTGTTTCAAAAAGGACACCCTAATAAGAAGATACACCTTCTCCAGAGATTCCCTGAGTAAGCTCTGACACAGACATTTGCACAGTACTGCACATACACATCTGAGGAATCAGAGATACTCTCTGAGTCCAGACTAGCAAACAAATGCCTGAAAAATGTGTCCTAGTAATCTTTTGCAATTCACCACTAATCTTCTTCCCACTGTTTTTGAATACTCTCCCTTTCCGATTCCTCTGTACCTTGTTGTTATCTATTTGATCAAGCAAATGTAATTTTGTCTGGTCATCACAGCTGCCTCTTCATACTTCAAAGAAAAGCTTACATATTCTTAAGGAAAATTATTTTCCACTGTTTCATAGAGTGATTTATTTTTCTTTAATGAGTGGGTGAACAGAATGTTCTGTACCAGCATGTAAAAGCCATAGACTGCAAAGGTTTGCTTGCTGGTTTAGGAAAGAAAAAAATATTTATTAAGGATTTTGTTTTTCACGTTTTCCTGAGATAAGAATATAGATCGTCAAATTGTAGGTTAAAAGCTAGTCTTTATCTTTTTTTCTTTGTAAGAGAGTATAGAAATAGTGCATGGGCACATCTAAATAATTATAGTACCTGAAACTTCCTTAAAAGTGCTAGTTCTTGTTCCTTAAAAAAAAAATCTGGTATTGTTTTTCTTATGAGACAGCATACCTATGGATGTTTAAGAAGTGGAAACTAGTCTGTGTGTGATGTTTAAAAGAATGCATTTCTTCTTTATAGCACTCAGTGACAGGGTAACAAATTGCAAACATGCCTATAACTTCTGAACTACCTCTTGGGTTATGCAAAAAAAAAATACTGTGAGATGAAGTATCAGTGTCTTACATTATGAGTAAGTATCAGAACATGAAGCACACAGCCTTTTCTTAAAAATGGTGGCAGCAATCCCTCAGTACAGCTATGCATGTGCTCAAAGTTATATATGTGAACATTTCTTGTTATTTAAAACAAGTGTATGTTTGTTTTTCTAGACTGAAGCCAAACCTCTTCTCATTCCTACTGCAGGAGATTTGTTATCACTCCCTGTCCTGTGCTTCCACACAAGAGTTTGTGCCAGGTGTTGCATGTCTTTCAAGTTCTGAAGATGAGAGGTTATTCAAAATTAAATTGAGCAAATTGAGTCAGGTAGGAAGGAGAGAAAATTGCTATTTGAAGCTGACAGACAATGTGGCTGCATTTTGGGCAAGTTTAAATAGGAAGCAGCAAGGAGAGATAAGAGAGCACAGGTGTGTTGTATGTTATGTAGCAATGAAAGTTCTCTGTGATATGAGAATAGAGAATTCATTTGGAAAGGGTGAATATATCTAGCCAGGCAGGTACGTAACTTTTTATCACAAGTAATCCTGAAGTTCCTTGTACATTTAACTGATGAAAACTGGACATCTCAGAATGGCCGCAGAATCTGGCCATGACAGAATAGTTTACTACAAGTCTATGCAAAATAACATTACATGATTGGAAAGACAGAAGCTGGGGGTGAAAACCAGCTTGTATGGAAAATGTCTTTCAGTGTTGCCTTCCCTAAGGGTAATACCCCTCCTTGGATTTAACATTACATTTGAAGGACTGTAGCCATAGCTGTACTGCAGTCCCTGAACCTGCAGGAGTGGGCTGAGGAGCTGGGCATGTGGAGCAGATCCACCCAGTTGGGATTGCACTGTCACCATGTGCTGCCACATCCTCAGTGCAGGAAAGCCAGTCCTGCGTGAGACTACCCTAAACAAGCTTTTCTTGTTCCCTTGGTAGGTGCATACTTGGTACCTCTGGGTGTGCTGTGCCTGTAGCAACAGTGTAGGGTTTTTTTGCAGGTTTCTGTTGCCTCTGGTAGTCTTCTCCCAGGGAAGATATTAAAGAGAACTACATGTGGGACCACATCAGGCTAGCAATATGGAAATCCTGTGTTGCATTATCCCCGTATTTATCAACAGTAAATTCCCTCTGGCTTCTTTGGGGCATCTGGGGAGGGACAGGACATTGACCTTGGAGATTTCATTACCATGAGTGGAATGGTTCATTAATCATACCATGGAATCTTTTTTAGCAAATCTGAGACATGTAAAGTGGTACTGAAAAGGTCATGCTGTTTAATGTAGGATAAATAAGTGTGATCTTATTTTAGTAAGAGTCAACCATATTTCAGTGTCGTTAAGCCAAAGACTGTATCAAATGCCAGTATCTTTACTAAGCAGGTTTGTTTATTGTTTTATGTATCTCACTAAGAATAGAAAATTACTTGGCTTGGAAGAAAAGTACTGATAATATGTCAAAATAATATTCACAGCTTCCTCAGATTTACCAGGTTTTCTTTTTCCAAGTGACTGAGTTTATAAAAAACAAAGTGAAGAAATCAATAAGAGAGAGCTTGATGTCACAAAGTCTAAGACAGGAGGAAAATACTCATAGTGCAGAAGCAGCAATACAGCTTAGCAATAATGTAAATACATACTTATTTACAGAGAGACATTAAGATGTATATTATGATACAATAAAGTGAGCTGAAATGTGCATAACACATAACCAAAAAGGGAGAATTTATTAATAAATTTCTGAATTCATTCCTTATTCTCTTTCAGAAATACAGCTGTATGACCGAGTATTTAAGGTGGAATATTCACGACACATGTGGTACAAACTTTTTAATAAGGTATTAAAATACTTTATTCAGAATGCCCAGCCTAATTATCAGACCGGTCAGCTCAATATACCAGCTGCAAATTGCTTTTGATATAATAGTAAGTTGCCAGACTAAACAACTCCAGAAAAACAGAACAGATGCTCGCTGGGATAAACAATCTGGGTCATTTTTGTAATTATGCATTTGCATGAGAACCAAATCACTCTGTACAATAAAATATTTTTCGGACTGTATGACTGTATTCTTTGCTAGTCATTAAGCCGAGTGACCCTAGTGGCTCTAATGATGGGGTTTTTGGCCTTCCTGTTCTACAGTATTCACTTCAGTGAACTCCTTAATTATTCAGCTAACCTGTAAAAGATTAAAAGGGCAAACAAAGCCTATGTGGTTAGCCTGTATGTAACATAAATAATGGAAACTATTTTTAAGAAGGCAGGAAGTTTAATGCTCACCTCAACAGGTCAAAAAATGCTCATCTAAAAATTTTATGGGAGCTAGTTTCTCTCAAAATCCACCCAAGGAGAGTAAATAATGTATGTGAAAAACTAAATCATCCAACAAGCAAAAGCACATTAAAACACAGACTCTACTACTTTGACTATTTTTTCTTCCACAAACATACAAATAACACAGGTAACTACAAGTTTCCGAGATCTGCTATACTTGAATCAGTCTGTATTTTCATCCATATAGGTAAAACCCACCATAAGATAGCAGTATGTCTTCTATAATATCAACCAGCAGTAAACTAACTTTCCCATAAATTATTTCTGATATTCTGTTATCTAATGGGTAGGGGCAGGAAGATGGTGGGGAGAGAACTAAAAAGAGAGAGGCAAAGTGAAAATATATAGCTGGGAGAGATATGACAAATATCTAAATCTAGTGAGACTTGATATTCACATTAATTTTTCCTTGCTGATTTCAGTCTAAGAAAATGTTTTCCAAATGCTAAAATTTATGGCCACTCCTACAGTAATGTATTATTTAATTGCTGAAAGGGTGTAATATTCTGCTGCTTTCTATCAAAAACATGTTAAGTGCCTCACCCCTACAGGACATATTCTCAGACATTCATTCTCTTATTTAAACGTTTGCTTTCATGTTTAGTCAATGTGGCAGGTGTTTAGTTAGAGACAGTTTTCAAACAGGTTAGTATTCAGAAAATGTCAACAATATGACCTGTTTCATTTGTTACCATCATTGGTAAATATGGATACTCTAAAATTTTGTCATTTCTAGAAAAATAGGTTTCCAGATGTGAACAGAAATGTTAAACAGTTTGTTATGTAGAAGCTATAACAATGAAAGAGTTTGAAGAAATAAAATATTTTCAATTCTATATATTAGATTTGAGCAAAATTTCAAAATTATCAGACAATTGCAGTCATTGCTTTATTCTATGAAATCTCTCATTTTTATTCTTTATCTCACAATCCTTGCCCTCCCTGTCACTGGAGTAAGTGAAGAAATCAAAATTAAAAGAAGAAGAGGAGGAGGGAGAAGACTTTTCCTTACTTTCCACTGGTAAAAACATAACTTCCATTTTAGGTTTTTAGCATATTATTCTTGTTAGTGATAGGAAAATAATGTATTTGAGGACTTATAATGTTTTTGGTGTTGCTTGTTTGTTTTTTATACAAAGAGTTCTACTTTTCATTCACATTTCCAGCTGGGGAGGAGATCTGGGAAGAATGAGGGAACATAAGTATTTGCCATTACTTCAACGTAGAAATGTCAAACATTAGAAAAATATTTTCCTGATTTTTCAAGAAGTGATATTTCCCCACACAATGCTGATATCACAAGCTTCTTGAAATATCCTCATTTAATTTTATCACAGGTAATCCTGAAGTTCCTTGTACATTAAGACCTTTAAGCTAGCACTTTTAACAAGTTTAAAGGCATCAGCTTTTATGCATCATATTCACTGAATTACCACACTTCAGAATTATGTCTGCCAAAGACTTCAGGGCCTTGAAAAGAAATTATGAACACTTAAGAGCTTATGAACACTTAAGAGCTTAAACACTTAAGAGCAGTTATGTCATCCTGATGCTCCTGAATGGCTGCTGCCCAGCCCAGGGGCACCCACTGCTGGACCTTTTCCCCGGCAGCCATTTGAAAAGGGGGTATTGCTGGGTCCCACATGCTGAGCAGCTCTGCCAGCAGGCGCTGAACTGTGGGGACCTTCTCAGCCCCAAACCACTTCAGGTTGGTTTAGTTCATGGCTCCTGCCTTCAGGGAGGTCCACAACACCCTGTATTTCTGGTCAAAAAAACAATCTGAATTCAAAGGTACCCTGGGGGCCTGGGTTTGAAGTGATTTATGGTGGGGATTTAAACTGGGCTTGCTCTGAAGGGGAAGCTGAGTCTTGCCCCCAGGTGAGCACTGAAGCAGTCATGCGGGAAAGCTCTTCCCCTTCTTATGCCTGAGCTTCAGAAGAAGCAAAAAAACCCCACCCCAAACCATGTCAGCAACTAATACACGATGTTTCAAAAAGATGGACCAAATTTTAAAGCAGTATATTTCACGATGGCAACAAGTTACAATTGCACAAAAATTTACAGATGGTTTAATGAGTCATCTAGCAGTAATAATTTGAAACTCTATGCCCTGCCCTTTCAAGTGGTAAGAGCTTCATTCATGGGCAGCTCCTGGTTGCAGAGATGTAGTGATTTCAAATTGGGTCCATCTTTTGAAACACACTGTAGAGTCCACCCCCAGCTAACCTAATGACGTCTGCATTCTCAAGGTGAGCATCCTCAGCAGTGGAAGAAACGGTCTCTGTTCCCCCATGATCTGAAGTGCAGGCTGTTCCCATGGGAGCCCATGAGCTCTTGTTGGTCTCTCCACAGCTAATTCAGCATCTTGCATAGCAAGAAATTCCCGTGCGCTCCTCCATGCCTGCAGTACAGCCAGGCTGTGACCTCCGTCCAGACCGACGCCTGGGGGTGTCCTGCAGATTGGCTCTTACAGCAGGACGGACCTGCTGCTAATTCAATCTCTTCTAATAAAGCAACTCTGGTAATCTTTCCTCTTTCTGTTTATTATATAAGTAATTTGTCAGACTCACTGGCAGAAGCCAGGCCTGTTAGGAAAGGAGTCTCTCTCAGATTGCTTCTGTTGGTTTAGTGCTAAAATGTGAAGAAGATTTTGGTTGATGTAAAAGGCATCTGTTAGACATACATTCAGAAGTATGAATAATTACCTCCACCACAAACACAAATAACAGTGTGAAGTATTTAATAACCTCAGTGAGTTTTATGTTTGTGTGAAAATGCAGCTTTATTTTTGGTGAACTGAGGAGCATAAATAGCTGAACCGATTCTCCAGGGAGAAGTGTGAAGGTAAAAGCAAAAGAAACCTGAGAAAAGACACACAAATACGGAGTATGTCTTTTTAACATCATCTGGGTCTACAGTAGCTCGAATACAGAAACAAATATAGCTGTGGTGCATCCAGCAAAAAGATATTTGAAGAAGCTTTCTGCATGAAAACACTGAAAGATTAGTGAACACATATTAGAGGGGATATTTCAATCTTAAATCCCATCCTTAAAAAATTAAATCCTTCCAACAACTATCCTCAAACCTTTCCATAAATTTGATATAAACATCCCACCTCCATCTAGCTTCAGGATGACACTGGAGAACTTCCTCCTTGCTTCTCTAGTGCTAAAAAAATTCATTCCCAAGATGTGCCAGAAATTAATTTCTTCCATAGATTTCCTTTTCACATGCTACATTCAGTATACCGAGCTAGCAACCTGCTTCAACAGCAGGACTGAAGCTGCATGCCCACACAGCCCTGCAACACGGCTTCGCTGTTGCCAGTATCTGGCCGTGGGCTTTGTGCTGGGTTTGCCAAGCCCAATGCTGAAGCTCGTCTGTCTGGCTTGTGCTGTTTGACCTGCCCATAGCTTCACTTTAACTTGCTTTAGCTGTAACTGCAGGGTTTTTTTCTTCTGACCAGGTGCCTGTGGCTAGTTTGGTTTATTTTGCTTATGGCTATATGGTGACACTATAGTTTTGTGGCTGCCCAGAAGTGATGCAGTAGGAGAAACACCACTCCAATGGGGCAGCAGAGGCTCAGGGATGTGCAGAGGTGAGGTGCTGTGAAGGGGAGTCTCTGGACCAGCTGACAGGAGATGGGGCACAGGTTTGGCACTGAAGACCCCACAGCTATAAACAACTCACTGGCGTTAGCTGAAGAAGTGCAGACCTGGAGCTGGACAAAACTGGTTTTAGGGGCAATAAGAAGAACAAAGAGACAGCATCTAGCATATGTGAAAGTCTCTATACTTAGCAAATTCAGATCTGATGTGAAGCTCAGACCAATTAAAAGTGAGCAAAGATGTAAAAGAATGTTAGTTAACACATAACAACAAACCCAAACAGATCCCAGAGCAAGGAAGAAGAAACTGTCAATGTGAACATCAAATACCACCTGGTAAAGGACTACAGATGCCAACAACTCCACATAACTCTCCCAGCTCCAACATCTGAGCAAAAGCAGGAGGTGGGGAATGGAGAGCATTACACCAGGAGGAGGAGTAGAAACAAAGGGGTGCACATGTCACATTTTTAGCTGCATTATTATTACTACTATGATTGAAATGTTTTCTGCAAAGACATATTCTTTCCTTTTCTGTAATAATTATAGCCAGAGTAATAAAGACTCCTGGATTAGACTGCTAAGTAATGTTTCAATTATACTAACAATAAATTCCTGTCTTATATATAAGTTGTTTCCTCTTTGCCCATAAAACAAGATACTGAGTGTAACAATGAGCTTCACTAACTTTAAGTTAAGCCATAAAAATGTTACTCACTAGCAATACAGAGACAGTGTCTCTTCCTTGCTAGTTTAATATGGAAAACTAGACACTCTACAACTTTTCACCTAAATATGATGTCAGCTGAAGTTTCACCTGCATTTCACAAGACTGAAAGGAAATCGGGAGATAAGATTTTCAGGTGGTGTAAGCTGGTTTTGCTTTTTGACTGTGTAGAAAACATGGAGCCCTGATTTCATGCTCTGGTTCTGGGACACATGGCTTTCTTGAAAACCTGCAGTCTGGAAGGGTAATAACACTTACCCTACAGGTAAAATCTTGCTCCCTCTGAATTCTGTGTGAATTTAACCACTCACTTACCCAAGGAAATTTCACCCCAAACCAAATCATTCACCCAAAGAACACCTAGTAGAGATCAGAATGGGTCACAGCCATCTGGCCAAGCTTGAGCCCACTCTTGGGACTGAGCATCACTGTTGTCCCCTGTGGACTGCTGGGCATGAAGCATGGACACAGTCCATGAGAGTGTTACAGCAACACACAGTAAGCTGAAGCTGTTATCTGTTGGATTTTCTAGCTGTGATATAGAGATGTGTATGGGTACATTAGATCAGCCACTGCCATAAGCACATTATAAACAGAAAAACAAACAAACCCCAAACAAAAAAACTAAATCAACCAACAAAACAAAAAAATCTCCAACTGAGAGGAATATATCACATACAGCTGTAATTAAGGAAAATTATTTTTGATGCTTTCAAATAATATTAGAGTTATGACTCACTGGAATGCCTGTACCATAGCAGAAAAATATACACTAGGTATGTATGTATGCCTATACTTCTCTTCCTATACTTCTCTCATTGATTTCCTTTAGCTTGTGTGATATGCAGGAGTAATTTTAATTAAGCTTCAAGTTAAAACACGTATATATGAATACACATGAGGACACTTTATAATTGTTGACCATAAACATATTTTAGTTCCCATACAAAATATATGAGGAAGGTTGCTGACCTATTTCAGTCACATTACATCATTGAAAGATGTAGGTCTATAAACCAAGACTGAAGGGAATACAGATGACCTCCTGAAACTAGGTACATTGCATACACCCAGGGAAAGATCTTGTGTTGTTCTGGGGATAACTGGTGATTTTGATGCCCAAAGTTACGTGGCTCCATGCAGTGCTCTCCTGACTTCTGCTCAAGCACACATGTGGCCAGCATTACTTTTGTTGCTTTGTTACAGTAGCCTCTGGGTTTCTGTGTTTATGTACATAGAGTATGGACTACATCTACTCAAGCTTAGATTTTCTGAGAAATTAAATGTCTGAGTCTGAATTATTCACTGTTGGATCATTTTACAGTCTGTTGAAAGACATAGTTATTTCCAGAGAGTAATTCCTCTTCCTCTAGGACAGATCTTTAAGACACATCATCCTCTACAAATGCCTGCTTCTCTCAACTGAGCTTTGAAGGTGACCAGCTCAGACTGAGACATCTAAAATTTTGCTTACTTAAGGCTAAGCAAGACGCATCCTTCTCAGAGTCTGTCATGGAGGCACGCAGTGTTTGTCAGGTCTTGCGCTTGTCTAATCAGGGGATTGTAAAACTATTATGTGCTGTGTATGACTGTAAAGATTGCTGTGAACTGGACTGTTTGGCATTCTGTATCTATTGTAGTTTGAATTTTATAGGCTGATTGCTGAAGTCAGATAATAATTTGGGAAGTCAAACAATTTTTTTCCTTTTTTTTTACAGAAGACATACTCTGAATGATTTTTCATTACAGACTTCCAATTTCTGTGAAATTTTTCATTTTTTAAGAAAATTTATATTTAATATTAAATTTTAAACAAAGTATATGATATGTTAGAACCATTTCACACATAATATTAAGAAAATTCTCCAGCACCTCAGTCTCTCAGTGGAAAACAGATTCCTATGATCAATTAGAATTTTAAATCATTATTTTAATTTCCATTCAGTTTTTTTAAATTGCCTTTTAGTTTTTAAATGAATATGTGAATGATTTCATAATTAAAAAAATAATTAGCAGTACTATGATAAGCATACAAGGAACACAAGCTTTTGCAAATGGTCATTCTAATAACATTTTATTAGCATATTTTTAACACTCACTCATTTTTGACAAATTTACTATGAAATCTATTGCATGTGCCACGAGATGATGCCAATCATTAAGCTAAATGCTATAAACCCATCTTTAAATACAACAGTAAGCTTAACATAGTGGGAAAACATCATAATCTCTGTTTGGGAAGCTCATTTTATGGAGTAATTCAGGACAGGGCAGCAGAGCCCAGGAATAACCTCAGGACTGCTGCTTCCCTGCCAGATGGAAAACCTCCAGGGTGACACATTTGGTCCCGGGGGGAAGGATGCTGGCCACTTTGACAGTCCATCCACTCTACACCGACTGCATCAGCCTGGGAGGAGATTATGACTCCCACCCTCCTGCCAGAGGAAAGGTTGTTGCAGCAATAAATGGAGGAAGAAATCTCAGGGCTGTGTTTGTGTGCACAGGGAAGACAATGAGCAACATGAGGAGCTGCTGCAAGCAGTAGCCTGACAGAGGCCAGGCTGCCGCAGCTCTATGCAGCCCCCGGGGTCCAGCCAGGAGGGGTGGGTTATCCCAGTGGGCACGTGCACACACATACACACATATAGACAGAAACACAGACAGACACACACATCAGCATGGACTGAAATGCTCCGCACTCACTCAAACACAGAAAGCACCAATGGCCTTGTCCTGTCGCCCTCTCTGGCTGAACAGGATGAAAGTCCATCACAGGGGAAATTTATACACGTAGGGATGCCTCTAGTACTCAGACCCACACAAGCATACAGGTACATGAACACACACATGTATACTATGGATCCCCCCAGTATTGGGGCTTAGAAACTCAGTGCACCCAGGAGCTGGTCCCTGGCTCCACCAATTGCCACATTGCCTCATGCTTAGACACACACACATGTAAACTGGCCTTTCTGGTAGTTGGTCCAGATTTAGCACTTTGCAGTAGTCCAATCCCAGACCCACCATCTCTCTGCTAACCAACTCCAGACCTCTGGCCCCTCAAGCAGTCAATGCACAGGCCCTCTCCTCTCTCCAGTACCCAATTCAGACCAATGGCTGCTCCTACGCCTGATTCCCAAGCCTTTATCTGGCCCACTGGCTGTCAATCTTGATGTTTGCTGGCAAACACATAGTGAGACACACAGCCTCACATGCTCGGCGTGTGGCAGCACAGATGCATGGTCCCTCTGATCCATGGTCCTGCTCCAGTTGCTGGGACTCAGACCCCCCATACACACACTTGCACACGGAAGAGAGTGCCCCACAGCCAGTAAAATAGTCAGAGATTGAGTTTAATTAGGAGACAGGACAGACTGCACTGACCAGCCTCTGCTGACCTCCAGCTGGTCCCATTTATTCCTTTTATCTCTACTTTCAATGTTTGTTTCCCGCTAGACCATGACCCTGTCCTTTCCCACCTTTGATTCCTTCCCAGACATCCCATAATAAGTCACACACATCCCAAAATGCCCTTCCCCTGAATCTCACAAGTGCCATGCCACCACAGGCAGTGCCACCCTCAGTCTGTAAGAGCCTCTAGAAAACCTCTCCCTTGTCCCATGGTGATGGATGTCCCCCAGACCATGTGGCTGCCATCTCCTGTGACAGCATGGGGAGTGGTGGGGACCAGGGGCCCTTTCTCTACTGAGGTTACTGCCTTCCCCCCAAACCTGCTCATGTGTCTCAGTGCTCCTTCATGTGTGGGGAGACAAGCCTTTAATCACATAAGCCAACAAACACATACCAAATTAATTCCAGATAAATTAAACCATTGGGAGCAACTCTACAAAGAAGCAGGAAGTACTGACACCATGGCACAGTACCTACTCCACTAAGTAAGGAGATGTCGTGTTACTAGAGACATATACACTAGAGTAAGGATGGTGGAGAGGTTGCTTCCCATCTTTTTCCTCTTTTATTTCTTCATATTAGTTCTTCAATTTTAATCCCACTTTTGCATGTCCCAAACCCGTATTTTTTTCCTTCCTTGCTGTTATTGCCCTTCCAAACCAATGTAACCAAGCCTAGCTCCTGGATTTCAGTCCTTCCTGTTAGCAGGGGTCAATATGACCAAACACAGACACTGCAAGTCCAAGCGTCACGTGCAACTTGGGGCCACACAAATTCTCTTGGTAACTAGTCATGTCTATGAAATGACTTGATATTAGTGGGAAGCTAAGGATTTTTAAAGATGTAAGTTTAAATCTGGAAGTGGACACAGGCATTCCTGGATTTCATTAGCTCAAAGCATCTCTGGTCTAGACCCTGGGCAGCAAATTCACCTGCAGCTGAAGGGCATTAGTTGTGCCACTGGGACCTCTTTTATGGCATGTTTCCTGTTTCCAGTAAGAGTCAAAAGTATGTTAAATCAGGACAATCGAGAAACTCACTTCAACAGCGCACTCTTGCTACGGACAGGAACATGGTGGTAGATGCACCTTCAATCAGATCAAATGAAAATAGAAGAAGATGTCTAACTTTAAATTAAAAAAACTTAGAGAGACAGAGCATGGCATTTGGCTCACGGGAGCACATTTACTGCATTCCTAAAGTTAGAGTTAGCTCAAAGAAAATCTAAAAGGTGCATAGTGTGTGGGACCTGCTCCTGTCTCCAAAGGGCTCCTGATGTGATGATCACACCACCACACCGTGCTACTTGCTGACAACCTTACCCTTTGTAAGGCAGAGCCAGCCAGACTTGGTCCAATCTCACCCACACTGACTTCCCTGGAGCCAAGCATGCTCAGAAATATGCACACATTTTGTTTTGGGGAGGTCTAGCAGGGTCATGCCAAATGAGTCTGAGACTGGACTAATATGGATGATTAATGAAAATAACCTGGAAATTAACTGGGGACTTATTTGTCAGCATAAATGTACCTAATGGAGTTAGTACTGTCTGGCAAAAAAATTACTTCTTCACCTATATACAAAAATGCATTTCTGTTGGAGAGCTAGTCCTAGTATAGTATGTCTTTTTCTTTATATATATATATATATATATACTTTTTTTTTTTTTTACTTTGAAAATAGAAGTCTTTTATCTTGCGTATTTATTAAACAACTATTACAGTAATTTTAGTGCAATTCCAGTTAGAAATGGATTCCATACTAGTTTGTAAACAAGGAATGGTATTTGTAAAAGTAGCATACTTTAGGCTCCCCAAACTAACTGAAAAATTGTAGACCTGCCTATTATGGAGGCATGCAGGGAAGTTAATTAAATAAAGGTGGAATAGAAGTATCCCTAAATTGCAGGTTGATAAATGCCATACGGGTGTTCTTATACAGGAATAAAATGTCTTTCATTTTCTGTAGCTTAAATCTGTTTAAATTGCTGCAAACTCCAGCGTCTTTATACTGAGTGAAAACATATGTCCGAGGAGTTTAACATGCTTGAACTTATGCCTGTTAACTTCACCACTTGATCATCCATAACTTTCCCAAGTCTCCTCACCCAAACTTGCCATTTTAACAAGTTATTGCTTCTACATATATGCAAAGTGTCTGAGCAAGCATAGCCACTCTTCTAATGGACACGCTTCCCAAGGTTTGCATCTGTTTTAAGATATTAAACTCCCAAAGACAGAAGGAAATGAAATAAAAGTGTTCAAAGAAATCTGGCCCCTTTCTATGCACCTTTTCTGAATTTCTCCCAAGGGCACCAGACCCACTTCTTTCTCAGACATGAAAAAGGTGCAAAAATGGCAATGTACATCAAAAAAACCTATAGCAGACTAAAACTGATGTCAGGCTTTAGTAAGAGTGATGCTTTCTTACCCTCATCTCTACCAGTTTCCTCAGGAAGACAACCTACAAGTTGTTCTTTTGCACCTTACCTACAAAATACCCTGCAGCACATTCAGAGAAATACTTCTTGATATACTGCTTCTGATTTAATTCTAATGTTAAGCATTGTATCATATATCTTAGCATTTAAAAATATGGGAAGTAATACAGAGTAAAGAGAAGGAAAAAAAAGTAATAGCAATAAACACAAACTGATTCATAGCTGAGGTACCAGCCTATTGCCCAAACTGTCTGGCATGTTTTTGACATACAGGATGATGAGGAAAACCTCATAGCAGCTTTTTCATTTGTGCATTCCTAAATAGGGCAAGAATATTCAGGGAATGTGTATCACCACTAAATAATTCACTCATTGCAGGTCTTGGTCTATGGAGCATGCAGGTAATACTGCCTTGATCTATTTTGGTGTGGGCTGATGTCAGCCGTGGTTCCGCCCTTGTAGCAGGAGTGCCACTCGCATCACACAAACCACTTCCAAAGCCACTGGCATCACACAAACCACTTCCAAGGCTATAGCCAGGCAGCCTCCTTCTTCCTGTATGGATGTTAATTTGAAATACCCAGGAACCGCCTGCTCAAAGGCTATTACTAGTACCTGTTTATGCAGGTCTCCACCCAATGGCTCAGCTCAAGCCATTACTGCCTGCCTATCCTGATGGATCATGAGGAAGACATTTTTTACAATGAGGGTGGTGAATCACTGGCCCAGGTTGCCCAGAATGGTGGTAGGTGCCTCACCCCTGGAGACATTCCAGGCTAGGCTGGACAGAGCTCTGAGCAACCTGATCTAGTTGAAGATGTCCCTGCTCATTGAAGGGAGGTTGGACTACATGAACTTTGAAGATCTTTTCCAACACAAACTATTCTATGATCCCACTGCTGACCCTATCTGCAGACACTTGGGCTTTGAGAGATCAAGGTGGTGGCAGTGTGGAATGTAGGGCTGGTGCCCCAGTGTGAGAGTACGTGGTAGATGTGGACAGCAGGGGTAGAGCCAAGGCTCAATGTCACCACCAGTGATGACTGCCTAATCTGCATGTGAGCAGCCCTACCATATAGCAATGGTTTCAGGGTACCATTCAGTGACTGCTTAGAAAATAATTTAGGGGTGAATGATAAAATCTATACCTCTTTATGACTCTGCTTGCTACACACTCCATATTTGCACTGTCTTTAAGTAAGTTTCACATTTGCTGTGTAACCTAAAGTGGAAAAAATACAAACTTATGTCCTTCGGCTGGAAAAGTCTAAGTTCTATGGATACTGTTGCTACAATACATCTTTATAACTGTAGCTGGACTCTAAGTTCCCTATGAAAACAGACCTTTGACAAGAAAATCTGACAGTTTTGGAAGCTCTAGAATTATATCAAGAAAATTACAGAATATTAGCATTGTATCAAGAAAAGCACAGACTGGCTTCACTTAAATTAGACTAGGTTTCATTACTAAATCTTGCATCATATAGTAAATTTAGATTATTTAATGTAAACACATAAAAATCTTAAACGGTGCCAAGGTGTTGTGGGTGACCTCAAATTCAACCTCTAAGTAAACAAAAATATGGAGAGAACTTATGCAAGAGAGAAAGCACTCACTTTCTGAACATTTTATAATCAAGAGGTTGGGAGAGGAGGAACAAACGTAAAAAAAGATGGGGAAGCTGAGACAGAACATAGTGTTCTGTAGTTCATTTGTAGTGATACCAAATATTTGGAAAAAGTGAACTTGTGAGTGTTCAGAAGCATTATATATCTTCTTTATTTTTAGATTTCTTTACACTTCTGAGGATCAGGGAAACTCATAAAATGATGGACTATTAGAAAATATACTTACTAGCTACTTAATGTATACTTGCTGCATGGTCTACCTGATATGCTGGTCAAATGGATACACTTAATTTGTGAGAGAATCAAAATTTTAAGGGGGGCCCCAAGTGGCCACATCTGAATTTCACCCCAAGTAGAGGCAATCACATGCACCTTTCTCCTGACTCCTGGTTCCCATTGTACAACATAGCCATTGCTGGGGCAGCAGGCCTGCTAAAATGTGGAGCAGTCAGGCTGCAGAGAGACCTCAATAGCTGTAGAGACCAGACAGTCAATGATCATAGAATCATAGAATCATTTTGGTTGGAAAGGACCCTCAAGATCATTGAGTCCAACTGTCAGCCTAACACTGTCACTAAACCATGTCCCTGAAACATCTTTTAAACATGGGATACAGCAGGTTAACTCACAGCTGTGTTCTTCTGCTCAGCTACAGTGCAGAAGGGGTGGGTGGTAAAGACATCCTTCACAAGAGTAGTGGAGGCCCAGGTGCTCCTGAGGCGTGTCTCTACTGTCACAGAGACACCCAAAAAATCAATTTAGCCAAGCAATAAGCTCCAAACCAACTTTATTCTAAGGAGAACTCTTTATCAGAGAACCAACTAGAAATTTAGTTTATCCAAAACTATTCAGCACTCTGACAACATTATAAAACATGGATTCAGATACCAGTTAGGATTTCAGTTACTACACAGCAAATTCAGACTCAAGGGATCCCAAAACTCTAGACTGATAATTCAAAATGCACATCTTTCCACTCATAAAAAATGAGGACTCTCAAGGGTACCCAGAAGATCACTTACCAATACAGCAAGGTGTCTCAAGAAGGAGAGTCTATCACTGCAGACCTGCTGCTCCAAGGAAGAACAATTCAATGGGGTTCTCCAGAAAGAGCCATAAGTTGAATCTGAGCTGTGGTGATTTGTGGTAGTGTTCTAGAAACTTCTCTCAGCCAAGGAGTTTCATTGGTCAAGAGCCATGCCTGTTGACCAAGGGGTATGTGCATAACAGTAGCGGTCTTTCAGTCTAGAAGTTCCTGGTATTTTCAGAGGGGGAGGAGGTGCACCTCCCAGAGCCGCTAATGCAAGCCAGCTGCCTGGATGCCACACGAGGCCCAGCTTCAAAGAGAGGGGTGTCCAAGAGGGGGTGCCCAGCAGGCACTTGCTCCAGCATCCTGCAATGGGAGGGCTTTCTGCCCTGAGCATGCTGGGGGGTGGCTGCCTCCTTGCATTGCTCATCTTCTCTGTCCTCCAGCATGTCAGAGTATCCTCCTGGGGGTACCAGTGTTTTGTTGGGTTTCTCACTATAGCAAATCCCATGAGACATAAATCTCAGGAGTGTTGTGGGACGGTCTTTTGGGAGCATCTTTCCAAGTTATGGGCTTCCTTTCTGAAGCCAGGACTTTGGGCTGCCAGCTGTGTGTGTCCCACAGGATACTTTGCCTTTGTGTGCTGTATTTTCCACCTTCACAAGGATTATAAATATTTCAGAAGAACATCATACATTTTATTGTATTAGTACTCATACTGCCTGAGACTCCTGAATGAGAGATGCTGTATAAAGACAGTGACAGTTGGTTATGTCAAGCACCAGGACAAACAGAGTGGAAAAGCTTTTAAAGGCTAATCCAAAATAGGCATACATGCATGCACACAGGAAAAGAAAATTACAGCTTACTCAAGACATTGAGTTACCCATATGAATACCATGAAGCACTAAAGACTAGAAACAGTTAAATGAGTCTGCCTGCTATGTTCTGTGGCAGAAACATAAACTACATGCTCTCTGCATTCAAATGTCACTTTAAAAGATTTGGTGCACAAATTTGGATATGTAGTTACAGAAAAATACTTCTGGAGTACAGGAATGTTAATTCATCCGTCAATCCTTGCCTAATATAGCATTTAAAAAAATTAACCTTCCCCCAATACCAACCTCCTATTGCGTATGTGTTTGACAAATGCTGATTTTATTATTTTTTCAACTCTTGTAAACTACTATGAGTGCCTTGAATTGGGTGCAAATGTACATAATCCTTTTTTACAGTCTGACATAATTTTCTCTGATGCTTTGAGCTCCTCTAAGTAGCCACTTGACTACAAATTATGACACTTGACTTTTCATATATAAAGGGTAAATAGCGTGAGATATTTTGAAGCTTTATTCAAAGTGTGAGCAGTGCACACACTGAATTAATATCAGTGCAGAAACTAACCTTTGAAAAACTCCAGTGTTTTCTCACCATAAATGTTCGCTTTCCTCTTCTTACTCTCTGAAAACAAAGTAAGAGAATAATATGCAACCCTATGGTTATACCACTGTATTTGCATGGTGGTTTGATACATGTTTTTCTGCTGCAGTTGTTACTTTAGAAAGAGTTGATGTGACTGACAGAGAATTCTGACGTGTTATGATGAAACAAACTGATTGACTTTTAGGAGAAAAAGAGAACAATTTATCCTAGTACTATAGGGCTTTTTCTGTGCAGAAAGGTCATGATGACAAAGTAACAAAATTGAAAAATGATACAACTTTAAAAAACATTAAAAAAATCCATTGCTCTTCTCTTTGACAAACTTGTGACAAAGATGAGACTAAAACAAACCTCGAGATATTTGTTATTAATAGACATTGATGAATGATGAGGATCCTGCTCCCTCCTCACGTACAAGGGTGTTCTGGGTAAAGCAACACTACCAAAGTCGATACATGAAATTCCATCTTCCATAACTTAATGCCCACTTGTTCAGTGCTTTGAAGTTAATGGAGTTATTCTGGAGTTAATTTGGTTTAATTCAGGGGAAAATTGGACCCACTAGAACGAGCCCTGTATTGTTGGTCAGACAGACTAACAGCGACGATGAAAAAGACTTCTTGGGAAGAAGGAAGGGCAGGAGGGTGATGCAGAGAAAACTTGCCCACTGTTTTGAATTGGCAGCTGCATCACATACTATCGTGGGGAGGCACTAGCACGATTCTCCACCGGTTCTGGCTATCTCCTCATTTCCTCATCACAAAAAATGACATATATGAGGTAGGATGCATAAAAGAGAACCATCTAAGTGGTTAGGTCTGAAGAGATGTGGGATGATGGCTATGCAGATCAAAATTAGTCATATCTGATGCCTCAAATTTATACATGCAACTGTGCTAAAAAAGTAGGTCTAGATAATACATTTGATTACATGTTGTTTAAAAATCTCTCTCAAAGTTAAAAGATTACATCAATTCTAGCTTGTCACAGCAACATTGGATCAGTTGGTCAGAATAATTTTTATTATTTCAAACCAAGAATGATGCCACCAGGTACACCCTAAATTCCTTCCACAGTTACTATGTGTTTAGCATTTGTATTTACAGTACAGTATGCGAGTCTATATAAAGTGCCTCAAATAAAACTCATCCCTACGTCTTTTATATCCTTCAAATACATGCATATTAACCAGCAAGGTTTTATCTTTCACATACCAACTCATTTCCTTCTTCAATAAATGATCAGTGTGTAACCCATTGAGTTTCTCCATGATTATTGGCAGTTGCAAGAAAGATTTCTTGCACTAACAGTAAGACAGATGCCATGGAAATTGGGCTACCTTCATGTCACTTTACAGAGTTGTGAAGAATTAGGCTGTAATTAGGGAAGGTGGTGATGGTCATTTTCTGTAGAATGATGAAGAACATGCCAGATGTAAAATCTCCTCAACATTTTCCCCTCTTGAGCTGTTACTTTTTCTTTCCTGGACTGAAAGGAAAAAAATGGGTGATTGGTTTTTTCTCAAATACATCACTTTGAGTTCATTTCAGACTCATTGCTACAGCTGCCAGAAGGGAGTACATTTCTTCTTGATACAAACTATGGACAAAGGCAATACTTTTGGTTGTCTAAGGCATATTGCATGTTCTTGCTTAGCAAATACTGCTGCTGGCTGCCAAAGCTCTTTCATAAAAACAGAGACACATTATGATTATTCAGGCCATGATGACCATTCAAGTCATCCTGGTGAAGCACTTGCACCTCCTCTATAGACTTTGACTGGGAAATTACACAGGCAGCTTTCCTCTTCCGTTTGACACCTGAGTATAACTGTTATCGTTCTACAGCTACAGACTGGGTCTAAGTACCTGCAGTGTGAAGGTGACACATAGTGAGTGGATAGAAAACAAGTCGGTTTGATCTAGCAAGCAAGGACTACATAAGCTTTTGTCCCTCCCAGCATCACTGTCTGGCATAGTGTGTCACTCATGTCAAATAATCAGATCTGGTCAGATGGCTGTGGAGCTTCTGTAGGTAGATTGCACATGGTCCTGAAATGTTACCTTCAGATAAGGTTCTCAGCGAGGGGTTTTAGCTGTGGAATCATCAAGGATTTTTCATTGATACTGGGTTTTCCAGTAGTCAAGACTGGTAGAAAAATATTTTTTATCTGGGGATGGTAGAAGACCAAGTCCATGGCTGCCATATGCTGACTTCATTCTGAGCATTGTTGACTTCCAGAGCGGACAGATGCAATCCAGTCAACTTAGAAATAAACTCAGGAGAGGAAAATGTAAAATTCAATGCGAAATGGTTCAAGAGACAGCAGCTGACCTGTGAAGAAAGGGAAAGTGTACCAATAAATCATTGTGGTGCCTCCAGATTCTGACCTGACCCTCAGCAGTCCCAATAGACTAATTTCAGATTATATGCAAGATGACTTATTTCTAAAAATCCATATGACCACATTTGCAGAATAGTAATTCACATCAACATAATGCATTTTGCAAGCTCTGATACAAATCTGTGCAAAGATGCAAGGCAGATCTTAAAATTTCACACAGTTCCATTTTGGGTATGCAACCATGTATGTTGCAGCAGTGCAAACATTAATATGCACCTGTGCTACATACCTGCAGCTGAAAAGCTCTTTGAAAAAATCTGGATATGCTGGTGCAAAGTTCTCCAGAGTTGTTCAACGTCATGAGAGGAAAGCTCTCGCTGGGACTCCCTCCTTAGAGAGACTGGAAGAGACACAGATATTGATGCCCTCTGGCTAAAATGCGGGACTCCTCTCTATCAGTGCTTTCCCACTGTAATATCATTAATAATAATAATTAAACTAGTTGAATTATGTGCCTTCTGTTCCTGCCTGTCTTGAGCAAGAACAGAACCAAAGATCAATATTAATTAGATTATGTAGTAGACTCATTTAATACTCTAAAATGCTCAGAATACTACAGAGAAGGGCACAATAGAAATGCCTTGGAAGATTAGATTAGGTAAGTGGGATACCCATCTGTCATTGGAATGAATAGTGGTTTTAAAATTGGGGTGGTTAGAGGAATCTGAAATGAGTCCATGGCTTGCATTTTTGCTGAGCAATAATTCAGACAGCGCTTGAGAGTTTTGCAAAAGTTTCCAATCTGTGACTCCTATTTCCTGACTTTCCAGTGCTTGTCTTTGCCAACTATAGATAAAAGCTTCAGAAGATGTCATGATTTACAGTAGACTGTTTGGATAGCAGGATGGTTAACTCTCAGGTGGAAAGATGAAAATATGAAGCTAGAAGAAGCTGACAACTGAGTGAAAATGGTTTTATGCGTAGTGTGGTGCCAACTACTGCTTCTCAGGTCATCTCCAGGGCACCCTAGGGATTCTTCTTTGGGATTTATGACACCTCCAGAACACATCCTTGGTTGCTGGTTGCCAAAGTATAGGGATTGGGAGACCAGCTGGAAACTGTCTGGGCCTCTGTCCAGCCCTGGTTTCACTGCTGCCAGGAATGGATGCTACTTGCCCTAGTCTGACATTGACACTCAAGTCAGAGTACAGCAGAGCATGAACCTGTAAAGCAATGCCTGAGTCTGTGGCATGAGTATAGGCTCCATCATTAAGTCTACAGTAGAAAATCTATCAAGGTCATGGAATATTTTCAGGCATGAGAATGCTTGTTCTACCAAACTGCTCAAATCTGCCCTGGCACAGCTTTGGGCTATGCCAGCTAACATGTCCCAAATAAGTCCCAAGAACAGCTTGGGTGTTAGCATGGTCAGGAACCATTCAAAACACACAAGCTGCATGCAGCCACTTGGTTTTGGAGGCAAAGGCTATTTAATGCTATGGGCATGAGCCATTCTGTAGTAGCTGAAACTAATGCTACCAAATGAACCAGACATGTTTAGTTCAGCACAGTTGAATTCATTAGCCCTAGTCTACCAAGGAACAATACAAATAACTACGAAACCCCTTTTGTTTAGGACCTTTTCTGGGTATGTTTTCTGAGCAGCTTTCTTGCTTCTCTGATTAACGAAGTAATTTTGACTCCTCCTCCATGGCTCAATTCCTGCTGAGTCACTTTGGGTATTTCAAATCTACCCTGTCCAACTTACCTGTCTTCTTGAAATCCTTTTCCTGTAAAACCTGTCCATGTTTTGGATCTCTTGGCTTTGATGATAATATACTTAAATTTCCTCCTTTATTTCCTCCCAATACCAATACTCTTCCACATCTTCCCACTTCACTGGCTTCTCACTCTTTTTTAATGCTCCCCTCCCTTAATTCCAGCTGTATCTACAGATTGATCCATATGTACATTTGCTTTCATTTCTTCTTATGCTGATTGCTTTTCCCAATCTCTTGTAATATTTTCTTCTGATTATTGTATTGCTTCCTGTAACATATTCCCTGTCATTCTGCTTCATTCCTTTTATGCCACCTTTTTACCTTGATCCATAATTTCTTTTTATACTGATACTTCTCCTTCATTATTACAATCCTTTGACATAAGAAAAGTTCCTTTCCTTGCAAAAATATTCCTTATCTTTCCCTTTCATATAACAATATTCCTTGGCCTTATCCTTGTTTTTGTGCTTTACCCAGGTCCAGTTGTAAACAGCACCACTAAAAGAACATTAATGATACGATAACATAGAAAAGTCCAAAATATGGCACCACTGTGGTATTGAACACTTTCTGTATTTAAGTAAGTCTGACACATACTGTGGTTAACACTGATCTGCAGGAGTCCTCTTGATTTGACCATCAGGTCTCCATAAATTCCCTTTGATTTCAGTGTGATGCCATATGGACAGACCTTTAGGTGTATGCACAGTCCCAAGATAGCTCCAGGGAGAATATGGGGACCAGAAGCGACAGCTCACAGGAATTAGACCTTAGGTCACAAATTTCTCAAGCTGTAAACATGAAGCTTCATGTAGATGCGTGAAATCTCAGCTTCTAAGCACAGTAATATCAGGGCACACCAGGGCATATTTTATTGTAGCACAGATACACTGCTCTATACCAGGAATATTTGAAAATATGTGTCTTTTTTCCATTTCCCATGAAATATGTTAGAAAGTAGTAAATGCTTCTTAAGGCTGGGAAATTTGGGACTATTTCCATAACAATAGCTTTTAGAGAAAGTTGTCATGTCTGAGAAATAAAGCAAACCTGTCAAGTTTCCCTGGCCATTAGAAGCCAAATTGCTCCTGCCCACTTCATCCACAAAAGCTGTCTGATATGAAGTCTCATGGCACTGGAAAATGTATACTCTCTTTAATTTATTCGGAATAAATCCTGTCCAGGCGGGATAGAGCCCATACAGCATGAACAAAGAACATGCTACATTTAAGAGGCCATGTCTGACTTGGAAGACATATGGCAATGCTTCCTGAAGTCAGAAATAAAATGTAATGCTTGTAATATGGCATGTAATACTTTCTGTACTCCACCAAATTACCAGGGAGACAGATTGTGCTTTTCTGAGTATACTGACAAATGTCCCTTCTCATTATGGTTTTGCCCTTTTTATATTACCATATCATTATTCTTTTTCTTTTGTACTCCAGTGTGCAATTTACATGACTACATTCTTCAGTAATTCTAGAATGTTGTTTTATTTTCAGGAATTGCTTGGAAAATTATCAGATATTTATTATTTTTTTGCTAATACAAATTCATCAGCAAAAATATATACCTCAAGGGAAGCCACACATTGCATTTAGTGAAGCCACCCAACCCTTCCAAAGGTAATAAAATAGTGTTTATAATCAGGAATAAACGGTGACATTTCTTTCTAATGAGATTTCTGATCTGACTCTTGTTGGCAGCCATTTTACAATTGTGATGCTAATAATGACTGGGAACCTGATGTCAATAATTAGTAGCTGTTTCCTAATCTTTATCTAATAATTTTAGCACAGAAGTACACTTCCCTCGGGTTTCTCATTGTTTCAAGCAGGGCATTTGTTTTGTGGTAGCATAAATGCAGCCTTAGCCTAGCACAGTAGCTGAACAAACAAATAGCCTCCTCAAACTAGTGCCTAAAAAAAGAAAATAAGAAGGCCCACACAATACCACCTGTGTGTATTTATTTTCATGATGGAACAGAAAACTGTTCTTTTGAGATGACAACTCCCCCCACACCTCAAACAGAGTGGCTAATACTCCCAAAAAAGCCCTCTGCATCTGCAGGGACACATACACCACCCCTCTGCTGCTGGCTCGCACCTTCCCCATGGCAGCATCGCTCTTTCCCCACGGCAGCATCGCATTGCCATGAAGCTACACCGAGAACCTCAGCTGGGAGCAACCGTGGGATGCAGAAAAACAAGAGCCTGCCACATTACCAGGGATTCCTGTTCTTTTCAGTGACAAAATGAACCCGCCACTTGACTCCATATGGGAGGAAATGCAAAATGGATACAATTTGGTGCGATGAAGAGATATGATGAGAGGAAAAATAATTCTCCTCCCTGCGGGAAAGGCTGGGCAAAATTCTTTGGCAGACGTCAATGTAGGAGGACACGTCAGATGGTTGGTGTGGCTGCTCCTGTTCTTCAAAATCTATTAAGCCTTTGCACATTTCCGCAGACCTAGGGAACAGGGAGGTCTCAGCAGGCAATTACTTGAGTCCACTGTTCAAGAGAAGCAGTGGGACTCAAATTGTGTACAGAGTGGTTTCTTTTTTATTTTAAATGAAGAAACCTAATTAAATTTATAGGAATTTCCTGGGGAAATTCTCAGCCCATTCATTTTTTAAGAGCCTTTGTATTACAAAAGGTGTTTGAAGTCCTTGAATTTTTACCCTTTAGCCACCTCTAATCTAATTTCTAATCTCCTAATAGCCTTAATTGAGTTCTGAATAATTTAAATTATTAAATGTCTTCAGGGGATTATTATTTGTATTTCTGATTATACAAAACCAATATCAATTGCACCCCCCCATTTATGTCAAATTAAACCATCAGGGATATGAGGCCTATACTTTAAGGGCAAGATATTTGCCTTTGAAACACTATTTTAAAACAGATGTGCTGCCAGGCAGGTTGAAGGAGCTGAGTGATGAGAAACGAGGAAACAGCAAGGTCTCATCGTAGGCCCCAAATTAAGTGAGTGCCATTGTCTTTTTGGCCTCCTTGTGGTATGTGTAGAGGCTGCCCATGGACACAGAGCGAGTGACAGCTTGCTGCCAGCAGGGCGGTGGGTCACGTAGCCCAGCACGGTGCAGGCGGGAGAGCTGCCTGCTCCTCCCAGCCGGCACAGATCTCCTTCCCATCCCAGGGCCTTCACACCTCCCCACTGCTCCAGGGCCAGGGACAACTGCTCAGCACAATGTGTCCCTCTGAGCTGGCTTGGGTCTCCAACTCCATCTAAGCCCCTTTGCTCCTCTAAACTCTCCTGATCTGCCCTGCCTCTACCTTTCTCAGAGGCTTATTACCTCACTGCACCTCTGCTCGGCCATGGAGACTCCTCCTCCTTGTTTACATGCTCACAGGCCCCTGGCACCAAGGATATTCATTATTTCCCTCGCACCCTCTGTCATTTCCACCTCTCCTTGGAAGATGCCTGCCCTGGCAGGGACAGCAATCCTTGCATTGATGAGGCATTGGCTCGGACACCACCAAAGGCAAAAAGACTCTGGGGTACAGATGGTGGCCCTACCAGGCAAGGAATGAACTCAGTGTCTTCATTCAAGGAGAGTAGCAACTTGCATTACATGTCATCCCAAGCTGTGGAATAAAATACTCTCTAGTAACATGTATACAGCATCCTAAGTAGATAATTGCACCATGAGCTAATCCTGACAAAAGAGTTCAATTCCTATCAAATAAAGCCTCCCTTGTAAAAATCAGGGATTTATTTTTCACTAAAGTATAAACATGCTTTCTTAACTTGAAGAAAGTATTAACTTTTTTACTTATTTTTTTTTTAATCCAACTAGGTTTATTAGATCTCAGCTTTAGTTATTGTTAGCTTAGCTCCACTTGTTTCATTTTCCTTCCTCTCAAAGAATTTGCTTTAATATCCAGCACCAGAAACAACGTCTTTTGAGAGCTAAATTCCTTTCTTAACTTCAGGGCAAGATTTCAATTTCTCATTGCCGAGCGTTTTCTGTGTATTCTAGAGACTGCAACAGAAAGTTGATGAAGTTATTGGGGAATGCACAGGTATGCTTGTATCCATCACTGCTATGCACTGCAGAGTCTGGCTTCATATACATAAAACATGCCCACTCAATGTATCAGTGTTAGAACTTGGATCTAATTCTGCCACCATTACTCAGGCTGAGCAGTGCTCTACTTCAGGAGTTGTCCTATTAATTAAATAGGCACAAAAAGCACATAATTAGGCATACTTGAACTATTTACTTGTATTATTTATAATTGGTACTGCTGTAGCAGCTATGAGTGCAAGTAAAACTCTAGGGAGTTTTGTTTTTTTACAGTGTACTGTAACAGAAAGGACATGTTTTCTCCTGTGAGCTTGCTGATCCAGGAGATGCGTGTGCCCAAACCTGTTCTCTGAGGCTCTCCATCCATGTCCATGGATGTTCAGAGAATGGATATTTAAGCTGGTACATAGTTTACAGAGCTGGGTTCAGGCTTGTACTTCAGTTGTAAACTCATTCCTGTTAATTTTATTTTTGTTTCAATACTGAATTTTACTGTTTACTTGCTTTTACATTTACTACCTAATAAATTGAGGCTTACCTAACAAGGGCATGTATATTTAAGAAATCTATTTTTTTAAACACAGTATTTTTTAATGCACTTATATAGACCAGAGTAATTATAAAGATGAGTTAGGACATAATCCTGCAGTTCAGCATCTGTGCAAAAGCCTGTCCCATATGCTTCACATAAAAGGCCTGACTCATGCAGGTGTGACGGCAAGATGAGGGCCACTAAACTAAGAGATGAAAACAGAAAGACGTTGCTTAAGGTATTTTGGCTGAGACACTTTAGTTAAAGAAGGTTAGCATGAAAAGTCATTCAGCTCTCCTTCTGACTTCTTATCCTAGAAAGAGAGAACAATAATAAAATGAGGCAGCAATAAATTTAGAGCAAATTAAAAAGAATACTTTTATGTAGCACATGTCCTGACTATAGAGTCTATTGCTGTAATAGGTCATCAAGTTAAATACCATGGCTGGATAATTTTGTCATCACTCATAATGAGCCAAATCCTCCCCACGATAGCCAAGCCAACACTCTTCAGTGAGACTGAAACAAGAACATTTGCCTGAGTAAAATAGTGGGATTTACCCCAGTATTTATGAGGTGGCTATTCTCTATGAGAAGATCAACAAAGGTAATTAAATCCCATACTCAACACATCATCTGTTTACTGGAGTGGGGCATTATGCTCCCCCTTTTACTGTTCCATAATTTGCTAGAACCACTACAAAGGGGCTTTAAAACTAATAGATACTGACCACTGAGACAGCACTGGGTCACAGATGCTAGCTACAAATTACGCTGGCAAGCTATAGGCATCCTGGTGCATTCTGTAATTATGAACTATAGGACTTCATACATATGCACTGAGAACTTACTTCCCCTTTTCTCACCCAAGAAGAATTTTTCAGCACAATGAGAATTACACAATGGTGTTATAAATTATATGCCAGGTTTCTGCCTGATCTTGGGTATTTACTTCTAAACCTTTCAAACTACTGGTTTCTAATTAAAATTATGACACGCTCTTTCAACAACAATATCCCAGTATGCAGGGATCCTGCATACCTTTCAAACCTTTCATAAGGAAAATAGTCTTAATTTGCAAGTGAGGTTTATTGTTTCAGTGGCTTTAGGTAATGCATCCTCTTCAGAAGCAGTCTGTCTCATCAATGTGCTTGCAGGAATGTGACACAAGAGACCTGTCTAGAGCCAAATTCAAGGAAAGTTACAGTGTCAAAGCCTCAGTTTTCAGTAAAAAGAAGTTCCTCCTCACAGATAAGTCCAATCTTGGAACTGAGGGTCGAGCCTAACTAATGCTGCTAGGAAGACTCTTCCTGGGACTCTAGGGAGAGGCGTTACCCACCCTGAGAGTGTCTCACTGTCCCTCATCACTAGTGCTTCAATCCCAAGTACCAAAATGAGAGAGCTTCTGTTGCTGCCTATGCCATGCAAAGGGATGCCTTTGCTGCTGCCACTTCAGGGCTGAGGGAATCCTCTTTTTTCTCACATACAGATATTAAATGTCAGCGTCAGCAGCTGGTGTTCAGCAGCCAACACCATCAGAGAGAACATCTCGATGGCCGTCACTTCAGCCTTGGCAGGAGAAGCAGGGCAAATGCAAATGCAGGCAAAGCTGTGCACCGGCCAACACACTAGCAGGGAAACACCCTTTAGCGGTATTTATCCTTCCCCGAGAGCTCCAGGGGGGCCACCACCTCATCAGAGCAGAGGGTCCTAAGAAGGCTACCTGAAAAGCACCCATGGCTATCCCAGGAAAAACTGCTTTGCACTTGGGAGAGACTCCTACAAACAGACACAGTGGCAAAGGGTCTGTGGGAATTGACCCCTTGGGGAAGCCTTCAGGACGATGCAGCCGTGGGGAGGGGGGGCAGGGAGCAGACACAACAAGGAGAAGATGAACAGCTCCAGCAATGATCATCGGCTGTGGGGATGGTGGATTTTTGCACCTGTAGCCACACCTTGGTGATGCAACTCAGGACAGCATGGGCAGAGGAGCCCCCCTGCAGTCCCCTCTCCCCAGCTAATTTCCCACCGCGACTCTGCTGGTGCACCTCACTTCAGTTTGCCCCATCACTGCACCCTTGGGATGAGGTAGGCAGAATACTGAGGTACAGCTCCTGTCCCTCTTCTCTCCGAGCTCACAGCAGACCCGGCCAACGACCGCCAGCACACCTGCGCCGCCCGCCAGCACGGCTCCCCGCAGGCGTTCGGCAACACCGTCCATCACAGCCACTTAACAGCCGAGCTTTTCTCAAAAAAAAAAAAAAAAAAAATCAAAATAAAAACCTCCCCAAAAAAACACCAAACAACAAAAACCCCATAAACGTTTCCCGCCCATACAGCGATGCTTTTTTCAAGGAAAAAAATCCAAAACCAAACCGCAAACGCCAGCTCGGTGTTGCTGGCTGCGCTCCCCCGCAGGCACCCCCCGTTGCCCCGGCTCGGCGAGAGCAGGTGCTCGGCGCTGCCACCGCCCCAGGCCCGTCCCCCCGCCCCCGGCGGCGGCACCTTGCGAGTCATCCCGGTCCCCCGCCCCGCTCCCCCGCCCCGGGCGGCCGTCGGGTGTCGCTTCCCATTTCACTTGGAGATATTTTCGGGTGGCGGGAGCCGCCTCGTCATTTCCGCCAGGAGAAAAAGACACCGGCGCGGGAGCCGCGGCCGCGAAGAGCCGCGGGACTTGGCGAGCAGAGCCGGGCACAGCCGAGCCAGCCGCCCGCTCCGCCACCGCTCGGGAACTGACCCCTCGGCGGAGTGGGGAACCGCCACCGCTGCTGCTGCCCGTGGGTCCGCGGGGGCGGGAGGCGTCGGAGCGTGCCACCGCCTCCTCCCCCTTCCTCCTCCTCCTCCTCCCCCTCCTCGCCGAGCCGGCAACATGAACTGAAATCCCCTGGGAGGCACAGAGGCGGCGAGCGAGCGAGCGGAGCGCAGGGAAGCAAGGATTTAGAGGCTCTCTCCTCCCGCAGCCGCCGCTCGGGCTACGGGCAGCGCGGTCCCGCCACACCGTATAGCCTCAGCCCTCGCCCGGAGAGCGGTGGCCACCTGAGCCCCGCACCCCCGATACCCCCATGGCCCTCATCATGGAGCCCGTCAGTAAGTGGTCGCCGAGCCAAGTCGTCGACTGGATGAAAGGTGAGGAGCGGCGCTGGGACTGCGCGGTGCCCCTCTCCCATCACCCCCCCATCCCCACAGGTGCGGAGAGCTGCGCGGCTTCCCCCGCGCCGGGGTCCCGCCTCCAAGCACCGCCGGCTACCCCCACGTTTCGGCTAGGAGGTGGAAAGGAGGGGGGAGGCCGTCGGGGCCACGCTGCCGGGGCGAAGGAGTAGCGCGGGCGCTGGCGGTCCCGGACTACCCTGGGGCGAGGGGCTGCGCTTTCCCCTCCGCCCCCAGGTGCAGAGTGGGGGCGGCTGGCGACCCTTGGCGGCCCATAAAGCAAGGTGGAGGAGCAGGGCGGGAGGAATGCTGTGCCCGGGGTAGACCGGGATGCTGCCGGGCGGCGGCCGCGGTGTGGCGATGGGGCTTCTCCTCCTCCCCCAGCAGCGAGGGGAGGCGAGGAGCGTGGTCGGCTGCTCCCGACAGATGCGGTGTGAAGTGACTCGCGAAATAAAAGTTTAACCCAGCCTGGGGCGTTCGCCCGTGCCGGGGGCATGGCTGCAACCGCGCCCCGCGCGGGGGGCGGGGGGGGCTCCACGGGCGGCGGGGCCGGTGGGTCAGTCCGCGCCTTCGGGAGTGCTGGGGATGCCGTGACGCCCTCTCCCGCCCCCTCCGCCCACGCTGCCGTGAAACCGCCTCGCCGGGCGAAGTGCGCTCAGACTGGGCCGAGGGCACTCACGCGTGGGGGGTGGCGATCCCCGTCCGCAGGGGCGGCATTTAAAGATCGGAATTTACATTAGCCTAGAAGAGTCTGCTGGGCTGACGTGTGTTTGTAGATGCTGCCTTGCCCCTCCCGCTCCCTCACCTGTCCTCCCCCAAAATAAAGCCTAATGAGAATAAAATTTGGACTTTCTGGAAGTGCTTTTCTGGTATTCTGCATGTACCAACTTCAATATTCTAATTTTAAAAGGTGTGGGAGGTTTTTTTGTTTGTTTGCTTTTTCTGTTTTTTGTGTTTGTTTTTTTTGTTTGTTTGTTTTGTTTTTTTCTTTTTTTTTTTTAATTACCTTTAACTTAGGCTGCAGCTGCGTTTTGAATAAATCACCATCTAGTATTATATATCTTTTAATAAAGATAGAATGACCGGATGGGTACAACTTTTGAACAACTGTTACATTGTGGGAGTTCTTTATAACATGCTGCGTGCTACTAATGTGACAGTTTCATCATCCTTAAAATTTCAGGCATATAGCATATGTTTTCAGTTATTCAATCCTGGCATTTATAGCTGTCGAGTTACAATTATATTCAGTAACATAGATAGTTTTCCTTTTTTTTAGGCATTTTCAATCCATAGAATAATAATAATAAAAAAGAATAATGCGATCTTTCATCTGCTAAAAAATTTGTAAGTATTAATAACAAAAATTGAAGTAGCGACAGATGATCAGTATTAAAAGCAAACCCTTTTCAACCTCATAATGTTTTATTACAGCTATTTATCTTCCAACATTTTTACTTCTGAAAAAAAAAAATTGTGTAGGAGTTTTTTTTGAGATCAATGTCTGAGATGCCTCCCCCATATTTTGGCAATGCAGAAGAAATAATGATTTTGCAGATAGTGCATTTTTAAAACACTTCAAAAATGTAATACTTTAAGTACTTTTATTAAATGATAGTTGAATACGTTGCATACTTTGCTTTTGTACTGCATCAATATAAAATCAGTTATTTAAAAACAGTAAGCTAAATGATAAGATTAAAATTGTGAGGCTGAGTCTGTTGTTAGAAACCTGTGACTAACACACAGAACTGTATATCAGTTTATAAAATAATTCTGTGAAGTTTACCAAAAAAAAAGCATTTATTGCCATCATGCCTACTTTTTGGATTATGAAGCTTGCTTTTTAGCATTTAACCTGCTTATTTTGGTGGGAATGCTCGGTTGTTTCTCTGGAGAACTTTCATTTTTACTGAGCAAACCCATATATGTTGCTTCAAGCTTTTATTTTGAATTCTGAATTGCAGATTAGCCTTCATTTAGAGTGAGGTGCAAATAAATCAAGCACCTGCCTTTGATTAGCCTTGTCTGAGGAAAACCACCTCGATAGCCACTCTAGTTTTGGAAGTTGAGCCTGGAGATGAGCATGACCAGCAGCTGTGGGCAGGTCTGGTCCTGTCTGATAGATCACACCTTGCAGAGTTTGGAGAAAGGATAAGGACAAGTGGTCTTGGCTACAGCAACTTTGTTTTTCACACTTATAATTTGTAGCATTGCAAACATTGTTATTGAAATCAGTGTGAAAAAATGTTCTGCTGCTGCTTTAAAGACATTGTCTCCAACAAAATAATTTTCTGAAAGGCTTAAAAATAGCTTGTTTGTGTTTTAAGAGGTATCCAATACAGTTATATGAGGAAAACATGAATGTGTCTCTGACATGAGAACTTTGGGGTGAATGCATTAGTGGTCTTCGCATTAGCAGCAGTCAAGTCTGGCTTGCATAAATTACATTAAACTTCAAGATTTGAGAATATTTTGCTGATTTATTGAGACTATTTTACAGATTTTTAAATGTTGAACTCAGTTTTACCTCTTCCTTGAAGTAAGTGCCCTGCTATGTAATATACCTGCTCAGAGCAGCTCTGTAAAGAGCATTCTTCAAAATAGATTTCAATGTTCAAAGCAAAATCTTTCCTGAAAAAAAGAAAATCCTACTGTTTAACATTGTTTACAGTTATCTGAAAGTAAGGGGAAATGAAACACTTTAGATTTTATTGCTCTCAGTGTTTTTGTGATGGTCTTGCTGGTATGACCTGAAAGTTTGCAATAAAAGGCCCTGTCTGGAATTCTTTATTTAGGCAAAAGAGCTGTTACTTCAGTGGCATTTTGTTCAGGGCAGTGATAAAGCATCGAACCTAATATTAAAAGATGTGAGAAATGAAGACAGAAAAAGTATTCCTGCTCGGAAGTTAGACAAAAGTGCGAAGCTCTGGGATGGATGGCTGGATAGGAGCAGGCTCCAGACTGTGGGTATTCACGGAATACATACAGTCTCTCCAATATCTTCTCATTTTTTAATTCCCTGTTAAACATGGTTGGCCTATGTATCCTTTAATATCCTATATTGCTGCTGAGATATAGAGTTGTACCTGGAACTGGCTATGCCAGTAGGAGACTATCTACATTTTGACCTTTGAAAATGTGTATGATAAGAAGTTGTGGACCGAAGTACCAGCTAAAACTTTGCAAATGAAAATGACAAAACAAGTGGAGCCTGTGTCAGCACATGAGTTTTGGAATGGTTTAAAATAAACCCACAGACAGAAGATTAATTGTCATAGAGCTGGAAAAAAGAGCAGATGGATTAGCTCATCTCTCCCACAGGATAGCATATTATATGTGGAGGATAAAATGAATATTTAAATTGATTCAAACTGTGTATTATTTTGCTTTTCATATATTTAGGACTAATTTTAAAGGCCCTGCATGGATAAGTGAGCTGAAACTATGTCAATCACCTCCTCTGCCTCCCCTTTGGAGGACATGTGTGAATCCCACTGCTGCGTTGCAAGACGATGACACGTTGCATAGGCAAGTGCCATCAAATGTCATGGGTTTCACTGACTCGGGAAGAGAACATGTCAGATGTGGTTTAGATTTCTGAGGTGCTGAGGAAACTCAAAAATACGCAGTTACTTTCCAAACATCAGGATGTTTTTAACTGAGTCTTGTAATTTAACTTATTTTGTCTGAGGTTATTTATAATGGTCGTAGTTTGATAAGGACTTGCTGCTTTTAACAATATTCTAGTTTTAATTCATTACCAGTCTCTGGATGGCAGAATCTGTTCAAGATGCAATCCACCTGGAAAAATTTATATTACTTTATCTAACAAAGCTTAAATATTTATTTTTTGTTTGCTGAATGACAGCTCATAGAGCTTATACTAAGCTCATACAGCTTATACTGTTGTAATGGTAGTCATACTGAAGAAGCTGACATCAGGCATGGAGTTGCTCTAAAGGCTTCTAATGCTATGGAATAGGAGCTTTTTACTTTTATAAAGTCTACTTTACCAGCGTTTAGAAGCATGTAGATATTTAGGAGGACTGCGGGAAGAGAAGGAGAAACACTAATTTGCTAGCAAAAAAAAAACTAGAATGCAAAAGCCCCCCTATTTGGATGACTGAATATTACATGGATTTAAGAACTGAGTTTCTGTCTGCTCTTTACATACAGAAGTTCATGTCCATTTTCAGTAGCATGTGTGTTTGCATGGAATCATCATGGGCTGCTGACAACTATGTTCCACTTGGTGGGATGAGAATTACATATTATCCATCAAGAAAACGCAAGAATTTGCGGGAATGGTCTGAAATGAAAGACTCTAATGCTTAATGATTACTTTAAAAAAGATATTGCCATGGGGATTCTTTAACTCATGTTCCTGCATGTGCAGAGCCCTAGAACTTCTGTGGCAACACCCAGGTCCTGCTGCTGTTCCTGAACCATCAGGTAGCAACAGAGAAGATTGTGAAGGCACAAACCTTCTTGCAGCACTTGGATCAAGCGAATGGATTTGGGTCTTAAAAACTGTAAAGATGACTGTTGTATTCAGGGTCTCCATCAGACCTACCTGATTTTTTGTCTTGGCTTTTTCTGAAGAAGACTGTTATGGACAGAATTCAGGAGAGAGATTTTCCTGGAGTGTAGACTGGACTACGGTGCTAAAAAGGCCTGTGAGCATCTACTTTATGGTAGAGAGGAGATGCTCTTTCACATATGTATGTGCCTCATTTTAGGCTTTCAATTTTGTCCTTTTCGGTTTTTTCGGTGGTTTATTGAGTTAAAGGTACTTGGTTATGCTAATTCCCTTCGTATTGCTTTCGGTAGGGCCATTAACAAATGGACTATTAGAAACAATACGGAAAAGGCTGAGTTGTCTCACGGAAACAAAAGGTGGATACTTAAGAGTATGAAAAATACTTGGATTCTGAAACTTTAGTTCCTTATGAAGCTTGTGTAGATGACTGATGAGCTGCAGAGTAGTCATCAACTTGAAGAGTCATTGCTAAGTGCCATATGTGGAATAGATCAGGTGTTTTACAATTTGTCAGCATTAAGACTTCTCTTTTCTCCCAAGAAAAGCAAACTGAAATTTTGCAGTATCAGAAGGTACATGTACTACTCCATTAGCTTTGAAGCAATGCTGTTAAATGGAGTTAAGGCTTTTACTGTAATGCCTAGCAAGAAAAGCTGTAGAAAAATATTATATAGTTGGACCACAATTATGATGAACTCCTGAACTTTTAAATGTATAAATAGTTATTCTATTTGTAAGAAAGTAATTAGAATTTTAGTAAGACAAGTTGAGAGTCTGTTTGGAGAGGAGAGTGTGTACAAAGACTGATGGTCAAGGGTCAAACTGCGCTATTCCAAACCTTAGTTTTAAGGACTCGAGCTTTAAACCTGTTGTGCTAGCAGCACTGGAAGATCTCTCTCTTTAGCTTGTTTATTTTTCCTACGGATGTCTCACTTTTTGCTTGCCCTTCTGACATTAGGAGTTTTAGCAGTATCAGCGGCCACCACATCAGTCACAGTGATGTGTTTTGGAGCATCTTGGTTTGTGATTAGAAAACCTCTCCTGCCATTTTTTTATCAGCAGAAAATGAAACTGCAATTGCAACTGGGATGTGTCAAAGCCTAACAGCCCTGGTGTTGCCATAGCAAAGGCAACGTTACATAAGCAGCCACTCTGCAAATAATTCGTGCAGCCAAATTTCAAGCATAGCATGAGAATTCATTTCTAAATTAATGATCTTTTCAGGAGGGAGCTTTCCTAGATGAGATGATCTCACTTGCTAACGAAATTAATGTGTTAGTTGTGAAGATCTTTTTACACTGCCCATTTACACCTTTATTTTGTTTGAACATATTGTTCTGTTTCTGAAACATCTGTTAGTTTAAATATGGCCTCACAATATGTTTTCTCAAGTGGTTTTAAGCAACAGTTCAGCAAAGCTCTATATTCTGATCTTATTCAGATTTATTTGCACACTGCAGTATTAAACCAAGCAATTTACAAATGCCTTTTCTGGTTAATGGGTGTCAAGAATTTTGCAAGGCAGTGATATAAACCAGATCACTTTTCAGATGAGAGTTTTGAAGTATATACAAATGTATTTTTTGAATCTTTGCAAGTAGTTGTCTATTAGTGGTCTGACAATAGTAAAACTGGCAGTTTTATCTTGTAAAACCCAAATTGGCAAATGGTCTAGCCTTTCTGTCTTATCCTCAGAAGTGTAGATAACCATTTTATCTCAGTAGAGTTACTGTAGCATTTGATTGTACTGTGTTTCTCAGAGTCAAGTATTAATATTTGTTACTGACTTCCAGAGAAATAGGGAAAAGCTGTTTCCTGAGAAAATTCTTCATGCAAGTCTTGCTATCAAAGATATGCAGCCAGGAGAAAGAAAAAGCTTGTTCCTCAGGCTCCCTTGCTATGTAGATGTGTTTTCTTTTTTGTTGTTTTCTTTTTTTTCCCCATGAAGTTACAGTTTCCTTATCAAATCCTAACATAGCTAAATAAATGATCACCTGTAGCAAGCATTTGCCTTTAGCAAGATAACTTAACTTTAGATTTCCAGATCCAAATAAAACAAAACTGCTACTATCACACTGCTTCAATAATTTACTTAATGAAACCTTTAAACCTTCAGTTGAGAAGCTGAATACTTATCAAAATAAATGCTGTAGGATAAGGGTTCCCAAATACCTTACTCAAAAAAGAGTGCAATTGTGGAAGGGCTGTGTTGTGAAACTGAAATCTTATATTCTCTTCACTCATCTCTTCTAGCTTTTCAAATGCATCCATTTTTTCTAAAATGGTGAAGTAAGGAGGTGGAGATGGGTTGTATTTTGCAAGAAGAAAAAGAATGAGGGCCCTGTATTGAGCCCATGTTATAGTCAAAATATAGAGGAAAGCAACTGCCATGTGAACCTATTTGCAGCACAGTGCAGGGAATTTACTTTCTTCTTGTGGGACAGCTGGACTTAGCAGGACATTTGCTCTTGAATTTAAAATAGCTGACTGTCCAAGAGCAATCATCTGCTGCTCTTGATAATGCTCCTTTCCTGCAATTGAAGGGTGAAGGGCTGGAAGACACAGGCCCATTTCTCTGGTGCATCCAAGATCTGGAATGCTACCTGAGCATCTGTTCATACATACATTTTGCCCTCGCCGTATATGAGGGTTAGCAGATGTCTGGTAGATGAAACAAATTTTTCCCTTGAGGTTTTCAGTGTAGGCATTTCTCTTACTCAAAGGTAATTTAGTGCTGTGTGTATCAAGACATCTGAAAGCACTGGAGGCTTGAAAACCTAGCCCTTTTTCTTCTTCTTATCTGCCAAATAATGTTATCCTTGAGAAAATAGCTGTGAGTGTGATCTTGCAGGGTTCTCAGCATTTCCAGTTTATCCTTTAAGTAGAAATTTGGGGCACTTGGTACCTCAGATGAGGTGCCTAGAACAGTAATTTCCAAGTGTTTGGCCTTACATGATTAACATCTGCTACAGTACCATATGGTGGGGATTTTCAAGTAAACTGTTAATTAATATATGAGTGTGCCAGAGTAAGCTGTAATTAAACTATATTCAGCTGAAGTGTTTTATTTTAATACAGTGGGATGCAAAGTGCTGTACTTTTGTAATATACCTTTTCTTTTGTGTGAAAAAGAGGGTAAAAATCTGATAAGAATTAGTTGAGCCTTTATGTTAAAGGTTCAAGTAGCTTTTTTTTTTTTTTAATAAATAGTTTAAGACTCACATCAGCATCAAACATCCATTGATTTAGGCAGCACAGGTTCTTGGTAATGCTGAATTTTGCCTTGTGAACGCTGTGGAGACTCCTCTGCTAGGATTTTGCTGATGTCTACTGTGGATGGTCAGTGGATGTCCAGCTGAGCTGCGCAAGCTGATAAGCCATTTATAACTTCATATATTGCTGATAGGGCCATGTTTGCGCTGCTTGATTTAGTACCACCAGTGGAACAAAATCTTCATGTGCAAGCTGGCCAAAGTGGTCTGGAGGAATGTTGAGGTGGGAGCTAAGGGTGTGCATGAGCCATGGTAATGCTGGGACCTGCTCCTTGGCACTCTTATATTTGTCAGAGTGGACATACCCATGGATACTGCTGAGCAGCTGGCTGGGTCACCTCTAAATGGCACTTGCCTCGCACAGAGGATGATTGTTGGCTATGTAGAAGTTTATAATATTACTGGTTTTTTTAAAGTGTATAATTTATTTTTAGTTTAGCCAGATCTGCCAGTCACCAATAGCTACAGCTATAAATGACCTATTTTAAAATAGAATTTTCCTCTCTGGCTTTCCTTCCTTCTCTCTCTCTCTCTCCCTTCTCTCCTGATAATATTTACATCAATAAGAAGGTGAAGAAAACCTTCCTCTGCATAATGAGGCGAGGTAAATATAGGTGGGACATTCTGGTGTTGTCTGAGTAGTTCACTAGATGACATTCTTCCTTCTGAGTCAACAGTGAAGCCCTTCATGGGAGTGACAAGAGCCCTTGGTGTTTTTTGAAAGGTGTCAACCTGAACTTGTGACCGGGTGTGGTTGCTGAAGGCTCGCTGGCATTCTTCATAATAATTGGAGAGTTAGCTCTAGCTCCCCGATTAAATTCCAGATTAATAATTAAAATCTTTGTAATTGAATTCCCCTCATTGATATCTATGACTGTCATGCCTTCCTTTAACTGGTTTGTAGTTTTACTGGTTGCCTTCACATGGTGAATATTTTAATTTGCAAGGTGCAGTGCCAGTTTTGTCCTTATTTTGTTTCAGATTTTTAAGAAATAGTGGTGGAGGGACCTTTTGTATGCAAAAGAAAAGTTGCTCTCTGAAATAATAACATGTTGTGTACAGTCAACTACTGTGAGTCGACACTTGTCCTGCTTTCTGTACACCTTTTAAACACCAAGCAAACAACAACTTTCTTCTTTATTATTCCAGTTGAAGTGTGACTGAAATGTGGGGTGGCATATCCAAAAACTACCTTCTTGAGTGTTCAGTGTTGGTTGACTTCTGGCTGGCTCGTTTATTGTTGCTTTATTGCCATGGAGAGAACCGTGTGCCCTTCATCTCCATTTCTCTTAAGAGGTCAAGCATGGCTCTTTTTGGCAGACTTTATTTTATTAGAGCTAATATGAAAAAAATAATCTGTTAGTGTGGTTTTATTTTTATAGTCTGCTTTTACTTATTTCCAAAACTTTCTGTAAGTGCATGGTGATGAAGTAGTCATTATTGCTTTTCATAGAGGTGTTTATTGCCCTTTTCAAATACTGCAATCTTCAAACATTTTCAAATAAAACTAAATATACATTAGTTTTACCTGAAGTGTGGATGCTTATTGTTTCTAAATGTTTTGTTGTATTTTTTTAGTATAGTCTTGAGTGTTATGCCCCACAAGTCCTCTTGAAGATACCTGTGATTGGTAATTTTGCTGTTGGGTACGGGACTTCAAAATCAAATGTAGTATTCATTACTTTAGCTGTTATTTCATTATATATTTTAAACCATATGGATCTTATCTGTTTAATGCAGTCTGTTTTCAAAAACCTATTTCTGGAGCCCTGGTAACTGATTCTAAGAGCACAGTGTAGTGTGAATAATTTGTCATGCTCTACGTATGGATTTGAGAGAAAGAGGTTCAGCCTGGAAGCGTAGTCATTGTACATAAGGAATTTCTATGTATGTGTCAATCTGAACATTTGAAAGAAGGAGGACAGTTTATAATTACAAAAATAAGAAAGTTTGTTATATGGCAGGACTGGACTCCCTGAGAGCAAATAAACTAATTTTTTAAAGATACTGGATACTTCATAGCCTTCAAAGGATTGTTTTAAATGTCTGCTTTAGCAAATTGCATTACTGGCATAGCATTTAAATGATTGAATGGGTTATGATGAAGCTACCACTAGCAACTACAGAAAGTAAAATGGTACATATGCAATCATGAAACTTCTGTATTCCTAAGATTAGCATGTTTCCTTTTCGTCTGCTTTTAAATGAAGGATTTGGTGTTCCTACTAGCTACCTTGCCTTGAATAAGGCAGCTGAAGAGTCATGGCAAAGCTAATGGAGGAGTGCTAGCCATTTCTCTGATGGAAATGTCAGCATTTGCCAGCGTACAAACCCAAGGTCTTGGGAAAAAACAGAACACTTTTCTATGCCAATATATCCCATGGTACTATGTAGTATTCACTAGATGAATAAAAGATGAATTTTCTTGCAGAAGGCTAAAGGTAATTTCTTCTTTTCAGTTTTCAGTTACTAGAAGCTTACTAAGGTAGTTTACAAGGAGCTCACTGGTTCTGTCTTGGTCAATAAAACCCTTTTCTGTTACTTATTTGGCCATCATCTAGTTTCTGTCTTCCATCCGAACTGTTGTCCCTCAGCTCGCTGCAAGCCACACTGAACTATTCAATTATGAACTGGAGGTAACTAACACTAATGAGTTATGAAGGAGTAAACCTGAACAGACTGGACAATTAGTGACTGCTTCTGGTGGTGTTATCAGATCATAGGGTTTTGCACGTCTTCCTGAGACAATGCTTTCCAAAGTGGGTTATAATGGGGTGCTGTAGGTGGCTGTCTGGGCATCCGAATACCAGGGACTGTGAAACAGGGGGCTTGAATTTGCAGGATACCCTGTTCTGCATGTTTTTCACCTCTGCAGATCTGCCCAAACTCCTGTTTAGGGGAATGAGTGCTGTCTGTGTAATAGAATAACTCAAAAGGTAACTTTGATATGTGATGCCTTCCTTCAAAAAAAACCCCAAAATTAAGCAAAAATTTGTTTTGTAGCTGAAAAGAAGGTAAAGCTGAATAAAAACTTTGCTGTCTTATTTTAGAATATGTTTGTTCTTCAGTTGATAATATATTGTTGGCTGTGGTGAGAATTGTGACATTTTTAGGTCCAAAGGAAAAACGAACATGCTCATAACTTTTCAGTTACATATGTATGAAATTGATTCAACTAACAGGCAGAATTAAATAACATCTAGAAATTATAATGTTGTCTTGTCATTTCATTAGGTTTCCTCAGTTTGTATATGTTCAGTAATGTGGTCCACCCTTTACAAGGTAATTGACTTGTATTTATCCTAAGAATTAAAACTTAAAATTTTAATCCTATACTGTCTCCTTTAGTGCTTTCAAATACTGTAAGGAGTTTCCTGCAGAAAACTGTTTTGGTAAATCTTAATAAATCAAAATTCACCTCAAGAAATAATTAAAATGAGACCTTTGAAGGAAAAGATTGATGTATGTTGGGATTTAGTTTCAACCAATGATAAAATTGTTTCTAAAATAGCAGATCTATCTAATTTACTTTTCTTTTGATAGGATCTTTGAAAGTGTTATGGCAGTTCACAAAGCTGTAGCTTGAAGTTTTTGAGTTCGAAGCATCTCAGTAATGTCAAATGTTTCGACTGTACTCCCTAGGAAAAAATGGCTTCCAGATTATAGTAATTTAAAAATGAGCAAATAGATAGCAATAGCTCTTTAGTGACATGATCAGGTATTTAAATCTCAAGAGGTCATTTGTTTTTGTTTACTGCTTAGTATTTTAGGATTTTTGTGCCACTGTGAAACAGCACTAAATACTAAATTTTAAATGGTTTAATGGTAAACATCAGCCATCAGTGTTGAGAAAAATAGATCCATGTAGCTCCTCTAGAAGAATGCACCCTTCTTGCATGTAATCAAGCACCATAAGAACAATTGACCTGAATGAACTTTGGATCAGTTCTTAAATGTGCTCCCTTTAAAGTTATTATCATTTGACAGATGGGGCATAAACTAGCTAGGAGTTCAGAAAGGTCAAGTAAGGCCAGCTATAAAGAGATGTTTGCCTGTGGTTTTTGTGTGTGTGTGTTTCATTTTTGTTTTTCTGGGGTTTTTTTTCCTCCCTTTTTTTCCCCCCCTTCCCTTAATGACTTTTTGCTGTAGCATATGTGACTTTAAGTTTGCTCCGTGCATTCTAATCCAATTGCAGTGTTTAGTCAAATGAATGTTTTTGGTTTGTTTTGAATTTTAGCCCCTTCTTTTTTTTAGCATTAAACGTGCCTATTTAATTAGGATATGTTATTAAAGATTAGATTCTTACAGTAGGATGTGTGCCAGCTCTTGAAATGAAGTCATGCTTGTCAGGAGACAGTAAATAATAAGCTTAGTAAGGTTTAAAAGATGTGTCTTGCAAAACATTAGCCCCTGTAATGAGTGCAAAGTGGCAACAGCATATATATATATCAATTGTTTTTCTGCAGTGGATCTGTTCGAATAGAAGTTTTCTTAATTTGAATTAAATTTTCTTTTGCAAGTTTAATGAAACAAGCAAGAAGGGATGTTTGTCTTTTGAGAAACCACAGTTTCCCATCCCAGAACAATGACTTGTTTTGAACTGAAGGGGAACAATCTGACATTCATACAATATCTTGTAATCTCTGTTCCCAAAACCACGTTAAAAATAAGAAACTGCTGTCCAGTGAAAATCCCCATTTAGCTACAAGAGCGAATCTTGGATTCCCAGCTTTGCTTTCAGAAAGATCTATATTTTGTTCTTCATTTTATCCAGAATCTTTTCTTACTCCTGGGAACAAAGACTTGGAGCATAAGGTCTTCTGTACGCTTAAATACCATGAGCATCCTGGCTCGTGTTTGTGTGTGTGCGCGTGTGGCTGGTGTGCCCAGGGTGGCATTGGCAAGAACAAGACTTGGAGACAAGGATGCGTCTGTCTCCATCCTAATTTGATCAGACAAAACTGTCTGCAACCATGCCCTGAAAGATTAAGAGCAGCTTTTGATGACTGTGGTCTTAAATTCAGGCATCTAATTTCTGTCTCTAAGTGCATGAGTCTCTCTGTGGGCCTGGGCAGAATAACTCCTCTGCTAATAATCTTTGCAGTGGGTTTTCCATTGATGTTTCTGATGCGTCCCCTGGCCCCTGTGGCACAAGGAGCAGCTGATTTAGCCCTTCTTCAGGGTGTACCTCTATCCTGAAGCAAAGGGGGAAGTGAGAACAGTATGTTGCGATACAAATGTATGATGTGGAAAGCAGACTAATTTAAGTGGAGAGCAGAAAAAAAGGCATGCTATGCATATACACATATTCTCAGCTGCTTTTTTTTATGTTATCTTTTTTCATTTTTTTAAGTGATATTCATAACATTTTTGAAATTGTATGTATGAAATAAGTGCTTGACTCAGGCCCCATGTGCTATGGGATATAACCCTGGGAAAGAGAAATTGCCTTTGCAAATGAGCAAATATTTCACATAGACTAATAAAAGGAAAACAAAACCAAAGAAGTAATGAAGAAAATTCTGCTTCTTCACAGTTTTTTGCTAAAACACTAAACTTCTGTACTTAGTAGTGGAAGACCTAAGGAATGCTACATTTAATTTTGTAAGAACCTATTATCCCACATGTATGAAAAATATTACAGAAAATGGTTCTTTATACTGCTGATTTTTATTTTCCCATGTGTTGCTGGACTCTCCATATTGCTCACATTACTGGGGAGTTACCAGTATTTCAGCAGCAGGTGAAGAGGCTGCTCATCACCAGTTCTATCCCAAGTCCTCTGGCTCCTCCTCACTACAGAGGAGGAACAAGGTTTAAATGCCTTGTCTCATCTTTACTGTAAGTGCACTGAAGCATTTCTAGCAGACTGGCTGCTCTTTTTTAATGAAAGAAATTTGTCTTGTAACAGCTTTGTATGCCCAGCTAATTAAAACCACTCCATTATATTACTCTCCATATATCCTGTTTGGTAGGCAGAAGTTGTTTGCTCTTTGACAGATTCATTTCTTGCTGATGTTGGTTTTGTAGGACATTGCTGTTTGGGGCTTGTATAACCTAGAAATAAAAAGACATTAAGGCATTTTATATATTCGAAAATACAAAGATTTGTTAATCATTAACACAGAAAACATTTTCAGTCTTGTCATAAGGTACAGTTTGTTGTGTGTGTGTAAATGCCTCAGCTTTATGACAAGGCTAAGTTGAGGGGCATTTGGTTTGATGCATGAAACTCGGGAATGTGTTTTCAACAAAGAAACCATTACAAGACACTGTATGCCTTTGCCAGCAACCTTTTTAGAAGCTGTTAGGCATGAAAAATGCCCTTAGTGAAGAGGCAGGTTTGTCTGTACTTTTGTAGGCGCTCAGTGTTGGTTGATGCCCTTCAGTTTAATGGAAGCCTTGTGTGTTTTTCCAGTAGCCTCCTCATTGCAGTGCTTTGATTTCTTCCACGCACATCTGACTGTGCACAGGTGGGACTTGAAGCCTGCCATGCCCTGTCACTCCTGATTTGAGACCTGGAGGTCTGAGGACCTTCACTCAGCTGGGAAGCTAAATTGACTGTTGAGATGGATTCACCTTCTAAGCAAAACATGCACACCCTGTGTTTCTTCCTATCTTTTTCCCATGCCAAAAGCTGTGAGGTGGGCTGAGGATTAACAACCCCATTAACTTTTGTCCCAGCTGCCAAGCAGTCCCTTGACAAATTCTTTGGTGGTCATGTTTGTGTTGATTCTGTAGCAAATTGAAAAGGGAAAAATTTGTTATTAGAGGCTTAACATTTCACAAATGAGGTTTCTGTTCAATATATTGTTGATGAACCTGTTGACCAAAAAAAGTCGGGTTCTTTTTGCAAATACAAGAGTTTCAAAAATGAAGACCAACCAACCCCACCTCCCCAAAAGGAAGGGATGGAGGGGGACTTGAGCAGGCATCTTTTGTCCCTAAGTAGAGAGGCATGCACCAAGGACATTGTTGCCTGAATGGCACAACAGAAAAGGTCAATTATTGCGTAGGTTATTTGGAGGGAGAGATCTGATAACCAAATGATAATTGTGCACACTTCAGTAGAAGCCATCACTATTTGCCATCTGGTTCACCATTATTCTGACTGAATGCAGGAGAGGAGAGCGTGTTAGTAACTTGTAACCCAGTATTTGGGGAAGGGCTTGGTGACAGAAACCGACCAGATGGGTGCCTCTTGTCTTAGACTCTGTAAATGCAGGCCCTGTATAACCTAGTTTGTTTTACATGAAAAGAGAGGGACAATGTATGAATAGAAGGAGAAAGAAGAGTACTGCAAGCTTTTTGTTTCATATAGGTTATCCGATTAAATTATTTTGAGTAATAGGAAACCCTTTGGTGTAAAATTCCTGCCTGCTATGAACTGTAGGGCTGCTTTGATCTTGCTCAATGCTTGTCACTGTTACAATAAGTGAGACAGTACAAAACAAACTTTGTGTGTGTGCTGATGAAAAACAAACAAATACACCATCAAAATCTATTTCAGAAGCTCCTTGAAGCTGTATGAGAAATATTAGAGCTTTGACAAAGTATTGATATGTGGTATTGCTGTGGATATTGGCTGGATCTGCATCCCATTTGTTATGAGGGCAGGAGGGGCTTCAGTACACATTGCTCAGTAAGTTGCCAATTATGACTGAGATCATAACAGGACTTCAAAGATTTTTTTAAAGTGCTCTACAGATAAGAATAAGAAATCATCTGATCAGTCTGTATAGTATGCTTGTGTGTTAGAACAAGTTCAAAATATCAGTTTGGGTTCTGAATGAAAATTCTTATTAATGATGTCACAGTAAATGTTTATATTGTTGTAAGCTCTGGCTTTTATTTGTGCCAGTATTTGTTATGGCTTTCAAAGGAATCTTTTTGAGGGTATTTATGGACTTTCTCAAGGAAAATTTGAAATGACATCATCTTACAGTTTGAGACTAAGCCTTTTCTCGTGTTGAGTTTGCATAAAAGAATTGGTGATATTAAAATGTCAAGACTAATAGGAAAAGAAGCCAACCCATTTAATAAAAAAAAATATAGAAAAATGAAGCAATTAATGGAAGGTGTCTTGAATGAACTATACACCATTTTTGTATTGTTAATTCATAGTGGTAACATATGAAAGATGCATTTACCATGCCCGAAGGCAGATCACAGGGAAGAGCAGGTGGAGATGCTTTCATAGTCTTGGTAGAGGGGTGAAAAGAGAGTCTTCCCTGGCTCTTGCCTTGGTCCACATTTGTACACTTATTGGTGTGGGCGCTGAGCTCCTGATGTGCCAGCACGGTCAGCCTGTGTGCAGGGGGTCACTGCCAGCTGGTGCAGAGCTGCTGGCTGACTGGGAGAGGGGCATCTCTTGTCATAGCCCCGTGCTGGCGGGAGAGACATCCCTTACCAGTGTCCTGTGCTGGCAGGGGGGACATCTCTTACCATAGCCCCATACCTCCCTACAGCATTCATGGATTATTAATGTGCTCACTGTGAGTGAAATTACCTGGCATGTGAGAAAGGCCTGCATCCAAAGAATGTGCCCAGTAAACTCTTGTGGTTAATAAAGAAGCTTCTTTCACGTTGGTTAATCTGTAGGAGGCAAGGGGGTTTAATATTGAATTTTTAATTAGAGTTAGGTTTCTGAAATTGGTGGCTGCCCTTGTACTAAAGTGTGTAGAGTGTGAAGAAGAGGGAAATCAGAAAGCCTCCTTAGACAGTAGGCGTGAGCTGAGACACCTGGGAAGTCCTCTAAGAAAGTCCTATAAAGAATAACTCTGTTTAACCAGCGCTTAAGCTACCAGGTCTGCAACGTTCCGATTCTGACTCAAGCAAAACAAAAAAGTGAAGTTTATTCATCACTCTACAGTGTGGTGAGAACCTTTGTAACAATTGATATTTTTGTCATGTTTTGAACACTAATTAGCACTTCAGATTAGCTATTAAAGGACATGAAACGTTTAATCACCATGTCTTTTCTTGTTAGCAGTAGTCACTAGTGCAATGCTCTTTTTAAAAAAAGATGTAGTTAAGTGAAAAACTTTTAACAATTTTATTTGGGATGCAGCAGTTTCGAAAGTTGAGATTACTGGCCTAAACAAACTACATAACTAGATTTTCTTTTCCCTGAAGTAGTGTTTTTAAACTCCTGAAATATTAAAATACTAATCAAATAATTCTGAATGTCTTGCAGAAGCCTAGAAGATCCTCTTTTACTGCCCCTAAATGTGTGGGCATTTTTAGTATTTGATGCGAAGGTGAATGCTTCTGCTCATGACTGAAACTAATGATTTCTCATCTTCTAAAGGTGTGCTATTTAATGAAATATTATAAGCATGTTGCAACATTGATTCTGTAACAGTGACACATTCATTGAACTGTTTTTTTCTTATCTAGTACTAGCTAGCTCTTTAAAAAGCTGTTTGGAATAGACTTCTGACTAACTTTAAAAAGGAGCTCTGTCAATTATAAATTAAAGGAAAATTTATAAGCCTCAGAAATCTTGAAAATGCTGAAGCACAGCCTTTTATTATATTTTCAGCTTGATATTCAAAAGGTTCTGAATAACAGTGAAATAAACCAGCTAATTCTTCAGGGGTCCATAATTTAGGACCTTTTTCTTAAATTAAGATCTGTTCATCTGCTCAAAATCAGCATTAAATCAAAATAATTTTTGTGTAGCTGTTTGTATTCTAAAAATACAGAATGTGTGAAAGATTAAAAGCTATCATTCATTTTTAATAATATATTCTGGGGAACTCTGAAGGGAATGCCATGGAAAATATCAGTGAAAGTTTGCTAATCATCCTCTGTCCTTCCTTTTGCTCTTCTAAATGGCCAAGACCAGCCTCAAGCCAAGTCTTCACAATGAATTTGTACTGTGTGGATTTCTGCCAGCTTTGTTAATCGTGAATGTGGAGGTGGCTCTGTACATGCGGTGATGCCCTGGCAGTGGGTGGGGAGGCAGCACATGGCACCCACCCTGTGGGGAGGGGGAGGCAGCCTGAAATGTTGAGCAGAAGTGAGAAGATGTGGGCTGTGGCTTTTTGCAGCTTCTCCCCCAGCTTTGTGGGGAGTGGGTGTTTGGCTGGCTGACTGCCTGCATGGGAAAGCTCTGAGCAGAGGTGAGACAGGTTTTGGGTAGAGATAAGGCGTGGTCACACCGAAGTCTTCCCCAGCTGTAATGGACATGGTGGGGGACCCAAAGTACCTCTGCTGCAAGGCAGAGGTGGGGGAGGAATAGCAGTGAGTTTGTGTGTGGGAATTAGGGATGAGAGAAAGGTGACTGTTGTGGCTATTGTTCCTGCTTGTGCTGATGAGTTGGGACTGGGCTGAGACACACTTTCTTCATTCCTCATGCACTGCTGGAGAAAGACAGTGGAGAGCAGGTGATGACTGCTGCAGTCAAAGGAAAAACTGAGGTGCAGGAAAAGAGATTTTTTTTGCTTGTTTGTTTGTTTCCTGTGAATGCCGAATGGTAAAGTTTTCTTTCAGATATAACTGTGAAAATCAGGTGCAAGAAAACAATACCGTGTTAGGTTTTTCCTGCATGCCAGTGGGGTAAATTTTCCTATTGTCATTTAGAGGTTACTGAGTGATGAGGGTTGGGTTTGCAGAAGAAAATCTTCTCCTTCTTTCTGGAGCTTAGCTTCTTTCCTACAGCAAGGGAAAAAAAAAAAACAACAAACCACCTCTCTGAAGGCCTGGTTGAAGTGTAACCTTATAGAATTGTAGAATGGCTTGGGTTGGACAGGATCTTAAAGATGACCTAGTTCCAACCATCCCTGCTGTGGATGTGGACACTTCCAACTAGACCAGGTTGCTCAAAGCCTTGAACACTTCCAGGGACAGGTCATCCACAACTTCTCTGGGCATCCTGTTCTGGTGCCTTGTCATGCTCATGGTGAAGAATGTCTCCCTTATATCTAATCTCAATGAACCTCGTTTCAGTTTAAAGCAATTAATCCTTGCCCTGTCACTACACTCCCTTGTAAACAGTCCCTCTCAAGCTTTCTTGTACGTCCCCTTTAGGTACTGGGAGGCTGCTATAATTCTGCAGAATTGCTTAGTGGTAAGCAGTGGGAAAGGTGAAATTGAAGAGTAAGATGCAAATTTAAAAAAGTCAGTTATTACTAGAACTAAATACATTTTTATGGGCTTGACAATACAGAAAATATTTATTTAAAAAAGGGAAGAAGGATTCTACATACTTTACAGCTGGTAGAATCCTAAAAATATGTTTATCCTTGGCAAAGTATCTTAAGGTCTCAGAAACCATAAGATGTTACAAGCACCTCCCAAAGAGTCATCCAGGACCCTGCTTCTTGAGATTTCAGTTCAGTGTTTGAGCTGGAGATCTTCTTCATGTGGGCAGTGTGTTAGGTTTGAGATTCTACACAGAGATTAACAGCTTCAAATTTAATTAACAGCTATTGCATGTTCAAAACACTGATTTATTGTCTTGTGGTTTGTTTTTTTTTCCTAATACATAACATGAAAAAATCTTGAAGACCAAATTCAGAACAAATGGGAATCAAGTTATTTTAACAGTATTAAAGCATTTCTGGATAAAAACCAAAAAGGAAGAAGTCAGTTTGCCTTATGGTTCTATAAAACTGTATTAAAATTCATTTTGGAACATATTACATATATTAACACTGGCTAATAATGTGTGTTTAATGGGAAAGCTTTTTTTTAATATCTCCAAATGCTGATGCTTTTGATATTTTCATAATAGTCTAAGGTAATGACATTAATTTCTGAGACACTGTAAAGGGCATACTTAGGTCTGATGTTTATACCTTCCATAATTTTAATTAAATTATTTAGTCTCCGCCTGCTAACAGCTGAAAAGACATGAGTAACTCTGCAACTTTCTGCAAGGACTAAAGTTTCATCACCTAACAGGATGCACTAGCTCATGCTTACATAAAGCGCTAGTGTGATCTGCTCTAGTTTTGGTGTGAGTATTCACAGGCTTGAAGCTAAATCTTGGATGGTCTCAGGAATGCGGCCCATATTTGAGAACTACAGTGTAGCTGAGGTGCATATACCTTGAAGACCTTACTCTGGGGATTTTCTAATGTTGACCCTTTTTATTTCTACAGCATTAATGTTGCATTCGTGCTAGCATATAGCATTCTATTTGCATGTAGTTAGTCCTTAGTTCCTTTACTGAGGGTGGTATGGGTTTGGGTTGCTGATAGCTGTGAAAATAATGTAATAATCAATAATCCTGCAAAAGCAGTTGTGTACTGACACTCTTCTGCTTTTTTCTGAGATGAAAGGTTTATTTTTCTGGGCATCTAAAAGGACAGAGTTGTTGTTTTTTATGTCTGTGCCCTCAAAAACTTTTTCTAGTTCTCCTCCAAGGTATTTTTTTGAAACATCACTTTCTCTTTGCTTTTGTTTAATTGCTTTTAATTGTTTTAAACATTTGGACATTCACGGGGCATTTTTTTTCCCTCCAGATGTGAACAGGCCCTCTCGAGGTGATTTAGAAAGTACTGTTGCTACCAACTGTCTTAGCTATAAATTTAAACTTGCTAATTTACTTAGTAAAATTCTTTCAAAACTCAAAAATGTTAGCATCTAAGGATTTAAATTGGGCTGTAAAGGCATCTAATCCTCTGCGTCCAAATTAGCTTTCTTCATCCTATGTTCAGAAAGGAGGAGAGAGACATTTTGGGATGGAGTTCAATAGCATCAGGCCAAACATTGAAAGATTGTTTGCACAGCTGTGTCTAAGCAGTGACCAAACTGTTAAACAACCTTGTGGGGGGAAAATGAATAGAAACTCCTGTTGGCCAGGGGACTGAGTTTCCTGGACAGTGCTCAGGATGTTATGAAGTCATTGTACATGCTGGGTCAAGGCTTTTACCCATATTTTCCTCTTGCATTTGGGAATAACTCATACTTTGCTATTTCATAACAATATAATTGGCTTAAAGCATCTGAACAAAAATCTGTATTGACGAATGATGCACTGTAGTGTACTTACCTATAACTTCAATTAAGGAACCTTTTCCTGCCAGTGAACTGATTCACTGATGTGAGAGGAGACAGTGCCTGTATATCTGTCTTGCTTCCTTGCAAATTGTAGACTATGAAACTGGACTACTGAGCAATAATTTAATCAGTGGCATCAGAAGAGCATTAAGCTCCATTAAATGTTGGGTCACCGTCAATGTCAGATGAGTATTAAATTATGGCCTGCAACTTAGCAATACACATCCAAAAGGCAGTGTTTAGGTTCTTGGCAAGCATGTAACAGTTCATTATGGAACAGATGCTTTAGAGCTTAATATGTGACTGAAGTGTCAAGTTGTGTCACAGAAGATGGGCCCAACACTAAATGTGATGCACAGACTTTGTGAGACCCATGTTAGCAAGTTGCTCCCTACCTGAACTGTGTGGGTTAAAAGTGTTTCATTAATAGGAACTCTTGTTGAATGCTTGGAAGTCAAAGCACTGCTCTGTCTGCCAACAACTGGCTTACAATGTAGAATAAGTTATAAAATTCTCTCTGCAAATGATGAAGATGCAGTGTTCCTGATAGGACGGAGGATCCCTACAAGATGCTCAGAGTTTGAGTTTTTATGTAGAAAAAACATAATTTTCCTTTGGATTCTGGTGCATCGTGATGTTGCCAGCCTGATATTTGGAGCATGACTTAGATACCTTTATTGCTAGTCACAGATTTTTCCAAGTGACAGCAGTAAGGTGGAACTATTACAGTAATGCTCTTTCTGGGTGGCTTTGCTGATGTTAGCAGCAGCTCTCATGCAGCAGCTAAATCATTTAGGCTCTTGTCAGTCTGCTGTACAGCTTCTGCCACTTAGCAAAGCTGCCTGCTGCAGGAGATGCTGACCACAGAGCCCTGCAGGGACAGAGAGGAGGATGAAAAATGGTGCAAAGAAAATGAGGAGATGAAGAGAGGGAGTGGGTTGGGCTGGCAAAGTAACAGATGTCCTGAGGGAAATTTTTGCACGTGGTGGTGCTGGGAAAGGAATAAATAAGAGTGATATTGATATAAGTAAAGCTTACCTGGTCTTTAAGCAGCCTCTAGCTTGGTGGTAAGGTGGGTTCTCCAAGTGGGAATCCTAATAAGATTTCCCAGCCCATCTGCTGAGACAGCTGTCAGGGTTCTTGCTGAAATCTTGCCTGTCATTATGATTTTCTTATCTGACTGTAACCACAAGTTGACCACATAGTCTTATGGGCACAATATCATGGCAGGATATTTTTAAGCCTTGTTACAGGTTTTTCTTTATTGAGGATTGCATCACTGGTGCTCAGGTGTTGCGATTAAATTCTTGCCGCTGTGCGGAAATGGATAGTACTTCTGTTTTGTGGTGGTGGGCTGCAGATGGGAATGCTGCAGTTTCAGCTGAAGGAGCCTAAGGCAGCTTGGCACAACAGTGGTCTTCAAGGAGGAGTCATGTTATCTGGCTGCAGGATGGGCTGACAGAGGTGATGGAGCAAAGTGCTGCAAAACCACTCTGGTCAAAAGTCTCCAGAATCTCCTCCTGATCGTAATTTTCACTCTAAGATTTAGTGTTCATTTCTTGTTAAAAAGTACTGTCCCAGAAATCAACACGTCCTATATTGTTATATTGTTATTTTAGTTTTCAAAAATATACCAACATCTTGTTGAAATTTTAATACTAAACTATGATATTAAAGCTTCAGAAATTTATTCCATTTTGCACTTTTCTCTCTATTACAGTTGTGAAACTGGCCATTATGCAGAGCACCAGCTCTGAAGGGGACTTTAGCAGAGCAGAACCTGTCATGAGGAGGGGAATTTCACCTTATATTTATAGATGTTAGAATTGCCATTCCCTATCTACCAGTGCATGACTTCATGCATGCTTTATTTTTAAAAGCCCTGTCATTTCTAAAGTAGTTCAAGTTAACAAAGACATTCTAAAAGAACTGAAGAGCATTAAGGTATTACTGTTTCTTAACAGGAAGCTGAAGTAATACATACACACTAAGATGCATGTGATGCAGTAGAAGATCAGAACACAGCTGATAAGTATGTGTTTAACAGACTGGTTGGCATTTGGAAATGATGGTGGAAAGGATGCATTTGATACCTTAGAGCAGGCACTGGGAAATAAACGTGTCATCTGTCTTTTCAAAAACCCGCTCTTTAAGTGTCATTCAAGTTCAGAAAGTTTATTTTTAATGAGAGTAAAGGAGTCTGTGGCAGGTTAGGGACAGGACAGTCTTTTCCTTCAGTCTTTAGTGGCAAGGAGGAAGGCATACAAAGTCAGCCAGAATTACTGTGATCAAAATAATAATTATCGTTAATTCATTCAGGTTTTACAACTACTTGAAATGGTATCTAATGTTATGTTTCAGGTGCAATTTTAAGAATAAATACAGAATAAGGAATCTCGCATACAGTAAGAAAATTAGTACATATAACAAGTCTGCAGTTAAACTCTGCAGAGTGAAAATTCAAATATGTTCTTGTACATTTTGGTTTTGGTCTTTTATTCCGGCTTTTGATTAGGTCTGGATGAGATGCTAACGAAACAGTATTTTTATACTGATAGACCTTCTCCAAAACTTTTCAATATAAAGTAAACATTACTTAAGTGGTCCAGAGATAATGGAGCGAGACCAAGAAGTATACTACAGTTGGCTGTATACAGCTAGCTCATAAAGTGTTAAACAGCTTTTACCTCCTGGTGATAGTTTGTGGAAATGGGCAGGAATAATTGGGATACTTATCCCACACCGACTGATGAAAGTATTTAGTTGTACCAGCCGAGGATATTGCAGAATTAAAGGGTGAAGATCACACAAAGGAAACCCAAACTCAAAGTTAATTCAGTGGTAAAACTCAATATTTTTTTTTCCTTTCATCTGATAAGCTATGTTAGCTAGAGTCTATTGAACTGCAGCCTTGGTTAAATCTTAGCTCTGTTTTAGTTTGCCATGCCTTCCATGTGGCTTGAGGCAAGGCTGTTTGTAAGTATGGCTGAGCAAAATGCAGGAGAGCATCATTTCCCCTTGTGCTGCCTTCTGGAGGGCTCCACACAGGTAGAGCTCTCACTGACCCTGTGTTTTCTGTGACGTTTTTGGCCTCTTTCTACATGAATTGCTTGGGAGGACGAATGCAGTGTGCATCTTCCACCTCCCTCTAGGTGGTTCTCAGTGTTGCCTGCAACAGTGGCAAAGTGTGGGGATTTCAGCTTTTTCTTTGGGTTTGCGAGTATGAGGCCTCTGAATTGATTAAGTGAATGCATGTATATGTGTGCATTATAAAATGCTAGTAGCACCAAACTGCAGCATTTTGCACAAATGTATGTAGTGTGTAACACCTGTATTTAATTAAGTACCTCATCCTCTCCTTGGGAAAGAGCTTCAGGAACAGGTTTCATACCATCAGTTTAGTGCTATGCAGTTAACAGTTAAAAAACAACTTGTTATTAATTTTGTCTGATGCGTACACACATTACTTTCCATGTGGACATTCATTTCTCTTTCCTGGGGATATAACATTGACGAGACTTGAAAGCGACTAATATGTCGGTGTAGATTAATTCAGTCTTTGAAGGATCTAATTCCTAGTTACTGCTCTTTGCTCATATGGATAAATTGTATGAGCAAGTGATTATACAAAATGAGAAACTAGCTAAACTGTAACTTAGATTGTCACTTCAGCATTTTTTAAAATTTTTATTTGTTTATGACTTATGCAGAGCTGATAACATTATTTTAAAAAGTATATTGCCAAAGAAAATAAAAGCAACTCATGAATGTATTTTGCCATGATCCAGTTGTGTGGGTTACACTCACACTTTACAGCCTTATGGTTCATATTGTAGATTATGGAATGTGTTCTTCTCCTTTAATGAGTGAGAGGGAGAGTGGGGAAGAGCAGGCATGTAAAGTTGTACTTGCACATACTTTTATGTAAAGCTTTCTACTTTCAATATAGTTTGAAGCAGATTGTCTTAGACAAGAAGCTTAAAACGGAAGAGTTTTCAACTTATGATACATAGGATCTATGTGTATAATAATGTAATAGAGCTGTACTTGTAGGACTGTAGGTGGTTATTTCAACATACTCTGTTCAGTTACAGGTGATATCCTCAGGATTCTGGCTTAATTCTGAAATCCTTCCTGAGAGAAGACAGATAGAGCCAGTGAACACAGGATGATTTTGCTGGTATTACAAGGCAAATTAAGTGTAGAGGAAGGAAGAAAAATTTGGGGCATGGGTAGAAGTCATCATATAAGCACTCCCAGCCAAAGCTAGTGTCTTATCTACTGCTGCTCCAGAGAGCGCTTCAGCAGAAGTGTGGCAAAAGTGAGGAACTGCTTGTGCTGTAAAATAGAATGCATTGTTTTTAACCACACTGCTGGGCTGCATGAAATCCACGTACCCTGTGTGATGGCATCGCCAAATAAACCTTGAAGCCTCATTTGAACCATTAACAGATTTCTCCAGTAGTGAGGGACAGTGTAAAGTACTGAAGTAAAGGAAAGCTTCAACAGCTGTTGTATTATTTTTCCAGGGATGTGATGTTCCAGCTTACTCCAAAAGGATGCCTTCTGACATAATAAATTCTTGGCAGCAAAGCTGGTTTTGGTGGTGAAGAACTATAATAAAGTCTGTGGCAGAGCTTATTTGACTATTTTGTGTAATAGCATGTATCAGCCCATTTGAGAGAGAGAGAAGAGGAGGTCCCTTCTTGTGACAACAACAGTGTGTTTAATGTGGCTTCTCTGGAGCACGCTGTAAAAATGCAAAGATGGGAAGGCATTTGAAAGAACAACCAGTACTTATTTACTTACTTGGTTAATGTCAGGGGTGTGCTTGGCTTACATAAACATCTTCTGACTGTCTTACGTATTCTACTTGTTTTTTTCCCCTTTAATGTGTGGTTCATTTCTATATTGCAGAGGGGTGGAATGGTTACTGAGACACTGTATGTGAAGTGATGAATATTAGGAGTATGGCTTTCCCTTTTTTATTCATACACTCCTACACAAATCAAAGTATTTGACCAGTGATTTTAAGTTACAGATGTTTCTTTGTCATGTGGAGGGGAATCTACAGCTTTTTCTGCCCACAACCCTAAAACCGTCCCAAATCTCTCACTGTGCTGAATTGTGTGAGCTTCTGCTAAAGAGAGCTCCAAGCCTGGGAATTGCATGGGCGTTGGGAGAAGGAAGAATGAATGGGAGTTCACTCAGAGTTTGAAGAAACTTTCCCTCCTGCCTGCCTGCTGTAGGCTTGGACACTGATGGCTTTGCACTTCCTATAGTTATATGTGCTAGTGTGAAGCACAGCTGCAAATAATCATGGGAGATGGCAAAAAGTGATGGAAAATAAAGACTTCCATATCTTAAGTCTTGAGGGGGTGTTTCAGCCTTATAGCCCCTTCTGAACTGTTGAAGAACCCAATACCACACCTATTTAGGAAAAGCCTCCCGTCCTTAGGGAATGTGGTGGTTGCATTTCATTGCTGACAGTCATATTTGGGAATTTGGCAGTTTGTCATTGCTGTGCGGTGCAAAATTGTTCGGGGGGCAGAGGCTGTGCGCCAGCACAGTTGGGGTGGGAGATATGCAGCTGTGGCCCCAGGGTTGGGGCAGATGGAGGTCTGCTTTACCTTGGGCACGCTGTGCCCTTGCCAGCCCTTTCCAGCTCTGGCATTGTCACATTGGTGGTGTACCTGAACCTGGTGGTACTCACTTCAGCCTATTTTAATGTCATCAGTGTTTGCTGCTTGCTTGAGAGATGTGTTGGAGAAGTGATAGGAGCCATACGCTGTTGTTGGATGGACAGTTGCTCTCCCCACGTAAACCAGCGGTGTAGCCTTTTTGTTTGCAGGCACCGCAATATAATATGTTTGGTGATCAGCTGAGTTTTAATCTTGTATGTTTTGTGATAAAATGTCTTTTAATCTTGTAAAGTTGCTTCGCACTAGTATAAACCTCTAAAAACTCTGAAGTCAGAAGTACAGTGCTGAGAAAAACTTTGTGTTGTGTTAATAAATTGCTTTATTCCTAATTGGTTCCCCCTAAAATATAAAGTTACTCCTTCTAGTCTAATATCCCTACAGTGCTAGTGATGCAGACAGATGCTGTACAAGGAATCATTTTAGAGGAGAAAAATTTTTATGTTTGAAGTTTAAAAAAAAAAAAATCCAATGAAACAGAAATCAAATAGATGTTGGTTAATGGTATTTAGAACCCTAATTTTACAATGCTGATTAAAAAATGCCTCTATGCCAAGATAGTTGCAATGTATTCTAATTTACATGTTGTAATTGGAGCAGAAATGTGGTACCTTGAGGAAGAAGTTAACTATTGATTGGACACAAGACTTCCCTCTCTTGAGTTATTCTGCAGACTGGAGTACATGTGAAAAATGAGAGTGTGACTATGTGAGTGTGAAAACAGCAAAGCGAAATGGAGTAGAAATAAAAGTAGCTGTTATAGGGTCTGCCTTCATTAACTAGCCAGCTTGAGTTTCATGGAGGAAGAGAGGGTCAGGACCATGTCTCCTTGTATATTACTCTGTACAGACTCTAGCATCCTGAGACCCTGAATAAGACTAGACTGTCTGGATCCTTGTGTATCATAACAATGCCACTTCTTCCTCTTGTTTTTTTGCAAAGCTTTGTGGTACATTCCTTGTCCTCAAAGCTGCATCAATAATAATGACAGCATAGATTTATGTAGGAAAAAAAGGAGACAATAATGGGATTTCCTCTTGCAGATTTTAGAGGAGTATTTAATTCAGTATTTATAGTCTATTAATCTTTATAATGCTTGGACAACTTATTGGTGAACTTCTGGTTTTGGTAGAATATGATATTTAACCAACATCCTCATCCCATTACCCCGTCAGTTCTTTGTTCGGAATACAAGTAGGATTCTTTTGGAGGGGAAAAAAACCAACAACAAAAAAACCCAAAACAACCAACCAAACAAACAAAAAAACCCAGCACACAAACAAAAAACCCCAAAATATTACAGGATGGATAGTTTTAGTGTATCTCTAGATGCCTCCCAAATTGTGCTGAACTTCTAACCCTGAGCTTAAAATCTGTCATTTTTATAGATTGAATTATGAGAATGAATGCATACTTTCTCATCCCATCCCCATTGTGACTGCCCTAGGTCCCTGCAGTTTGTAGTAGTAGTGTTTATCAAGAGTGAATGAATGCATTCCTTTGATTAGCTTCATTTGAGGGTTTCCTGATATTTAATGATGCTGTGGGTTGTTTGGCTCCTCTCCCTTCCACTAGCAAAGAGCTTTCTGCTGCCATCATCATCAGCCACACTAACTTTTCAGCACACTTCAGCATTTCTCGTGTGCAAAGGCCACAGCTGTAGTTGAACAATGTGGTCATTGTAATCCAATAATAAGAGTCCTAAATATAACAATAATTATAACCTCTTACATTGAGAACAATATTGATAATCAGCGGTACTAATCCTTGAATTTCATAGAAACAGTGCTCGGCAGTCACTCTTGCAGTGTTATCTATGTTTTAAGATTTCAAATACTTTGCAAAACTTATATGTGCTTGTATAAAGATTTGGCTTTGCTGTACAGATGGGCATAATGGAAACAAAAAGCACTGAGAAAAATATGAATGATTATGTTTATCAACAGCTAAACAGAACACTTTGAATATTGTTCTTGTAATTAACAAGTCTAACTTGCCATAATAAGCCCTGATTATAAGTAGTCTATCAGCAAGGACTGATTTTATTAAAAATATGTTCTATTAGACACTGCACCCAGTTCAGTCCTCTGTATCTTTAAATCATGCTTGTAGTTAGTATACGTGTACACTTTCAGTCTGTCTTTTCTTTAAAATTTCATTTTCTTTTTTCAAGAAAACCCTTTTAAAAGTTGGTCCATGTGAAATTTTTTATAAGGTAGAGCTGCTGACGAGCTATGTATGATCCACTCAGTCTTGATCTTTCTGCAATTTTCTGATGAACAAAATTGCCATTTATTGCCAACATGGTCATACAGTTCATATATCCAGGTCTCATGAGAGTTGATGATTGTGAAAAGATCATGTATCTGTAGACACAGAAACAGCAGACACTTAGAAGTTAGATTCCTTGAACAAAATTTGATTTTTAATTACAGAATTTGTAGTGACTTGAGACAGTACTTCTTTCATCTCAAACTGCTGTTTCAACCCACTGCTGTTACAAATACACCCTTTGACTCCCACATTCTCACCCAGAATAATATTATAGCATCTCCTAATTCACTGGTGTTTTTTTCTTTACCTGAGCACAGGCCTTTCTCCTGGCGAGGACCTTAAAAAGAACAGAGCAACACGCAATGTCTAAAATACACTTTTATTTCAGTTCTTCGTTTCGCACATCTCTTCAGGAGCCCAGTGTGATACCTTCCTCATTTACTCCAGTGATGTACACAGTACCTCTGCTCTAGTAACCAGAGTCTCAGCATTTATAATACCTTCAGGAGGGGCTGAGTTCAGATTACGTTGCTGTTTCTCATGGTCTCATCAACTGTCCTTCAAGTTCTTCATTCTACAAACCTAACATGCTTTTTTGGAAGTAGTAGTATATATCTAGTGGATTTTTTAATGCATTGTGTTTCTCTTTCATTGCCTAAAAATGTAGGATTTTACAGGTTAATTAATCCTGTACCCATTCATAAATCTGGGTCCAGCAATTAAAAATTTTTTAACTTTAAAACATATTGTAATTTTTACCCAATCTGTAATAAAAGCTGCTTCAGGTGTTTCTTTTGCTGTCCTACCTGCAGCGCTTCCCTGGGATAGGGCATTACTTTTTTGCGTCTGTACCATCCACGGTAGGCACTTGCTATCCACTTAAAACATTCTGTTCTTTGCTCTGTCTATTGGCACTGATAACTGTGACATCTGTTTGTCACATATGAAGCCCAGGAGGTGCTGAAGACACCGAAGCAGCGAGCATCCTTTACGTGCGCATCCCTTATGTGGGCAAAGGAGAATTATCTTTGCCTCTCAGGTGGGGGAGCAGCTGGCTTGGCTTGTTCCCGGTTTCTGTGGTGACATCCATACTGAGGGACATGGAGAATTTCCAAATGCCAATCTCCCACAGTCAGACTGTGGACTTTCCTAGTCTCACCTCTTGTGCTCTAGTTCTCCTAGTGTGAAAGCTGAGTGTGTACCCCAAACAGGAGCTGCTGTGGTGGGGAGAATTGCCAGCCCTGGGCTGCCTCTGCCTGGGAGCAGCCCTCTGGTTGAGGTCAAAGAGAGGGAGAAGTTTCCTGGCTGATTGTTTTGCTCTTTGATGTAAGGAAAGCTTGCATTTTTAATAATTGAAGCAAATAGGCTAGTAGCCTACCAGCTCCAGATAAATAAAGCCTGTGTGCGAATGTGTAATTCATAACACAGTGTTCTAAGTTTTCAGGAACTCAGCTGAACATTCAAGTTTGAAATATAGTGTGTGGCATAAGTGGACCTACATGCACTTTCTAGGGTGATCATTTATTAAGAATAGTTGGCTTAAATTTAACGCATATTTAATAGTGAGTAGTGAAAAAAGTAACCATGGTATTTTTCTGAATATCTCGTGTTTTAGTGGTTCTTGCCATCATGTTAGTTTGAGTAAAAATATAACAAATAATAGTTTGCAACCTGAAAAGGCACTGAACAGTGCTACATAAATGTCTAGCTTTTATTAAACTCTAGTTTAAACTTTTTTTTTAATGACTTGTTAAATTCTGTGCTACAGTCCATTGGCTGAATTTGTGTTTGTTAAGGCATACAACTGATGGAGGTCAGATAGAGCATACTTCTTCTGTCCAGATTGAAAGATTAATTTGTTTGCCTTATATTTAAAGAAAAAGAAAAGCCCCAAACCTGTAATTTTTATTTTTTTTTTAAGAAACCTGTGTCTTTTCCTCCTGTGCTAAATGATTCCATTATTTTCTGTAAGTTATTACTTTTCAGTTTACGGAAGAATGGCTTGCCAAGGGAAGTTGTCAGGGTGCATCCTTGTCCTTATTTAATAGGGGAGCATAAAAAAGTTTCAGGTGTGATAGTTAAACCTGTAGTGTTCATTATCTTTCCCTTAACCCAAACTGAAAAAAAGGCTGATAAGGACATGAGATTTTCTAGTCTTAAGGAAAAATTCCTTTGCCATCAATTTGGGTAAGAATATTCTACCTAGTTGCCTCTATTTTTAGAGCTGTATCTTCTCTTGTATATCGGAACAGCTGGTTACAAATTTGAGTTCAGATCTAGCTGTAGGAAAATATAGTCTATCTTAATACTTTCTGATCTCTTTGAGGAGGGAGGACAGACCAAACTGCTTGCAGGGAAGGAGCAGACTGTGGGATCAGAACCAGAGAATGTATTTCATGGAGAGTGTCATCTGAGTCTGAATTACCACAGATGTGCATAACCTTTTCTGACACTGAATTACAGGGTAGTTTGTTGGTTTAGTTGTTTCAAAAGAAAACCTGTTATGTACATGAAAATAAGATAATACCTCAGAGAGATCATGAAGTGTGCAATTGTGTTATTAGTTAGGAAGATTGCAAGTGTGGAAGATTTCCCTGGAGGGTAGCAGTGCATCTTGCAATCTTATTTGAGAAAACCGTGTGAGTGAAAAAACAAAATGAAACAGTTCTTGATCAGTTTCTACTGTGCCATTGTAATAAAAGGAATTCTCTGCACAGAAATCTGCCCCATTTCACATCAGTAAGCCATTAAAAATTGTTAATGATTTGATGGACTCCAATTTGGCTCACACAAGGCAGAACACAATGACAGAGCAGGGAAGGAAACCAGCTCTAATATGTTCTAGTTGCAAGAGAAACTTTTCTAGAGAAATGTTTTAACGTTAAAAGCACTGAATCTCTTGAGCAGTTTCTTTTGGGGGAGCTTTCTTTACTTTTGGTATTGTTTTGTGCTTGTTTAGTCCCACAGATGAGGTAGAACTTGCTTTAAATGTAATGAAAATAGTTGTTCCTTTTCTGTTAATGCACAGAACAGTCTATCTGTGTACATAAGACCTCAGGGGTATACTAGCTGACAAAGATTTGCAATGTATTAACTTAACATATCAAATGCTCTTCTAGGCCCCAGTCAAACTGGCCTGGTAATGAGTGTATGGTGAGGAATCTTTCAAGAAAAAAAAAAAGAAAAAAAAGTTACATTATATAGTATTTCCTTTAAAGAGTAAGTCTAAAAGGAAGAGGAGCACCATCATATGGTTTGACTTTAAGCTCTCCTATTATTGGAATACCTTTACCTTCATATATACTCAAAAGATCCTGTGGTTATTTTGGCTGAGAAGGCGAGCTGTTGAATATGAGACTTACTTGTGTATTGATATCACAAAATCTGTTTGATATATTATAGAGCAGGTGTGTCAAACTCAGTTTCACTGGGGACCATGTCAGCCTCGCAGTTGCCTTCAAAGGGCCAAATGTAGTTTTAGAACTGTATAAATGTAGGAGTAGTTACATTTATATAGTCTTAAAATTACATTCGGCTCTTTGAAGGCAACCACAAGGCTGACGTGGTCCCCGGTGAAAATTAGTTTGACACTCCTGCTATAGAGCCTTATGTATCCAGAGCATAATAACAAATCTGATTTTCAGACACAAATGACTGTTCTTGAAATATCCAGAACTACTAGATGCTTGGCAAACTTAATCACACCTGTGGCCAGGAACAGAGATTAGTACATCAAACTGAGTTATCTTCTGGGATTCCTTGGGTATGTGGATTGTATGACATCCTCTGATATGAGGGCATTGTGGAGCAGAAGAGGAGCAGACTGTGCCAGCTAGAAAAATGTTTTACTATGTTGAGGTTGAGTGGATGCTGGACTTGCAGGAATATTGTAAAAGACAAAGTGCTCTTAAGAAATCTGTGCTTTCCCAGTTAGCTTCCAGGGTGTCTCTGTGGACCCCATGCACCTGATGGATTTTGGTACATCTTGTCCTGTCTGAACTTAAATGGCATTATGAGGCACGGGTGCCTGTTTCCTGCAGTTCCTCTCCTGTTGATGTGAATGCAGCAGTGGCTGATGGGCTGCTGGCAAACATGCTGTTTGCCTGGCTCTGGGTTGAAAAGGTGTGGGCAAGGAATGCAGGCAGCCTTTATGTATTATTATTATTATTATTATTATTATTATTATTATTATTAATTTCCTATCTGTACACAGTTTTGTTTACAAAAAGAGTTGCTGCTCTTTTTTTTTTTACGAAATAGAATGACAGAAATAAATGACTTCAAAAAGGATGTTCTATTTAGGGAATGACGGGAAGCAATTGTGGCAAGGTATTTTGAAAATGTCATGCAATTTATGATTAAATTATTTTGTTCTTTCATGGCTGTGGTTCTTACGAAATTGGTGAGTCAAGCAATTGTCAGTAATATTTTTGCTGTCTTAAATTTTTTTCATACCCTATATGAACTATATGCATCCATCTATATTACATCTGAATGACAAAAATACATAGATAGCAGGAAGAGGAAGAGTAACAGCTTTATTTAGAATTAACTGTCAGTAAGTGTTTATTAAGTGCATCTGTCATGTCTTATTCTGGATTTGTTTTGCTAGTCTCTTAGCTAGGAATTCATTTTTTTGATACCTGATGACGTTGAATATTTTAATGTTATTATTCTCATTCAGTAGTCTGTGTAAACAGAGTGGGACTTAAGTTCAGGAATATTACAAGTACTTACTGTCTTCTTTTTTAGTCATTTAGTGAAAAAACATCTATGGCCTATTTTTAATATGTTTTTAGATGAAGTGTTTCATATATTGTCAAGAATATTCAATTTATTTCAAAAAATCAATGCCATTATGCATGGGACTGTGCTTGTAAAACAGCTCATGCAATTAATATACCAGATGGAAGTCTTGGGCTAAGAAGGGCTTTTGGAAAAAATAGATGCAAATATGGATAAATCAAGGAGGCTTACTTCAGAAAATTCAAGATAATGGTATCGTGTGTCTCCGTGTGAACAAATAAAGTGGATTCAAGAAGACTCAAGGACAAATTATTTCCTTTTTTAACTTAAATGTTAACATCTGAGTTCTAGATGTTTGACTTGGTAAATAGCCTCTTTTCCAGGTATCATGCAGAAAAGAAAACCTAATTTTTATTGCTGCTTTTCTGATTGCTAATAATGATGAGCATTGCCTAGCATTTCAGAGATACACCACAGTGTTTGGGTGACTTGAAGGCTCTCATTGAAATGCTTTGGAAATATGCAGGATTCATGCCCTTCGGCATGTTCTGAAGCAATGGTGTCTAAGAAAAGAGAAATTAAGATCTTCCCCTTGTACAGCACACTGAGTAGGTGTGTATTGTGTTGTTCTACAGTGAAACATTACTTGTGATTAACAAGCAGTTCTAAGGCCAAAGGCTGAATATTTGTTATTTAAGTACAAAGGAAAAAAATATCAAAAATTCGGTGAGGCCCTCCACAGAGCATCAGGGTGTATTGTTTTGACTTTAGAGAGTGTTTCTGTCTTCTTTTCCATGCACACGTGTGGCAATCAGGTCATTTTGTGGATCAGTCTTGGTGGTTCTGATTATGCAGTTTCCCCTAAGGTAGTGGGATGAAACCTGGGAGAATAAAAGCTTTAGTAGATCATTGTTCTTACTGAAAGTTTAGCCATTTGTATTTTCCTTACTGGAGAATTAGAGAATAATTTTAGCTCCTCACAAGCCAGTCAAGCACATCGGGGAGCCATGTGGGAGGATGTGATACATGAACTGTCCTGAATCACGATTTTGTTCCCTGCTAATAAGCTGTAATAGAGTCTATGACCAATTGGAGTGATTGTTTGATTAGAAAAGGAAACAAATGAGTGGAAGACATGGCTCTAAATGCTTGATTAACCTAGACCTTTATGTGGCTTTGTTTCAGAGGCAGGAAATCAGGTGGCAGATTCTAGAAGGTCATGGTCAGAGGCTGCTGGAACTGGGCGCCTGCTAAGGAGAGTTTCCTCTATTCTTGGGCCTAGAGTATTTGATTTACAGTGTGTTTGTATATGGTTTAGTTTTGGTGTGTGAATTCTAGAAGTGAAAGCTGTGTGAGGATTGTACTGATGTGTGCAGGGCACATTCAGCTGGATGTAGCAGGGATGGAATGTGAGTGACGCCTGCCCAAAGACTGAGCCAGGAATGGCAGGCTAGCCTGGCACTGGGGTATCCCTGAATGCAATACCAACATGTTCCTCATATGAGTCTCTTTGGAGCTGTGGATACACCCTAAAGGGGGTGAAACAGAACCAAAAATACAACAAAACCAGTATCAGAGAAGCTTTATGTTGCAAGCTGTGGCTTTTATGTGTCAGCTGGGGCTCACCAGTTAGACTGATCTTTTAAATGTATCCTCAGATTTCTCAGATGTTTTGATTAGCAAGTTAAAATGTTCTCGCTTCCTTGCAACCTAATGTGCAGATGTCTTTTCAGCATTAGAGAGAGATATGTGCTGGCTGGGGTTGTTTGAAGACAGCCATCAGAAAGGTGATATCTCTCAAGAAGCTGCTAGATTAATGCATTCAGGTTTTTGTCAAAACCTGCTACTTGGTATCAATCATGATGATCTATTGGAAGGTATTCAGACACAAGTTTTAGATGGACCACCAAGTTCCCAAGAGTTTTCCTTATCCCCTTAGCACAAGGATGCACATACTGCAGAGCTTCCCTATACTGATCTGGCCCTCTTAGGCAAAGATTGATTGGGAAGGGATGGATGATGAATTAACTCATGTTCTGCGGCACTCTTCGCTCCATGTTGATATGCTGTACCTAGAGAAGGGACCATGTCTTTCTCCCTTCCCTTTCTCCCTCTTCTCCTCTCCTCTCCCCTCCAAGATGTAATGGAGGCATTGCTAACATATCTGTTATTAGGGGCTGCCAGACAGGCATTCATGGTGCAGTATACTACAAAAATTCAGGGCTGTGTTCAGGGTTCAGGAGTGGCTGGTATCATCCACAGGTGGAAAAGCTGTGGCTGCCATAGCTCTCCCTCTGGGTAGCATTACATTTTTTGTAATGTTGAAATGTTCCTCTTAAAGGTAGGGAAAGTATCATCCATTGGCTTGATTTTTGGTTCCAGCCCAGTTTTATTTTCTATGGCAGTATAAAAAGTTGCTAACTTGTCCTCCCTTCTTCTATTCTGTTTTTGCAGGTCTTGATGATTGCCTGCAGCAATATATTAAGAACTTTGAGAGAGAGAAGATTAGTGGTGACCAGCTACTACGCATTACTCATCAAGAGCTGGAAGACCTTGGAGTCACACGAATTGGCCATCAGGAGCTCATCTTGGAAGCAGTAGACTTGCTCTGCGCCCTGGTAAACTTCTTGGGGAAAACTGGGGGAGAGGACAGTGTTTGCATATTCACAGTTTGCGTGTTCAAATTTCTAGTCCTAAAGACGATCTAAGTAGTCCAAGAAACTCCTGACATGTAACGTATGAACAATTTAGCATTTTAAACCACAGGCAAGATAAAGAGCGGTAACTAGTGATGGGATGGTGCTTGTTAAATAAATCGGTATCAGAGATTTAAGGCTTGCGTATGTCTGAATATTTCAAAGCTTATCTGAAATCAAAAAAGGACTAAACTGGGTTTGGTTTGGAATGTAAAAGAGTTACATATGTGGATGCAGTAATTGGGTGCTGGTTACCCTTTACAAATAAAATGTCCTGATATTAACCATGTCATTTTTCACTGATCCTTTCATGCAAATTATGTTTTAGATGATTATTCGAGCTTGATGAAACATAGCTGCTTGTATTTCACAGTAAAAAGGATTAAATACATTTTTGATTGAGCATACAGAGGGAATTTCATAATGGTCTTTTTGGTCAGGTCACATCATGTGTAACTGGGATTATCTCCTTAGTGAGTGGTGTGGTGGTGCCTTCACCCTTCTCACAAATTTTTTTGTGTGCCTGTAGAGATCAGTGGTAGGTTGAGCACACTGTCCACATTCACTGCTGTAGGAAGGATTGTGAACAGCTTTGTTAAGATGTACTTGACTACCTAAAGTGGTGTTTTGTGGATTTTTAATGCATACTACTTTTCCAAGCCTCAGAAGCAGTTTAAGAAAGCCGAATCCCAGTAGAGGCAATCAAAGATGGTAGGCTGAAAGGCTCTTCGGAAGCCTTGTGGATTCTCAGTATGCATCAGTTTTTCTGAATATCCTGTTGTTGCATCTTTGGGAGATAGATGTGAGGAGTAATGAAGACAAGGCTGGGCCGGGGGGAGGGGGAAGGGAGCAGAAGAAAAAGTAAAAAAGAGGAGAAAATCTGTTCCATGCAGGAAGACATTTGTTTTTAAACACATCCCAGATTATTTTATTTAGAGTAGTCTCAGAGTGGCTCAGTGCAATGAGTTAGTTTATCTATTTGTTTTTGAAATAATAGAAAGGATGTAATCCTTAAAAAAAAATAAAAAAATTGCTACTGATATTGAAGGGAACATAGTGTTATTCACAAAGTACTTATCAGGCAGTGCAAAAGAAAACAAGAAAGAAAATACTTCAATTAACTGAGACAAAAATCTAAGTTAGGTTGAATGCTGGTGACCGTTCTTTCCCAGCACACAGGGAGACAGATTGCAGCTCTTTCAGAAATAACCTGCTTCCACAGAAAGAACCTTGTTCATTAGCTGATTTTTTTTTTCCCAGATATGTATTTATAGATGTTATCTTAGACAAACAAACACAACTTTTATTTGTACATCCCTTATCTTAGGCAAAAGTCTAAAGAACTAAGTTGAATATAAAATAAGGAATTTGTAGCAAAGGCTAACACTGCATCCTTAATTCACGCAGCAAGTCTCTAACCTCCTGGTCTTTGTTGTGCATGTAGTTTTCTCTTCTTTTCTGAGTTCTTCTTATAGAAAACAGCACCACTGAAACACAATAGCAGGTATTCAGATCACAGCTTCTAATTGAAGTTGAGGTTTTTGCAGTCTCACAATTGGCTCCTGATGGCTCCTCAGGGATACAAAATGTGATTATTATATTGATTTTAGTGGTCTTAATTTGAATTTATTGTTCAGCAGTCAGATAAACCTCTTAGGAAATTTAATTCAGAGACAATCCTTTTGGCTATACAGGTCCTATAGTTACAGGCTTCCCCTTTTTTATTGCATCAGTATCTGTCCTGGTTAGTGCTTGCCCATACTTCCAAGCAGCCTCTAATGTTGACTGTATTGTTTAGGAGAACTCTAAGACTATGACTCTCCAACATAGGATAACTGCTACTGCAGGAAGTTACTGTGCAAGGTATTTTAATGAAAATTATCTGATTATTTTTTCTGTTTCACCGAAGTTTGATAGGGGCTTCATGATAGAATTTGGCATGAGTTAGAAGGGTATGATCCAACTGAGTTAAGATCTGTGTGAGTGCTGGAGATGATGGCTGGCATGATGTGGTGGGAATATGACTGTTAATTTTGCCTTGGAAATGTAGTCTCTGATTATAAACTAATCACTAAAAAACAAAAGGATTGTCACTTCTAACTCTTCTCCCCATTCTCTCTGAGTTAGTGAGTGACCACCTAAACAGTTTTTGGCATTGAGGACAACTGAGGGGGATAGATCCACCTCTCACTGTTCGTTCCTGGTCCCACTCCTCAGGGGAGAGTTTCCAAGATAGAGTTTTCGTCAATGAGGAAAGCTTCTGCAATGTTGATAGCTGATGTGTTTTAAGAGCTGCTTCCTTCCTGCTTCCCTTCACAGTATTTCTGAGGGTAAATTTCTGGTCCTAGTTTCTGCCCTGTCAGCTGTGGATATGACAAATGACAATCCAGCTGCTTGTGTTGCAAGCCTACAGTTCAGGGGGCAACATTGTCTTCTTGGAGAGCCTGAACAAGTGCATTTGGCTGATACGGAGAGACCATGGGACCTCCTTAACCCAGGTGGAGGCTGTTGAACAGTGCTAAATAGACAAACTCCTTGCTGCAGTAATCGAAGGAAGCAGTTAAGATTGACAGTGCTATTTAAAGGATGTACTTTATTGATTTTTGACAGAAGGTGGGTGGGTGGCTATGGTCTCTCACAGTATTCCTGTCCTGTCATAAGCACTTGCAACAAATGGATCTTCCAGTGTTTGTTAGCTGATCAGAGAACAAATAGCGGCCTGTGCTATCTGTCTTAGTAGCGTTTCTCTTGGCTGCCAGCCTGCCATACTGTGCTCTTGACAAGAGAGCCAGCAGCCTGGGGGTGAGATGCACAGGTTTTCTTCTCCTGTGGTGCTTCAAAGAAGGAGGAATAAAGATTTTGCCCAGCTGCTCTGCTGCTGTTACAGGTCACTCTTGACTGATAAAGGTGGAGGCATACATATCACACACCATCACTGAAGCTGAATGTGCTCCAGGAGAGAGTGGGCAATGTAACTAACATGGTTTATTTCTTCACTCTCTCCTTCAGTCTGTGGAGGTGGGAGCACATTCAATAGGTTGTCTTGACTCTGTGCAGCTTAATGTCTTATAAAATCCGTGTGTCAGAAAAGGCAAGATAAATGAAATGTTCTTCATGCTTAAAAGAAAGAAGTAGTGAGGTCTGTGATGGTATTTCATTGTTGCATGGGTTTTGATCAGTCCTTGGGGAAACGTCATGATGGAGATAAGCCTGTAGAGATGTTCTGTTTCCAGCATGACTTTCATTTCAAACTGGGACATGAAACCAAGATCACACTGGTGCCACTAACAGGTAGTAGATCCATGTTTGATGTGTACATGTTTATTCGTAGTGACAAAATCTAAAAAATTAATTGGCATCTCAAAGCTGTTTGAAAAATGGTAAACTAAGAAACTGCATGTCCAGCTCTAGAGATAAAACAGAAATTGTATTGAGTTAGCTACTATGGTATTTTTTCCTCTGGGCCACTCCAGGTAATACAAAAAAGATACATTTGTTCATTACTGAGAAAATTATCACACAGATGCAGCCTCAGCCTGATATTTTTCAGTATGTATATGGCAGTGAAGCTAGTCTAAGACTGTTTTACATTTAATCAGTAAACAAACAGTGTAGCACACCTTCATCCACACATAAAATATGATGACCCTGATTTTTCTGGTTGCTTTAAGAACTGGAGGTGAACAAACAATACCAAGAGAAAGTAAATTGAGGACAGGCAGAGGTGATGCTTATAAAAAGAGGAATGCACACTGAAGAACAGGTTACTTACATTATGCCATCAAATCACTGTATCAGTCTTCAGGTTTGGAGTGCATCTGGAAGTCTTGTAGCTCCTGTGCAGCAGAAAGCAAAGAAATGCCTGTAATACTTTTTCTGTTTGTCAGGAGACCGTGTTTCATTTATCAGAACTAGCCATGACCATATTTTATTGAGTGTCCATGGACTCTAAATTTTGTCTCCTTGGTATCATATATTTTCCAGAAAATGCTGCCCTGTGTTGCTCTCTGAAGAATACAAAGACTGAAGGCTACACAGCCAAAGATTTCTTCTTATCGCTACAATGCATGAGGATTTTTTTTGCTTTACTTCTCCAAAATATCTTGTACATTTAGTTTGAATGAAGATTAAATTAGTTTTGTTCAACTTTAAAATGTGAAATATTTTTTAGAAGGAGACTTTAAAGTGAGAAATATTTTGTTCTGGGAAGATAATATTTAGGAAACTTCACAAGTAGCTTTAATTTTCTTTAAACAGATAACTTTGTAAAGTCCCTGTGAATTTGCAAAATACTTCTTCAAGGAATGTGCATTTGTACAGAATAGAGTTTGTTTAAAAAAAACACAGCGAATGTTTCTTTGTATAGCATACTGGTTTCAGTACTAGTGTCATGCTAGTTACTTAAATTGGCAATGGCTGCACAGGAATTTTTTACATACTCTATATTTGAATCTGTAAAGCTAGAAGATTTCGACAGATGAAATAGCATTATTATTTGGCAGAGAAAACATTGGTGTGCACTAACAGCATGAAATTACTTATCATTTACCACTAACACAAAACATTTATATGCAAATGAATGTAAAAAATAGGCCTACTTTACCCATGAGTGATTCAATTCCTCTTAAGAATTATGCCTTTTATCTTAATTTCATCTTCTTGCTATTTCTCATGCAGAAATCCTTTCCTTTGCCCTTATCACTAGTCAGATCTTAAAACTACTTCTGTCAGTAATAGTGAATATTAGAATTAATCATCGTAGGGCTAAATGAGGAAGACTTCATTTCAGAATGGAGATTTGCTTGTACTGAAGTTGGGATTTATTGTTAATATTCTGCATGCTCATAGCAGAAAAATTACTTACCCTTTTTACTATTGCCCTTTCAAAGTTAAAGTTCTGCTTATATATCATCCACCTTCCTGTCTTCAGCCTGAGACAGCTTATCTGCCAAGAAGGAAATCCTGAAGTCCATCACCAGATGAATAAAGCTAAGGATTTAAAGGTGTTCTGATAGCTCATATAGATCATGTTGAAAATGTTTGTTGTTGTTGTTAGTAGATCTTTTATACAGAGTTGCAGTAAACCCAGGGATATGCTAAAGGCAGTAAATATGTCTGTATGCAAAGGATGAACGTTCTTTCTCCCATTCGGCTAAAGAATCAGTTATGGATCCTAGATGCTTTTCTTAGTTGCTTTTTTCTTTGGTCTGTTTGGAGTTTTGGGCAAGTGTGAAATACATGCTCTGATTCATAGAGCCATAGCATGGTTTGGGCTGGAAGGGACCTTTAAAGATGCAACCCACCAATTTAAAGGCAGGCTGGATAAAAAGGGCTGTAAAACATTTTAAAGAGATAGTGTATTAATAACAATCTACTTTATTTATTTATTTATTTATTTTTAAATTCAAAACTGCTGATTAGCTGTTTAAGACTTTGTGAAATGCATGTAACTGGATATGTAACTGTAACTTTGAATTCTGGAGAAATAAGAGGACTTGGCTGGCTAGGGACAGAATTACATGCAAAAGAACATAAACAAGAAATAATGAGCACTTAGTCTTGCAGAATTTGCTGATTGAATAAGAAGAATAGTTACATAATTGCTCTATTAGTGCTACAAAGCATAACCAGGTCTTGGCTTTTTGATGTGTTGCTTGATTGTGCTGTGGAAAAACAAGGGCATTTTTCAGGAAAGGGGGTGATGATGATAATTATTAATCTTTCTTGGGTTCTGCAGGGCTGTAAGTGCCATGCACCTGATTTTTTTCTGACTACAAACATTTAGGACAAATATTTACAGTCTTTGGAACCATTTGCCTTTTAATCAGTATATACTTAATACATGCAGTAAATGATAAGTGTCATTTGAGCTAACTGGCTTCTTCTCCTTATCTACTTATTCTGTGTTAATGAAACAGATGTGTAAGGATCACGTGTTGTTCACTTCTAAATTACCCCATATGTCAGTGCTATTTGAAGTAGAGAGAACCTAAATTTTGGCATTTCATGATGCTGGAAGAAGGGCCATTAGAAATATGTTGTAGGCAGATCTGATGAGGTATAAGTTACATAAGACACCTTCCAGATGACAAGCTGTGTTCTCAGTTGCACGTAACTTTGGACTGGTAAGCTCTGCCTCATACTTTGTGGGATATGTTCAGCCAAGTGTTTTGGAGAATGAGGTTCAGATGCATTTTGTTCATTTTTAAAAAAGAGTTTGGAGACAAAGGTTGCAATTTTCCTCAGTGAATTTTTGGCTGTCCCAAATTTTGAGGCATGGTTTTGAAATGGATGCTGTGTGCCATGGTAGCCATGTAATGCTGTTTTTATTATTAATTTAAAAACTTCCCCAGGCTTCCAGAGAAGTGAGGACTCTATGAAATTTACTAGATCTGGGTTGCTTGCTTAAAACCAATAAGTATTACATACAGAAATGATGCTCAAGAATTTAATATGGAACATGAAAGCACTGAAAAAATAGTGAGGAGCAGAATTAAGCTTGCCTGAGGTTATCTTAAGTCCATTTCTTAGTAGTCATATAGTATTCTTACCTAAAAGTCCTGCACTCAGTCTATAAATACATGGCTGCATAAAAGTTGTGATCAAGACATCTATTCTGAGGGATTTCTGGATTTGTTAATGGGACTATGGCTATGTCTGTGTTGCATTTTGTGATGTGTTTAGGCCTAGACTTCTTTTGGTTTCTGAACTTAGCTTTTTTTATTAGCTGAGACATCTTTGCACTTGTAATGAGCAGCATAAAAATACTCTAAACTAAACGTCTCAGCAGCCTCTAGACACCCTATCTGAGCCAGCAGAGATAGTGCTGTATGAGTTAGGAACCCTTTACTTTTTAACCTGTGCTAGCAGTGTGAGGTGCACTTTCCTTCCAGCATGAATTAAGTGAATTTAACACAGGAAGGTGGGGAGGAAGGGAGGATGATCAACTAATGAACACTGATCAAGATAATCCAAATAAGGTTCACTTTAATTCCAAAGTTTGGTTACCAGACTCTCTTCCTGCCTTGTGGTGCTGCTGCAAGACACACAGGGAAAAAAATGGCAAAACTCATCAGTGGTGATTAGAGCTGCTGCTTGTCAGCATGTGAAGAAAAGAACTATAATTCATCACTCACACTGTCATGTGAAGCCACAGAAAAGTAATTAGCAGGTAAAATGTCTATTAATAGCTTCCACCACCTTTAGTTTGAGCACCTGCTGACAAGCTATTACTCAGTGTAGCTTAGCTTCATCAAGTTCTTGTTTTGTGATTGCCAGAATAGACTCCATTAGAGTCATTTCTGTTGAGGTGGGGTGTCTCTGAAGAGACTCTTGCTCTGTGGCCTCTCATTATGAAAGCAGATGCATAGACTTGCTTTGCTGCTCATAATCTCTACAAGCATGCAGAGATTTCTTTGTGGTTCTTTCAGTGACTGTGAATTTATTTTGGTTAATGAAAGTGTAACTTGTGTCAGTGCTGGCTAAATGCAGAGAAGGGGAAAACAAAGAGTTTTCTCCTTTGCCTGCAATTATCTCCTTACATTGCCTGAAAATAAACACAGTGCATTTCTAAGAAAACCTTATTGTTAATAGTATATTATCACATATAAAGTGTGGGAATTATTATTTGAGTAAGCTTTTTTCCAATTTTGGAACATACAACTCTCTTCATTTTTAATGTGGGCCAGAAATATTAGCGATAAACAAAGGGGGGATTTTGGTAGCTTGGCTGATGTTTTAGGATCCTTCTACTTGAAGGCTTCAATAAGGACAGCTGCCCAAAAATATATTCTACCTGAAATTTATCTCTGTATTTTCCATTTCTGGCTATATCTGTCTCATACTCCATGTGGAGGCTTTACCAAAATCATTGCCATTCCTCATGCAAGACCGAATTTTATATGTAGCGTAGGTATTAAATTTGTCCCTAAGGCTTTTTTATGTTAAAGAAAACACAGGCATTTGATGAGTATGTGTGAAAATAGACTTTATATCCATTAACTTTGTCTCTTCCTTTCCACAAATCTTACAGTGAAAAAAGACATTTGAAAAAGAGTGTCTGTAGTGGTGATCACATGAAATGTTAACAAGAGCCCACTATGCTTTTACATGAGCCAATTTTCTAAAGAAGCATATACACAAATGCACCCTATTTTGCTGTCATAGAATAAATTTTTGAGAATTGTTTTGCTCAGTCTGAAGTGTTCAATATTGCAGGTTTTCTTTTTGCTGGTGTTTTGCTTGCTGCTGGGATGGGAGGCCTGCTCCATTGCCTGTCAGGGTTCTTGCTGTGGTGGCACAGCACAGCAGTGCAGGATGGTACCCAGCTGCTGCCTATCTAAGCAGATGGGGGGGAGGATGGAGAGAAAGGTGAAATTATTTGAGATTGTTGTGGAGGAGCATTGGGATCCAACCCAGGCCTCAGCGTGGTCTCCCCCAGCCATGTGCCCTGAGTGCAGCCTGGCTGGGAGATGAGCAGGTGCCTGGATTGCTCCTTCCCCATGCTCACCCCTAGCTTAATAAAGGACAGCGAGTTTTGGGGCCAAGGGATGTGGTTTTTGCTGAGGCTCCATAGCAGCTCAGTGCTGGGGCTGAGAGTGTTTCGGAGGTGCAGTGTGGTGACTGCTGAGGAAACTCATATTTACCTCATGTGGTTTGAAGCTGAGCCAAATATTTGGATAATTGCATTCAGTTTCTTAGTAAAAGCCACCTCAATTAAGAAGTTCAGCATTTCAGTGTGTCAGAAAGAAGGGAACTCTGTGGCCAACCAGGTTTGTGGTCGATGCCCCTGTGTTGTGGGGAGGTGAGCACCATGTTGTGGGGGTGTCGTGGGGCTTGCTTGTGGTGGGGTTTTGGTTTGTCTCATCTATAAGACATTTTGTGTGACTTATATTTCATCCAGAATATCTTTCATTTGATTCTTCCCCCATTAATTTTGCCAAAATAAGCTAGATGCCCGAGAAGCAGGGTGAAATAAGAACAAACCTGATGTTTTTTTCCAACTCACTCCTACCCAGTCTGCAATCTCCATTGTGCTCTCTCAGCCACAGCAACCAGAGAAAACGGCAGAAAAAACAAATTTATTTTTATCTGATGTTTAGCTCTTTTAATTTGGACTGATTTAATAAGTTATTAGTTATGAGCCATTTAGCTGCAAAGTACATTTTACATTTCCATCCCCGTTTATTGTTTTCATCTTGTAATTTTTTATTTATAACCTACCTCTATCTGTTGTATGATTGCTATAGACTGTTTACATGGTGGAAAAGTCACTGCCCAAACATACAATTTGTCTAATTGAATGCGGTGGCAGAGGGTGGCGCCTGTGCAGAACCCATGCAGTTGAGAAATATGCCCGCAAAGCCGCCTTTGCTCAGAATATGAATGTTCACAGAAGTCGTGATTATTAAAGTGCAGCCTTAGCATATGGTCGCTTCCCTCCTTAAGTCAAGTCCCAAAGTGCATCCTTTGCTGCAGAAATATGGTTGTTATTTTAGCAGTTCCCTTATCAAGTCTGTTGGGTTTACAAGCACAAAGAGGGGTTGGCCCGAGAGAGCAGACAAGCTGTGTGCTGAGGTTTCTCCTTTCTGTGGTGATCTGTCTCCCGTTTGCTTGGGAGTGGACATTGTGGGAGGGCTAGGGGCTCACTGGCACTAGCTTCATTCTGTGTAATCTTCCAGCAGTCCCTGTATAATTAAAGAAGAGATTAAGTTCATTTAATAGATGGTTTGGATTAGGAGCATGACAACTGCTGTAAATAATCACACACCCCTCCCCCATTTCCTATAGAAACAAAATCTTAAATTAACATAGGCAAATATATTTCTTCTCCCATCTCTTCTCCTTGGGGGCAGATTAGCATGGGGACTAAAGCAGGAGCCTGGGACAAGAGCCAGTGAGGACAACAGTTGTTGTTAGGAAGTAGATTTGTTCTGTGTGCAGCCTGAGGGGCTTTCTGCATGCTACTTCTTCATCATCATTTGTGGTAGGAAACGGTCCACCTTTGATAGTAACTAGCCCTTTCTATCATCGACTGAAAAAGTTGTGAGCACCCCATGTTATAACCCTGTGATGTTGTTAAAGCGAGGAGCACCTTCGGAAGTACCATCTTTCCCCTACAGGAATAATAAGCTCAGTTCTATGCAATTGCTTATTCCTTTACAAAGGGAAAAGAAGATCTCTTTAGAAATAACTATTATTCTTTCCATTTGTGAGGAAAACAAATCTATTATAGAAATAACAAATTACTGATGGTACTATATTGTATTGTAGTTGAACATTAAATTAGGGCATTCTCTAGTGCTGTTTCAACTACATTTGTAGATTTGAAGGATTCTCAAGTATTATTTGTTAATATTTCTGTGTAATTATTTTTGTCTCTGCTGCACAGCTCAGGAACGTGATTTAAGTTTAAGGGATTGACTCTTGAATGGAAGCAAAGTTTATGGCTTAACTTTAAAATGGCAACATAGACATTGAGCAGAGTGTGTTCTCTGGTCTGTGACTGTGGCAGATCTTTATGGACAATGAGAATAAAAATAAGGTAGTGAGCATGCTTCCTTCACTGAAAGCAACAAAAGCAGTTTCCTGTCACACTGTGTCCCTACTGCATACTTCTGCTAGTTGCAAGCCCTCTTGCCTAATGTGATTTTAGGAGTTGGTGTGAGCACAGAGCCAAGGGACTGATTGATGGTGCCAGAGCGCTGGAACAGGCTGCCCAGGGAGGTTGTGGAGTCTCTTTCTCTGAAGACATTCAAAACCTGCCTGGACACATTCCTGTGTAGCCTTATCTATGTGTTCCTGCTCCGATGGGGGGATTGAACTAGATGATCTTTTGAGGTCCCTTCCAATCCCTAACATTCTGTGATTCTGTGATCTCTAACCAGCACATGTACTGAGAGAAGTATCTGATTTACTAAGCGTGAAGCACTGCTTTGAAGATCAGTCTTCCAGACTAGGTTTTTTTCTTCATTTTGAGATATTTTTCTCACTGCATCTAAAACTAGCTGAAAGATCACTCATAATTTTGCTCTTCTTTTGTTCTATTTTTATGCACTTTAGAAACAGAACATGCCATACCTTTAAAAACTAATGAGTGGGTGTATTTCTACCTTAATTATTAGGAATGGTTAAGTTTTGAAGCAAAAGAGCAGTCTTGGTTTTCTTGGTACTTCATGTTCAGCTGCAAAGCTAACTTTCTCTTCTCTGTCTTTTTTTCCAATGCAGAACTATGGTTTGGAAACAGAAAATCTAAAAACCCTTTCTCACAAACTGAATGCATCTGCCAAAAATCTGCAGAACTTCATCACTGGGAGGAGGAGGAGTGGCCACTATGATGGAAGGACCAGCCGCAAGTTGCCAAATGATTTTCTGACATCAGTAGTGGATCTGATTGGAGCAGCTAAAAGTCTGCTGGCTTGGTTGGACAGGTAAAATCTCCCAAATGTGTCACAGGTAACCAGATCACACACACACACACACACACACACACACAAAGCCCAGCTTCTTTACAAAATGTAATGCAGACATTGAAATGGAAGCGGAATTCATTTACAAATTCTGAGAGGATGTTTGTAGCAATTTTTTCTTAAGTCAGCATGCAATTCAGATAGCATTTCAGTACAATACTTCTAAATGCACTGCAACCTGACACATATCTGGAAATATTTTCAATATAGCAACAGGATGACATAATTAAATTATATATGTATTTTGTTATTAATATAGAACAACACTTTGACCTGCATAACTTAAATTAATTGCCCTGATACTATCAAAATCACAAAACTGTGATCAGAGTTTTCATTATACAGATGTCAATATATACTTCCAGTCTGTGTGTGTGTATGTGTGTCTGTGTGCCTACATATCCATGTTGCATTTTAGGTTTTTTAAATTTCAGTGAAATACCTCTGCAACTGTAGATGCAATTGGAACTGGTTTATACTTTTACTTCTATTACCTATGAAGTGTGTGGGACCAGGACATAAATGCTCTCCTTAACTGTATCTGTAGTGACATTTTTCTGATGATAACAAGAGTAATATGCAGGTATTTAAGATGATAATTGAAACTCCTGAAATGGTTAAAATTAGTCTATCTGTATGTCTTTATAAAATGCATCACAATGAAGTTTTATCAGCAAAAAATAAAATACTTATCTTGATTTAAAGGTGTATTTTATTTTGTATCTAGCAGCTGGAGTTTTGTTCACAGTGTGATCTTGTTGAATTTTAAGAATTACACAAAGATTTGTTTGGATCGACAGAATTGTTTGGATTTACTGCTGTGGGCTTTACTGTGTTTCATTTTCCTGAAGAAAACTGGCTTCTGTCCTGTAAATTATTTCAATAAGAAAGGTTTAGGTGAGGCATGAATCTTTTTCCATTTCTTAAGCTGAAATGCAAGCTTTTTATTTTATTCATTAGACTGCAGCTACCACTACTGCTTCTTTTTGCCTCACTTTTCCCCAAGTTTCAAACTGGTGTACTTGAAGTTGGGCTCCAAAATTTCTGCTTAGACATTTAACATTAGATGTACAGAGAAGCGATATGATCTCATGGAAAGAGTTTAGTAATGAGACTTGAAAAATTTGGAATACATTTTTAGCTCTTCCTCTAGCCTTTGTTGTTACTCAGAAGACCTGTAGGCTTCGCTGTTTATCCCTGCAAATCATTTTTGGCAGAGACCAGCATACCATTCTGCATTTTAAAATGGAAGGAACAGTAGAAAACCATGTTCTTTTGCACAGGCAGTTTAGTGTCTGCCACATCTTTCTATTTAGATACAACCTTGATTGTTTTCTCATTGGAATTGTGGCTAAAGGATAAAGACTGTGAGTTACAAAGTTGAGATTTTTTTTTTCCATAAAATAATCTGAAATTATGAATTAAACTTTCATATATTCATATACATTTAACACATTGAAAAACAGTGTGGCTTTGGCATATTAATATGAATGTAATAGTTGAACTTCAGTGAGAAAGTAGTTGTTGATGTTAGGAAACATCTGCATCGGACCACTAATGTGTCACTCTAGTATTGTGCACCACACCCAAATGATGCACTTTTAGTGTTAAATGACAAATCCAGTCTGTAAAATTTGTTTGTAGTTCAGGAGCATGTTGAGAATTACCACTTCATAAATTTATGTTTATAAAGGCAGCTGTATTGGATCTGTCAGAGATAATTCTGCTAGTAGGTTTTAGTGCTGGTGTGGGAAGATCTCTAAATAATTTCTAAAAGCATGCATATCAATTCTACTCCCAGTAAAATGCAAAATTACTTTTTTGTTTATCTGAAATGATAGCTGGTCAGACACAAGAGTTCCAAGAAGTTGAAAATTAGGTCAGCCATGGTGGTAGCCTGATTTTAGCAATGTTCTCTTTAATGCCCAAGTTAGGCTTCCTACAAGTGATATTTTAATTTTATTCAGATTTCTGCGAAAGTTCTTTAAAAGATCCATCTAGCTTAAACACCTGGGTCTGACAAATGTTTTCTGTAACATTTTAAGACTTCTCTTATTTATGAGTGTGTGGTTATTTTGGTTAGATTTATTATTCCTTCTTGCGAAGTCCCCAAATTAGGATGAAGGTAGGCCAATGATGGCATTTTTCTCAGGAAGCAGAAACATCTGGAGGTCAATAAGATTCTGCTTATTGTATTCCTTCTAAGCAGCTATTGGGGCCACTAGGGGGAGATAGAAAGATTTTAAAAATAAATTATTTAAAGTCAGGAACAGAGATTTAATTTTATTCTGCACAGCTGTTAGTGTTTTGGTTGGTTTGTAATGCCACTTCCATGTCCAGTGTGACAGAGGGGACAGCAAACCATTAGGAGAATTAAAGTGGCTGTTAGAGTCATCCACCCCATTGTAAGAGCCATACTGGGTTGCCGCTATGCAGTGTTTTTCAGGTCAGATCTGTAAAAAGCAGCTCCAGCTTGCATAGAAATGCAATTAAGTGGCTATTATGTGTAGGGAATCGTGATGAATCCATACAACTTTTGCTTCACTTGCTGCTCTGGTGAACTCTATGGTGTTTCTGTAAGACACGATCTATAAGGACCTTGTTAGGCACAGTAATCAAAAGGAGTGTGAGAGTTGTGATGTGCTGAATTACTTTCACCGTGGCTCTTGCAGTGCTACTGTGCAAGGCCAATCCAAGGACGCTCTTTGTTCCAGGTCTCTGCCTGGAAGCAGTCCTGCTTCCAGATGTATGTCAGAGATTGAGTTTTACTGAAAAGTAGGGTAACTTTTATTGCCAGACTTTAAAATTCTTCTGGTTTAGGTTCATTTAGGAACCGGAAAACTTGGTAGAGAATTCTAGCCATTTTTAAAAGAGGTTTGCTGGTGATTTTGAGGAGATTGAAATAGCTCTCCAATAACATCCTGTAAAAGAAACTGTCATCACATTAATAGATTATGTCCTTAAACTTTTTAGACTAATTTTAACTTTGTGTTTTAACTTTCTCAGTCCATAAAATCAATCTTCTCTTCCAGAAGACTTAAAAAAATGTTTTAGCTTAATAATGTTTTATTTTATGCTCTTTCCTTAATCTTCAGATTTTTCCAAACCAATCTGCTGATGAGATTGGTGCTTTTTTGAAAAACTATGAGAGACACTTGTTAAAGCGTGGTGCATTTCCAGTTGACAACTAACTTAGCTCTTAGGTGATAGAAAACCACACTTCAGGCTAGAGCAACAAACTACTTATCTGATATTCAAAGCAGCTTCGAATCTAAATGTCTCCAGTGACACTTCTCAAGAATTAGAGAATAATATATACAGTCATCCAGGCGTTCTAGACTTCCTGTTAGATCATTGGTGTTCTTTTCATTCTTTATTCTTGTAATTCATGAGAGGTACATTCTTTGGAATAGTAATATATGCTGTCTTTCTGAATCCTCCTCTGATGTGTCAGATTCCTGGAAATTCTCCTCCCTTTTATAGGGCTGAAACACTCCACCCTGGCGAGGGAGCCTCAGTGATTTCTGTGCAATATGTTTTCTTTGCTGAGATTATGTACAGCAGTTCTCATAAATGGATTTTTCAATGTTTCTTTTTAATTACAGTTAAAACACACACAGTCTTGCATTTAAAGTTTCAGCAACTCATTTTATGCAAATATATTGTTTGGTATCAAAGCAGGAGGGAGATAAATACTGTTAAGCAGCACTCTGGTCAAGCAAGGAAAACTCCCTGCTTTGTACTCCTGACCGTGAAGAATGCTACAGCCTGGAAGCCTAGTGGCAAATATAATGAATACAGATCTCCATATTTATATTTATGTTTATGTCTGTATTTTTTTTTTAATTCAGTGTTCAAAAATATGAAATAGGTAGTCAAAGATTTAGGAAAACTGGAAAGCTGACAATCAAAAAACATAGTTGAAAGGAAAATAAACTGAATTGTTAAAGGAAACCATTAGAATAAATGAAGGAAAAAACATAATTGAAACATGTGTGCAGCTGATCTAAAAATAAAAATTGAGTAAGAAGTTTTATGCCTCTCAAGGTAAACATAAGGTATAACAGAGAATTTTTTTAAATGTATGATTAAATTACTGTTATGAGTTCACTACTGAGGATCCATAACAAGAATGCATTGCAGTTTTGTGGCACAAAGCTATCTCTTAACCTCATAAAAGTAGTTTTTTTCTTTACAATAGTATATCCAGTAGTATCTGCACACTTAATGAAAACTGAAATTAGACATTTCTGTTAATCCCAGGTCATATTTTGTTCTTACAGCACACATTTACAGTCCACCTGAAAACCACTTTGTGGAAGTGCTCCTTTGTGAGAATGTGTCAGTGTTCACTGTCTCTCTCAGATTTCTGAATTAAATATACACCATCCATCCATGGCTTTCTTGCTCTAAAAGCACCATGATCTCACAGAGGATTTTGAGAATCGAACTACTTTTTTCATCCTTAACAAAATTACATTAAGATTTTGCCATGTTACTTGAATCTTCAGTGACACCAGTGATGCTTCCTACTTTTTGTCCAGAGGCAAATATGAACCGAAAAGCAATGATATTACAGGGATTCCAGAAAATTCTTCTTAGGTCCAAGTTTAGAGCATTGAACAATACTTATAACTAGCTTTCTCTCTAAGAGACAGACAGCTCTTATACTGTGCTCGCATCTCATTCCTTTCCTATTAATTTGCTATTACCTGTTGGTTGTACTACTTAAATTGTGATGAAGTCCTGGGTGAAGGGTGCTTAGATTCATCCACTACTTTTTCTCCTACACCTTAACAAACCATCTGACAGACAGACAAGAGGTTGTATTTTCATCAGAAGTTGGCACATTGAGTGTTGAATTTGTCTCCTAAGGAGTCAGTGGCAGCTGCAAAGTGAAGGCAGCCTTGGAAACAAAAGCGTCTTTTAAGCACCCCATTTTCCCCCTGCAAGTCTCACTGTGCATCATATGTTTTTCCTTCACGGGACAGCTAGTTTTAACAGGTACAGTTCATTACTATAGTCTTAACTGGAAAAAACTGTACTGCGCTGTGTGGAAGAGGGAGCATCCTGAGGGAAACTGACCTGGGGTGACATTTGGTGGCAGTTGCATGGCCTCTGTCTCTTCCCATCTTGTCTCTTTGCTCTACCAGCCCACAGCTTGGCTGCATCCCTTGCTTTTGCTGGTTACCCTTGGTTTGATACATTGTCTTCATTCACCTGCATTTCTGTTGCCAACCGTACACCCTGAAAATCTGTATTTCCTGCTGACTGCACTAAGCAAGAAAAATTTCTTAGTTGTGCTTCTGGGCTTCTTGCCTACACTATGGTTCTTGGGCCATGTTATCTGAAGCAGGGACTCCTCATACCATAAAACTTGTGCAGCATCAAGAAGTAACATCAAATAGTAACAAACTGCATAAACTATAAATGTGGACTTAAAGACTGGGAGTAAGGAAAGGATGGTTGTTCTTAGGGCTTTAATTGAGTCTTCATTGAAGACACAGCTAAGACAATGCAGCAGTTTATTATTCAATTAAGAATTTAAGAAAATATAGTCAACTTCCTTTGAGGTAACTACTACAACATTTTGCATCTGTTGCTGGGTCACAGATTTTAATGGTCATGAATTAAGATTTGTCAGGGAACACTGGATTTTTTTAGTGTACTGTTTAACTCAGCCATCTGTGTGGGCAGTGATTCAATATGTCTTTCACAGTAACTCTCCTGTGTCCCTTGTTTTTCAACCTAGCAATATCCCCCTTTTGGAAATACAAAACTGAAACTGCTGCTGCGGATTACACTGAAGTCCTAGGTAGTATGAGCAAAGAGATCTTGTGGAGATAGATTTTTGTGTTCAAGACTTTCAGTGCTGTGGCCAGAGAAAAGCTAGCAGGCTGACAAATGTGCACCAGTCTGATTAATTTACCACTGCTGTCTGGATACATGATACATGAACCAAATGGAACAAGGAGATGAACAAATAGCCCAACTGTAAATAGAAATTCCTGGTCATATAAAAGATATGGGTTAAATTGCTGACAATGGTAACAAAATGTAAAATTTCAGAGTAAAAGGCCTTGCTGGCAAGTCTAGGTCTGCTTTTAGCAGCGTTCACAGAGTGGTGGGTTTTAATCCTTTGACTTCTACCCCTAGGTGGACAAGACATTTTGGCAGGGACTTAAATGTGCTAATATTCAGCAAAGCACTTATATGTATACATAAATTGTATTAAGTTAGGCTCAAATCTGCGTCTGAAGCATTTGAATGCTTCAGTGGTTAAGTCTGGACAGCAGACCAGGAGCTCCAAGCCTCACTGTGGGCTGTGTAAACTTTTTTTGGTGATGCTCTGTTGTCTACAGAGAAGTGCAGCCTGCAATGATGTAAACACCCTTTGTTTATGTATGAACAATTCTAGGTGATCAGCTTCAGTGCACCCTTTAAGCCTGCTTTGTATGAAAGCACTGTGGTAGCAGAACGCATTCCCCACTCAAAAATGGATCACTTTTCACCATGGTGACATAAACAATGCATACATTTTCTTCCACTGTAGGTAAAATGTGTTGAGCTGGATTTCTTTGTCTCATTGTTTTCTGTGAATGAGCCTTGGTGATGTTTATAGTGTGGCTATTTTGTAGTTTTAAGTAAAGAGGAGCATTCACTGGGAAAATTAGGCTTGAGTGTTTGCAAGCCCATAACTTCTTCCTCACAAAAAGTGTTACTGGTTTAGAGTCTCCTTTGTAAGAGACTTCATACAGGCCTGTTAGCTGTGGTTGGTTATTGCTTCTTCTGTCAGGGTAGATCTGGTTTGCGCACAAGATGGTGGAGGAAAACAAATGGAAACCCAAACAAAAAGAAACCAAAGAGTTTAGCAATTCTTTACTCACCACACAAATAATGCACTTTCTGTCAATTGATTTTCAGTCTTAAACCTGTGAATCTTACATTTCCTTTATGCATTTCCCTTTATGCTTGTTTAAATGGTAGCCAAACCTGTCAGTAAGTGCTGCCTAAGAATGCTACGGTACTTAACCGTATTGTGCTACTGGAACAGCTGTAAATGTTTAACAGAGAACTCATTTAAAGAATTCCTTTATGCAGTGTGAATTTTACTGCATTCCTCCCTCATTCTACACAAAGCATTTCCATTAGAAATACAAATAAAGTGTTTGTTTCATGAAAGCCTAAAGCTATGAGTATTAGATGGATTAGGAACAAATATATATGCAACAATACTGTACAGTCAAATTTTTATTTGAGCTTAATGTGTTGCCTTTAAATACTGAGTTATATCACCAATTTAGTTACCTCTCTCTTTAAAAGAATTTGGACTATTATGTTTAATCGAACTGGTCTGAGGATGTTTTAACTTCATAGGGTGCTAAAATAAGTATGGTATTTGTTTTAAACCCCTCGTAATGTCTGTTGTTACAAAACAGCTCAGTACTACAGCCAGTGGTGAAATAGGATTATTTTTTATTTGGGGACAGTGCTTTTACTAACAACAGTCTGTATTTGTCCAAATTGCAACTTTTTAAAGTGAAATAGTTATTTCTATATATGATTTTTCCCCTAACCAAATGTTATGTGAAGACAACAGATCAGGAGGCTAAAGCATATGAGACTGAAAATGTTGATAATGTAGAAATACCAAATGTATGCATCTCCTTCACAACATACGTATTTTTTAATTGTTTGGGAAGGATTTTGCTTCATGTGCAAACACCAGTTGTGAGTATAAATAGCTGTTGAATTATATTATTTCTTAATTCTGTGAGGGAATTAGCTGTGCTATATTGATGTAGCTGACTTTCCTACCAATCCTTCAGGGTGGCTTATTTTTTTAATGTTAGATAATATGATTTGGTTTTCATTCTGAAAAATGCTGGTAGTGCTAAAGATTTTAGTTAGGTCTCAATTCATAAAAGTGTATATGTACATGCATGTGTGTTACAGCCTGCATTACATATTTATAACCAAATTCATTTTTCAGAGTCACTTCATTATTTGACTCAAACAACAGTTTAAAAAAAACATGAAAAGAACAGTAGCTCTGTCATGTCTGGTGTTAGGGAAACCTTATTTCCTATACATTAGGGTCTTGAAGTTGATTGACTTTAATGGTAAAAAAAAAAAAAAAAAAGGTGAGCACCAGTTGTAATTTTTTTCCCTGTGAATAAGGTACTTAGAAATCTTCATCTCAGTGGAATCTGTGTTGTCTAATAAGGTGCAGGCTCACAAAGTGTGTTCTCATAGTGGCTCACCAAGAGGCTCCCAATTTTATTAGCTGCATACATGATCACAAAACATGTATGAACTTATTTATCCTTGAAACATATCACCCACATATTTGTGAAAGTCGTTTGAAAATGGCTAATGGCTTCAAATGTTGGAAGGGAGAAGGCATGAGAAAAGGTGAGAACAAGGGTAAACCCACCCTGCATGTGTATGCAGAAGCACTGATGTGATTGCACCAATCTCATTTCGCACAGAAGGGGTAGACAGTGGCAAGGAGAAACTAGCAGATGTCCAGAAGAGGAAAAGAATGGAAAGGGTGTGTAGTCAGGCAAGTGCTCTGTGGAGCTACAAAGGTGTTTTATGTGGGTGTTGCAAAGTAAGAGAATCACAGAGAGATTTTGAAGGAAGAATAAATGAACTATATGAAAAACTGGGTAAAAAAGGGTTCCACAAATACAGAAATGTATGTGGAAAAAGGTCTTGGAAATGACAGAGAGAGAAGTGAGACAATGGGAGAGAAGTAAACTAGTTAAACTAGGAATTCCTTTTGCTTTGTGTGTTTCTGATGCCTTGAGAAGGAAAGTGTTTTAGCAGCCAGGTGAAAAGTTAGAGTGTATGTAGGCTTTATTTGCATTTTTACATATTGTTTCACCTGTTGCAAATCAATGCTATTGTGCTGTACTAAAACTCCAATCAGTGGATATATTGTTATTGAAGAGGGGTTTTGTTAGTTTAGTGTTTCACATGGTGTCTTTTATGAAAGCCAGTCAGTGATTAAGTTTTTGTTGATATTTTGGTTGAAACTGCTGGCATGTTGTTTTATGAAGTCTTGCTGGACTAAGGCTTGGGATATAATAGCAAAACACATTTCCCTTAGTAGTAAATACTTAAAGAGGCTTTTGTCCTTACTGTTTCCCCAGCTGCTGATGCAGTAGTGGCTGTATAGTTGTATAGTTGTGCAGGTTGCCTCCAGGGAAGTGGTCTGAACTGGGAAGGGCAAGTAAAGGGAATTTCAGTTTTGCTGATCCAATTTGCACCAATACCTCAGGGAATCATAAGCAGAAACTGATGTGAGGGAGTCGATTTATAAGCTACGGAGACCTACAGAGGAGGTAGCTTGAGGACACCTTACTTCTTCTGCAGAAGCCAAGTCCATATAACATGGACCTGTCTCCTTATCCTTCCAAGTCATGAAGCACTTTTCAGAATATTACATATTAGTTATTGATTTTTAGTAGTCCTGTCCCTCCTGCTGGCACCCTTGCTGCTTGTTTCACATGTTTTCAGTAAATCTTCATTGTGTAAACTTTAGTGTAGCAAAAATGACTAACGTCTCAGCCCCTTTGCCTATTCTTTAACATCAACGAAGTTTATTTGGGACATTTCTAATGATCTTCACTAAGAGCAATGACGGTAAAAATGTCATTATTTTCCTCATGAACCATGAAACCAAACTAAATTGTAAAAGTATGCGGAAAGATGATGTGGTATTAGAAGCCAAAGCCTACCATGAGATTTTGTTTAGAGAAATGCTTGAGGCTTTGAAATGTCAAATAGATTCCAGTTGTGTAATTTTAGGATCAAATTCTATTAATATCCATACTTAAAGTAAAATAATACTATTTGCTCTCTTGATTGCATTCATCTTCAATAAAGATGAGTTCAGAAATGAACACGACCTTCGAAAATCAAGGTTTCGGGTGGGTTCCAGAACCTCAACAGTTACAATTTTGAAAAGAAAAATATCAGTGTTTTTGTACATCTTGGCTAATGTACTTTTAAAAGCAGTTCAGTTACCTTTTATCCTTTAATATGCTCACATGTCTCTCAAACTTCAGTAACACTCTGGGCGTGTGTCTGTGGGTAGGCCTGCTGTAGTGTGTACCCACTGTACTGTTGCCATACACAGCATGAAACCTGGGCTTTGAGTATAGCTTTTCTAAGGCACCTTTTGGAACTTACCCACATGCTGTATACTATGTCCTCGCTCTCTTATTACTTTTATGTTTCTTAAACTCTGTCTAGTTTCCCATTTCCATACTTTTGTTTAAAAAGAATGTACTGCTTTTCTCCCTAGAAAATATGGGCAGAAAGTATATGTTAATATTAAATCTGCAAGACTTGAGTATGTACCTCAAAGTTCATTCTGTCTTATGAACTATCAGGGCTGCATTGGGAGCCCTGGAGAAGAAAGAGGGTATGGACAGTTCCAAATCTGCCTGCACTGGAATTTCAGAAATTCTGCATATTGAAAAGAAATGTAGAAACCTGTTAATAAACAGTAGAACTATATTTGTAGTTAGAATTTGGGTTTGCTTATAGTAGAGTTCTTTATACTGGAAACTTGTCTTTAGAGTTAGATGAGGAAGGTGTAGTACCATCCAGAACGGTAAAGCTTTTAAAGGTATATACAGATATTTATTCTCTAAGACATGATGAAAGCAAGCAGTTGGGGAAGGCACTAGTCACACAGCTTAATTTAAAGGCAACCACACTTCAAGCATTGTTTAGAGATCTTGGCACATTGCATGATCTGTTTTTAGTTTATTCAGATATTACAATTCTTGTGGTTCTTTGCCACATTTTTTGTTTTACATGTCTGAAGCAGGTAAATTAGGGAGAAATGCCACATTTGCAATGCTAATAATGCCCACAAAAACCTCATTTACAACAGTGATGAAGTGGGAATCTTGACTCCTCTTGGAGGAAATACCTGTCCTGCCTAGTGATTGGCTGCTTCTTAAATACAGAAAATAGGCCAGGTTGAGTTGTAGTACAGAAATCAGAGAAATGCCAGCTTTACTAACCAAATATATTTTAGCAGTTCCTCTAGAAAACAAGCAAGCTTCTAGGTAGACGAGCATTTTAAACTTTCTAACATGAAGTTTTAACGTATAGGATACATATGGGTGACGTCTCTAAATGCTAGATTCAACTTTTCGTTTCATTAAGTACCTCTGATTGTAGCACAGTGTTAGGTTGTGCCTCCAGTTTAACCTTTGCAGCCTCTGTGTGTTGATGCATCTCTGGCTCTAAATGCTGTTCTCCCCTTTGGATAAGATTTTACTTCTTCTGAATCCCTCCGTTACTTTTACCAGATATTAGATCAGGTCCCAGGAATCCCAGTGAATCAGCCAAATGCTTTTCTGATCTTATTCACATCTGGACACGGTTCATATCACAGGTGCAAGCGATGCCTCTGGTTGCCTTTATGAGAATATTCCTGAACAATTGCAGAAGGCAAGGTGGACTTTTTCTGGGGGAATAAAAGGCAGTCCAGAAGGAAACTGGAAGGCTGTGAGAAATAATGCTTTTATAAACAGAATTTCTTAAAGAGGATCTTAAAAACTGCAAAACCAAGGAGAGGTAAACATTTTCCATGTATCCTGTATTTTACAATTTTAGTAGTAAATTTTGGGTATTTTGTGTGCTCTTAATATCTCTAGAAACAATATGTGTTAAGTGCATTGTACACATGTGAAGCAAGTGGATATAAACTAGTACTAGTAAACATTTATTTTTCTTCTTTTTTTTTTCTTTTTTTTTTTTTTTTTAGATCACCTTTTGCTGCTGTCACAGATTACTCAGTAACGAGAAATAATGTCATACAGCTCTGTCTGGAACTAACAACAATAGTACAACAGGTAGGAGACCATCTACTTAGAATTGATTTTTTCCTAAATTTAAATAACCAGTGCATTCTTCACACAACTTTGTGTTATTCTGTCTATATCATTGTCTAACAAAAATAAGGGAATACTAGTACTTAGTTAATGCTCGGTAAAAATTCTGCTTCCTGGTTTTATAATACTAGCTTGGGTTGTGCTGTGTATATGCCTCTGCATATCTCAGTAGTAAGTTTCATCATGGGTTCTCCAGTCTAATATAAATCATGTACATAAATAAATAAATCTACAAAAACTGCTCAATAATTTGCGTATTTAGGTACTTACATGTTGTCATTAATTTTTAGTTAACTGTCTGGCTCAAAAGGTCTCTGTGTGTTGGACTTTAGTCATCTGCTCTTTCATACAATTCATATCATCTAGACACCTGTTAAGAAGATATGTTTTCCCATTAGGCTTGAATATTTTGTATACATTTTTTTACATCCTACCTTCAAGAAATCCAGAAGTAGGTACTGAAAAGTACTTGCTTAATGGGCATCGTTTGGGAGTGCAATCTGGAGAGCCTTCCCCAGCCTTCTGTTGCTTCTCTTGTGTGTGGTTTAGGTCTGTCCCTGTCTTTGCCTGTTGTTCTGCTGAAACTGAAAAGTCACTTGCTGCAAGTTCAAACTAATGTTGCTACCAAATTCTGTAGAAATAACCTAGGAAGTTAAAGTAGTTCTATCATCATATACCTGCATTTCTGATACGATTCTGCTGTTGATGGTTGTGAAGGGCCTTGCTACCATCTTCTAGCATTGGTTGACCATGCAGTGCAGCAGTGCCCATCATGCAGAGCACGGTTTGGCAACAGCAGATGGAAGGGACCACTGTTGCTGAGCAGTTCAAGAGTGTGTTTGCACTTGGGAAGGTGAATGGGAAAATGGAGAGAGTGGGCTAGGTAGGAGTGCTGAGGAGACTTTTTCTGGTTTTCAGAAGCATCACTCCAAATCAAGCAAAGCTAAACTTCTCCTGTGGCCACTTGGCATGACTTTGCATGATGATGATCTCCCTTTTATAAAAGAAATGCATTTTTCTCTGACCCTTTCATAAATGTATGCAACACTGATGAATAATTTTATCTCACTGCTTTCTCCAACTCATATATCACTAGTCCCATGTGCTCAAGCTTGGGAATCAGAAGCTTCTCACTTTTCTTTATTGTTATTATTATTATCATCATCATCATCAATTATTCCCTCGATTATGTGTGGAGTTTTTGATGTGGAAATGGAGCATGGGCTGTTCCCTCCCCACAGACCACACGGTGAGAGTGCCTGTTTGCTTTCCAGGCCCAAGGGCCAAGGGCTGACCCACCAGTCCCATCCTTCAGCCACCCCATGCTCCCCACTGGCCTTGTGACCAACAGCCTTCCTCAAACTGGGATGGAGATGCCAGTGGTAGTGGCTGAGTAAGAAGAGCCCAGGCCTTAATTTTTTAGGCTCCCTTTTTCACAATGCCTGTTTTTTTCATCCATTGTCCTGTTGTCTTGTTATGCCCTTGTTGGGCTGTGAGAAAGAGTCAGTACCATATGAGAAGGAGGCATGAAGGGCGTCCCTTCAGCTTGGCCAAACTGTAGAAGTAGCTGTGCATCACAGTCTAGTTTTTTAATTCAGAGAAAGAGCCACCTGATCTATTTTCATGTGTCCACTATTAGTGGGAAAGTGGGTAAAATATCAACTGCTGCAATATTTCCCAGGAATTAGCTCAATATCAGTTCATTTTCTTACAAATTCATCCAAATTCAGCCATGATACTAATTTGCTATGCTGTAGGTAAATATTTCTCTATGTGTATTTTTCAGTGTGAGTGAGAGCAAATGTTACAATTTCATACCTATGGAGAAAAGCAGTTTCATCTGTGCCAAAATGACATGTTACCCCAATCAGGGAGCAGTTCAGCACATGAATCCATACTGTAAAGTCAAAAGGAACATTTATGTGCCTTAATTTAAGCATGCTCTGAAATTGAGTTGGGCTGTAGTTAGAAGAATAATAATGAAAAATTCCATTACTAGTCCCAAACACATGTGGTTTGATCTCTACTTAAAACAAATGCATTCCAATGTAACATTTCTGAAATGTCTTTGCTGAGCTTTTCTTTTATAAAATCGCTGAACAAGCTGAAGATCCTCATTGTGCTTCCTTTAGGCTGTAGATTGAATGTTTCAGTATCACCTTACCAGGTGTTTTGCTGTCTCAGATACCATTTTCTTTTGTATGCAACGTATAATAATTTATGGTACTTTACTATCTTCTAATAATTTATAATATTTTTTTTTTGTGAAAGACCTACAGAAGGCAATGTTACAATTGTTCTTTTAACAGTAGCTAACAACAGATTTTTATAAAGCTTAATGATTTATTAAAAAAAAAATACAGTCTATACATTTTCTTATAGTTTTGACTTTTTTTTTTTGAGACATTAGTACAATTCAAAAATAGAACTCCAGTATTCACCTCAGTATCTAAGCACTGGCAGGATTTGAAATGGTGGAGGTTTTTTGCTGTTGTTTGTGGTTTTGTTGTTGTTTTTTGTTGTTGGGTTGTTTTGGTTTTGTTTGCTTGTTTTGGTTTTGTGGTGTTTAAGTTACAGCCAACCTTCAGATTTATTAATCAAAAATTATTCTTAAGCCAAGATGAATGAAAAAAGTCTAGAAGTTTCCTGGCTTGCTTGAATTCTTTTGCATGTTTTAAGGCTAATTGTAATGTCAGTGTTTTCTCATGGAATTAAGTGTGGGTCGTGGGATGTGTTGTGTGTGTCCTCTTATCAGTGGTAAATGGATGATGAAGAAAAAAAATGACAGAATTACATCTCTCTTGCAAGTACGAAGTCTAAGAAAATCTATTCAGTGTCTGTGCTTTAAATTTTAAATAATTAAAAAAGTTGGAGTTATGATACCTACTTAGAGACAGACTTTGAAGCAATATTCTGAACGGCACATGCTTTGTTTGAACCGTTTCATTTTCTCTGTGTGTTGCACATTGCTCAGGACCCAACTAACAGGCCTGTGTGTGGTGGATTTGCTAGTGCAAGCAGGTCCCTCAGACCACTGCAAGTTATTATTACAACCTGCTTTGCATTTGCACTAATCGTCTGCTTCTGTGCAGCTGTTTTATTTTGGCTTAAGGAATCTTTTTCTCCCCCTTAGGACTTTAGGATATTGTTTCATGGGCATTTCCTGCAAGTTTTCACTCTTAATACATCCTCCTTTCTGATGGCTTATTTAATTCGGGGTTGCATTCTTGGTTTATTTTTATAATCAACTCTTCCCTTGCAGCAGAACATTGGAGAAAAAAAAAAAAAGGATTTAAATAAACAAATCCATGACACTATCATGACTTTTGTGACTGTTCCCTTGCACTCTCTGCCTTTCTCTCCTACACTTGTCTGCCTGCTTAGAGCATCCCCATAGAGTTGGAGGTGGAGCATTATCTGTACTCTCTGTTTACACTGCAGTAATTAAAAAAGGCCTGTTCTTTTTTGATGGTATAAGATAGGTGTTAAAGGGATAGGGGTGTACACATTGGAAGGATGAGATTGTTTTGGATTCTGCTTTTTTTCCCCTTCGGTTCACTCATGAATTTAGATTTGTGTCAGCAGAATTGTTCTGGTCATAAATGCATATAAGGAAGAACAGGAGTGACTCCTTATCTTTATGGTGTTCATGAAAGTCTTGCTATTGACTTAGTCAGGGTATTCAGTTTCAGAGGGTGCCAGAATCTGGTCCGTGTAAGTGTGATTGTTTTGTTTTAGAATGGGAGCACAACAATAACTGTAAGGAATAGAAGATTTATTGCTTTCTTAGGCAATCTGTAGGTAGCTTTTATTACTATTCATTCTCAGTGCTCTTGTTGCTCAGGAACCCATTAGGGTTTCACTAAAGAAGCTTTCTTGTTTAGAATTAAAACCCTGAAAATCTCGGGAATAGCTGAAAAGTCTATTTTTATATCAACTTGATAAGTTATCAGACATTTAAAGAAAACTTTGCTGCTGAACACCATAGTTCTTATTATTGCAGTTTAGTAGCGATCATTAATAGCACTCATCACACATTTTTTACTTTCCTTAATCACCTTTCACAATGATTTCCTGTGTTTATTTAGTTTTAAAACCACTGGTGCTCATCTCACAACTTTAATGTCTTGTGGGATTTACTTAGCAAAATGCTTCAGCAGAAACATAGCTGTAGGCCTGTAAATACTCCATTATAAAAGCTTCACTGCAATTACTCCTCTGCTTAAACACATTCTTGAAGAGGGACTATGCAGTGGAAGCACTTCAATGTAATGGGTAGAGATGGAGAACAGTCACTTGGCTGACATGGACCTGATTGCACTGTTGTCACAGAACACACTTCTGACTTCATCTGCCTTGCAGGAAATATTTGGGGGTAAATTCGGATTTTGGGTGACACAAGGTGAGAACCTGAGTGGTGCAATTTGGGAGGTGGCGGCTAGGAAAGACCAAGACAACCATCCACTAAACCTCTGTCTTGACATACAGGCACCTGGGACATTGAGCTAGAAGCCCTAATACAGAGCACATGCAGAAGTGCCCTGTGCGCTGCCTCAGCTGAGTGATTTGGAGATTATTCCCCATTTAAAGGTGTTTGAGATTTGAAAAAGTGTCTGTATCCTCCATGCTCCAGTGGACTCTCTTCCCATGCTGGAGGAGTAATCTTTTTTGGACTTCTAGCCATTGCTTTCTTTCATATGAAAGGTATTGAAAAGGATGACAAATTATTTATTGAGTAATGCACTATTTTTTATGACATTGAGTTTTTTATAATCAGATGGCTCTAATTTACATGATTAATGCTTCAAATATTAAGTCTCACTGAGAAACTAAGTGCAGGTTTGTTTTCTCATTTAAAGGATAAAAAGGGAATTTACTTTCATAGCCCTCTGCCCTGATTCAGAATCTAAAAGCAATAATATATAATGGTTCAATTCATTATGCTAGGGCAGCATCAAATTCATGAACAGCGAAGAATACTTAATATCCTGAGTCATATTGTTACAATGTATCTCTCATATAACCTTTTCTATCACAATTCCTCCATTTTGTTTATAAGTCCTAGTTATTAAGGACTTGAAGGACTTGCTAAATATAGCTTTAAAATTTTGAATTTTACGTCATACCAAGTAGCTAATTACTTCAAGAATCTTTAGCTAATAAACTGGCTTTAGTAGTTTAATGATGCAAATGTTTGATTGGTTCCTCATTAAAGCTGGTTTGCGCTTCCAGATCGTTGGGATCATTCTTGGAATAAGAAATATTCATAGTACACTGCTTATAGAAAATGTCTGATTTCTGATAAGTGTACAAGTGGGAGAGTAAGTGTACAAATGAGTAGCTCAATAGATGTGGTCAAAAGTTAAAAACAGAACAAAAAAGTCCCCCCTGAAATGAATACGCAGGCATTATCTGCTTATAGTCCATGGAACCCAAATGATGTTCATATGAGAGTGTTACAGCTCATTGCAAGTGACGCTGACAGAAATTTAGACTTGCCTTGTATTCTTAAGTGCTGCTCCTATTCAAGATTTTCTGTTGCATAAGGTTCAAAGCAGGGCTCAGAAGTAGTTGTGTTTCAGGAAATGTATTATCCTGTGCAGTTGTTTTCTTCACATTTAGAAGTCAATATATAATAAATAAGGTAAAATAGAATGTAAAGGCTTGATGGAAATATGAAACTTTTTCTTATTTACAAGAAGCTATATCAAAGTGGTTTCAATTTATATTCTTTAGTAAATTATTTCTCTTTTTCATAGTAGAGTATCTTATTTCACTATAGCATACTTCTATAGAAAATAACAGATGTAATTTAATGTACTATAAAATAGTGCCAAAGGTGCTTAACGTTGATGTCTTCTTCTGATTTTGATAGTTTATTTCTGATATTTTCTTATTCTTCCGCCCTTCTCCTCACTCCCTCTTCCCCCCGCCCTAGCTTGACATGTCTTACTTGTAGATATGTTGTAGTCTTTTTAAGTTTTGAAGTCCTTTTGAAATGGGATGAGGCACAGAATAGCTCCAAGGTTAAAATATCAATAATAATCTGTAGGGATATGGACCATTACTAGAAATAATTCGATGCCTCATTGGTTGTCATTGAGATATATGCTGTAAAGAGGGGTTTTTTTTCCTGAATTTGAGTAATCTGTGATGTGACATTTTCAAAGTAGCATATGAAGCCACAGCATGCTTTAATAAAAACCCATCCGGTAAAGTCCTGTGTATTTATTAGCTCTATTTTCTTTTACATTCTTAGAGAAAGTAGTTTCTTTTTCTCACGGATGGAAGAAGGAAAAACAAAATGAAAAAGAACAACCACCAGAAAAACTCCCCAAAAAAACAAAAACAAAAAACAAATCAACCAAATCACAGCAAAACAAAAAAACCCCACACAAAAGCCCCAAAAGATTGCCAAGTACCAGAGAAACTTTGTGATCAGAAAGGAAAAAAGTGTTGACGTTGGCTTGTGTGGCGTTTTGGATTGTTTTTCTTCCAGATTAATGACTGACATTCTCTGAACATGAGAGGGAGTGAGGCACAAAGCAGAACAATTTGTAGAAAAAAGACTAGTCTTGTTGATGGTGCGTATACTGGTAAACCAATGCAGATGTTGAATTTTTCCAAGAAAAGGAGCCTGAGTGGGTCAAGGTGATGCTGAAAGAATCAGGAATTCTTGGGTTAATTCATGCACTCATGGAAACACTTGCAGAAAGTTGGTGGAAACTGAGATGAAGTGTAGGCAGAAGGGAAAATTGTGTTTTAATATCTCATATGTTTCCTCTAAATAAAACCTTTTTTCCTTCGATTGAGTGTTGTGGGCACAGTGTCAGTGCATGTGGAGTGGCACCACAGTATCTATTTGAATAGAGGCAGACAGAGGATATGCCATGCTTCCTGTGTGATCTGTGATAAGTGCTAAATTTAATCATTAATGATGATGAATTAAGATTATGTTGATCGTATCAGTAGAATCGAAGACTGAGACTCTGCATTTCTTTTCCTTTGGAAACTTATTTCCCTTGCCAGACACAGTCCAGTCTCTGTAACCAGCTGCAGCAAGGGAAAATTTCACTTCAGTATGGTGAATTACAGAAAGCATGTGTTGCTAGGTAGCTAGTAGAAGCCTTGAGTGTGGAAAATTGTAGGGTTCATCTTTATTTCAGTAATATAATGTGAGGTATGTTTGTATTTGTTTTAGTAAATCCATTTAAAATACATCAAGAATTTCAGATGAACCAATACAAAACATTAATGTCATAGCTGAGCTTGAAATGCCATCTACCTAAATATATTTATTTTTTCTCACGTTTGATTAATTTTATTTTCTCTGGCAGAATAACCACCTAGACACTAAACGAAACATGCAATATTTGGCTGCCATTGTATTTTATAAACCAGAATTCTTTTTTAATGGCCGTACTAGAGGAAAAGCAGAAATGAAAAATTAAGAAGTTATTTACCTCTAAATGGTCTTGGAAGTGACATTGAAAACTTAGGAATCTCACAACACATTGTGCTACAAACTCAATGTTGCATGTCAATAAGGAAAGTTTTCTTTTTGAATGCATGATGCTTATTTTTTCTTAATTAGAGAGACGGAAAAAAGAATGTTTTAACTTTGTTTTTTCTTTTTTGGATGGAACATTTTCGACTAATTTCCAACCTCTCATCTGTTGATAATTTTATTTTTACCTGCTGAGACTATCACTGCATAGAGAAATCCCCCTAATAGATGAAATTCAATTTAGACCGTGTAAGTACTTAGGCTCTAGCAGGATATATGAGCAAGTAGCGACGTGATTTTAGTCAGTGCTAAAACAATTGCTATGGTTGCTGACCTAATGCTGTGCCAGCTCATTTTAGTAAAGATGTATAGTTACTTTCTATATGCAAATCAAGAACTAATATGTGACCAGATCCCAAAGGAAAGCAATATGATGTCTTTTGCAGAAAGGAGTGTAGAAATAATTGGAAATGGAAAATGACTTCAGGAAAATAGAAGAAAAGAGCTTAGTGTATACATGGCGTCGCTCTTAATCCAGTGAGCAATTTTTCCCAGTAGTTGCTTGATCTGTGGGTGATTTATGTAAGTTGTGTTAAATTTTTACGTGAAGTATTCTGTTACTATGGTGATAGGTGCCACTCCACGCAGATTGTTTAAATGAAATAAAGGCAATTCTTTGTACTCAGCAAGCTGGGTAATTGCTATCAGTTTGTACACCAGGGTTATGAACTTAGAGAATGCATGCTCATTAAGTATTCAGGGAAAGGCTCTAGACTTTTAGAAGTGCATTTGTGTAGGTTGCATAGGAAATGTCCTTTTATGTAGCATTTGTTTAATAGCTTGCATTGCATTTTAAATTTCATTTTGTTTTTCTTAGTATCTTAAGTGGCGTAGGTTCACCATTCTGTTTTCTCCCATCCCCATGAGTTCTTACGCATGTTTTCAATGGGGGAGGACAGAGTGGGTTGCTGCGGATGCAGGTGAGCTCTGGCTTCAGTGTGGAGGGGCAGGGAATAATAATAGAGTGAGGATGTCATAGAGCCGATTTCAAGAAACTGCAGGGTTTGAATAATTGTAGCAAAAGTGGGAAAGAAAGCAAATATTTCTGAATGGCAGTGGGAAGAAAATCGACAGGAATTGTGTGGGAAGCAAAGAGGAGTTGGAAATGGCACACAGGTTGTGAGCTTGTGGGACATAAGGTGGTGGAGTTGTTGACAGAGATAGGAAAAGAAGCGGGGAGCAGAGAGGGTTTGGGAAGAAACGTGATTTCAGCTTTTCAGCATACTGCGTTGGGGCTGGTGGCAAATATCCAGGAGGAGATTCTGAACTGCGAATGTGAACAGAAGGGCTGAGAGATTTGTGACTCATCCACACAGAGATGATAATTAAAGCAGCATGATTTTAGGGGGCTGCTGAGCAAAAAGGAAGAGGTTGCAGAAAGAGGGAGAGTGAGGGTAGAGCTCCCTGGGACTGTGGCAGTCTGAAGTAGGAGGAATAGCCATGACAGGAGACTTTTGGAGCACTCAGTGGGAAGAAAGTCAAGGAAAGCACATATTCTGGAAAGTCCACTTAGAAATGCAGTATAAAGTTTTAACAATGGCTGTGTAATTTTAAAAAATCGTTTTGTTTGGCAGCAGCAAAGAATTACCAATGCAAGCGCTGGGTAGTTACGTAGCTTAAGAAGAGCTGGCTTTTGCATTTTAGGTACTGAGAAAGGAGAAATGTATTTCCTCTTCCCCATCTCCATTTCAAACATTTGTAATTGTTAGTATCCCCAGGGCCTACACCTTTTGCATCCAGTGTCCTGCTAGATCTCTTAAAAATCAAAGATATGGTAAAGCACTGCACTAGGAAACCTCTGCCTGTGTCATACCCTTAATTCTTTGCCCATTGCCAGAGGAGAATGTTACCTGCTTGACAGCCTCTGTAGCTTTGGGGGGCGTTTAAGAGGTTTTTGCTTCTTGGTTTTGTGGATGAAGGGGTCGGAGGGGGGAGAGTTTGGGACAGATCTGTATATATGCTAATTTGTACTTTATTCCTCCAGTAATTACTCAGACATGCCTGTAAATCGCAGCCTGAGCAGAGTTCCCTAATAGCCTTCGGTTTTCTAATAGTCATGCTCTACAGAATACATGAACATTTTGCTGTAGCCTACATTATATCAATCAAGCTTATTGTTTCAAAGTTGTCCTTTCATCCCACCATCAGTTGTACTGGATATATTTTCCATCCATTTTCTATTTCAAGTAGTGAAAGACTAAATTGATTGAATCTATCTTGTCCTTGTACCTGTTTGGAAATAATGTGCCCTTGTCTTAGTCTGAGAAGAATGATGAAAGGTAATAATAAATGAATCCATTATGAAAGTTATTAAACTTATGTCTTCTTTGTGTTTTGGCAAAGCTTTAGACTTTGGCATCATTGTTGTCAAGATCTTTTGTGAGAACCTTCAGTGATGACTCCAGCAAACCTCAGTCTTGTGGCTTTCTTGCTACAGCTGAATTGGGCAGAACTCAAACCAAATGAGCATTTCTAGAGCCAATGGCATAAATTCCCTAGAGCTGGTGACACTTGAACAGTCTCACAGTGGGCTCCTTGAAGCCAGAACAACTTCTTTTTGATGATGCAGTGCTGAGGCTCAAGGGACTGGGACTTACGATCTGAGCATTCTCGACTTAATTATTTTTTTATTCTTGCTAAGTAGCAAGACTGACAGACCATCCATTTGACACATACTGGTATTAAAGGATTCAGTTACAGTTTTAATCAATTTGAGAGGCAAAGGGATTTAAAGAATGGCTTGGCTTAATTGCAACCAATGGCTATATTGCTCAAGAGAGATTTTATACCAAAGGCTTCGCAATGCATGAAAGTCTGAACCCTCTTTTAGCAATCATGTAATTAATTACTTTTGTTACAAATAGAGAACTGGAGTTACATGGTTTAGAACATTTTGCGTGATTTCAAAGTAATGGTGACAGCAATAATGATGACTATCAAAAATTTGCTTTTAAGCAGTACATAAAATCTACCTGTTGCCCTCTTAAAACTAGAAATGGAATATGTGTGAGATTGCTCATGAAAGGTACATTTTCCAGACAATTTCACTACCATTTCTAAAATTGGATTCCTAACCTTGCCAACATTTTATCAGCAAAATACTGGTAAAACCAGTATATTATACACAAACATACACATGTAAATTCTGTTGGATTTCAGAGGAAAACAAGTTAAAAAGCAGTGAAGAAGCTTCACCAGAAGCAGCGTGGAAGCTGCCTGAAGAACACATGCTCTCATGGCAAGCTCTTGTTCCTCACAAGTTGCTCTACCTCTGTAGCACCACACAGCTTTTGAGCAATGCTGCTATCCTATGACTTCACAAGGGACATTTTGGCGTTAACATGGTACCTGAGAATTGGGAGATCTGGTTTTTGTTCTTGACAATCATGTAACCTGCTTTTGTATCTGTTCTGCCTAGGAAATTTTCTGTGCCTTGGAGGAAAAAATAAATTCGGATTATTAAATATACATGAGCAACTAGAGCATTCTGCTGGACAAGAAAACACAGTGAAAGAAGTCCATGCCCTCTCTTGAGCACTCTGATCTAAGGATAAACAGAAAGGCTGAAGTGTTGCCAAGTTTGTTGCTGAAAGAACTAATCAACATATTTCTGCTTTTTTTTTTTTTGTATCCCTTACCTATTTGTATGTACATATTTTATTTTCCTGAGCTAGCATAACTTTATTCTGAAGTCATGGAGCTGACAGGAACTTAAGAGTGCCAAGAAGAGTACAGTGCAGCAGCTGCCTAGAATATGTGGCAAAATCACAAATAATAATAGTAGTAGTAATGATGACATACTTCAAGATTATAGCCTGCAAGTACCCTGAGAGGAGAAATGTTTGACAAGTAATTGCAATAGGTAATTTGACAAGTTGCTGACTCAGACTTGGACACCAGATCATATATGTGCAAAAAATATAAATATTATTATTCTGAATATTATCCCATAGATATAGCACTGGAGAACTGTACAAACACTTTTTTCCTGTGGGTTATATATGTGATCAGTAGGATGAGCTGGGAGGTCTTCTAGATCTCAGTACTTCAAATTTTGCGTTGAGATTTAAGCAGCTCGGGTGCAAAGCAAAGGACTAAAGAGTAAGGAAAGAGCTGGTATAATTAGCTGGCCCCATTCCTCACTTCTGTGACAAATGTTTAAAAACAAGGCAATAATAGTGAAAGGAAAAGAAAATATAATGGAAAAATGAAGCATCATAAACATTGCTTTTGAAAAATAAAATCCACATATATTTGTATTTTATATGTTCTAGTAACATCTGAGGCAGGGTGGGATGAGATGCAAACATTCTACAGCATTGTCACCAGTCAGTGCTGTCTCATCCAGTGGGTTTAATTTAAGTTTCTTTAGTAATTATTACTTATGAAAATATGATAGGATTTTTGCAGATAAGACTTGTCATTTTTGTAGAAGTAAAGCAGAATTGTGATCATGAAGGTCTGAAGTTCTGGAAGAAATAGAAGTGATGCCTCTCAGTTGTAGTGTAGCATAGATCTTGCTAGTCTTAAAATTTTCCTGGGATTGAAACTGCAGAAGAACCCTCTTCCTGATTGTTGTAGTTTGTCCTTTTTGCTCTTATCTTTCTCCCTTACTGCATTTTTTTTTCTGTTTCTTCCAGTTTTGGACCTCATGTTTCTTGGTTTTTAGGATCTTAGCCTAGTTCCGGCTGCCTCCAGAAAGGTCACTTTTACAGTTTTTGATGCATGAGGCACAGCTGGAAAGAGTGAAAATCTGATATTAGTAATTAAGTTGTTCTATCATATTCCCCTTTTATTTTTCTTTCTTTGCAGATGAGGTTGTCCCATTTTCCTATCTGAAACTGCTAATGGCCAATAGTTGACTACATCTTCAGGAAGTATAAATTAATGCAGAGCTGCTTTTGTTGCTTTATTAGCAATCCGTGTTATGAATCTTTTAGGAAATAATATGCATTTAGAAGATAACCTTATGTTTTTTCAGCTGAAGTTTTGTTTGGTTGGTTAGAAGAAGATCATATGGCCTATCTTTAGTTATAGTTTATCTGTGAATATATGTGTGAAGTTCAGAGAGAAAACAAGTAAAAGTAAAATATCTCCCCCTTACTGTATCTGTATTTCAGTTCCGGGGTAATCACAGTATTGTTTCACTAAGTGAATATCAAATTGTCAGTTTGTGTAGGAGTAAAGCGTGGTTGCAAATTTTTTTGTGTGTTCTTCCTTTTCTAAAGTAGAAAAAAGTTGATGTTGAACTTGCTTGGGTTCTGTTTCTTACCTTAATTGCAATGTTTTGACTCTGTGGTTAAACAGATATTTAAGAAGATCTTTCAGGAGTAAGATATGGGCTTGTAGTCTAGTTATGGAAAGAAGAGAGGTTCTCCAGCTGTGGGTGGTATGCTATTAAGAATACAAATTTATTTCTAATTGCATAGTTAGTGACTCTTTTTAATAGTTCTTTTTCATAGTTCTCAAGTGCTTTAATCTCTTTTAGTTGAAATGAAATGGGTATGAAAAAGCAATAATTGAAAATGGTAAAGGCCCCCAGTAATAAGCATTCAGCTTTTCATTCTACCTAAGGGATATTTGAGTAGAGTGGGCACAGTTATCCTCAGTGCTTGCTTAAAGATAGAGCACAAAGCAGTGAAATGACTTAAAAATCTAAGGGGAAATAAACTGTTCACTATGAAAGAAAGTGACATGGAGATTTTGCTCTTGGGATTGTTTGGAAGCAGTCTCAGCCCTCATCCCTAGGGGAGGCTGCAAGGAATTAAAATGAGCTTGCAACGATGCAGGGATCAGGTTGTTGACCTTTTCTAGGTTTCTTTGAATCCTAGACTTCAGGGCTGTGCTGGCATTGATCTTTGCATTCCTGCCCATTTCCCCGAGTTCATGCTTGGATTGTGTTTAGTTGGATGTCATTCATGTATGGAAAAAGTATATTTTGGAATTGTTTTTTTACCTAAACATTGTGTGTGTTCTCCTCCAGTTTTTCTGTCTTTTGTGTTTTACTGAACTGTTAATTTTTCTCTTGCCTGAATATGAAGATGTAGCATCAACAATCACCTATTTGCTATATGATTAGCTCATTTAGCAATTCATCTTCCCAGACCCTGCATTTGTAGAGAATTATGTGTTGAAGAGAGAATGTAAGGGTGAGGCAACCTGCCCCTATACATAGACTGGATGCCTGAGAAGTTTTCCACTTGCTTTACTGTCTTTTGTAGATTCAGAAATATTTTAGATTCAGAAATATCTAATTTTTTCATATAGATGCCTCCTTTGTCAGAAATAAGCGTATTTCTTTAGCTTTCTTCATGATTATGTGGAAGTTTCATTTGAAAGATGTAGGAGTGTTTCTCTGTTATCCACTGGTTTGTTCATTGTAATAAACCTCTACAGCATTTAAGAACCTCAAGTCCTTCTTCCCTTAGTAGTGAGACTTCTCAAATAGTATCCTCTTTAAGCTGAATGTTTAAACTTATAGTAAACTCTTCATATTACCAATTAAATAATTATATCTGCTTGAAAGCACTTTTTTTTCTTCTCCAATTTAAATGTTACAATCCCTTCCTGCTATTTTTGCAAAATGATTCATGCAGAACATAGATGTATCCAGATTGAAAATGTTACATGCCCTCCCACATAGAACAATGAAATGTGTGTTTTGCTACTAAGATTGCAAATACTTCATTGATATCTGCATATAATTAAACGTGTTAGATTTTCTTTCTGGCTGTACTTACTGGCAAATGTTTCTTGAATGCCAGCAGCTGTTATTAGGAAAATATTCCCTGATCAACCTGCTGCTTCTGCATGGGTTGCTGTACATAAAGCTTAAGGACACATTGGCTTTTCTTGCTTGAGTAACAGTAGAAGCATTTCATGGATTAAAAGTTAATTAAAAAAAAAAAAAAAGAGGTTGCATATAACAGTAATTTTTTTAAGAGGATAAACTGATTTAAAAATGAGACTTAAAACATGAAAACTTAGTCACATTTTTCATGTGGGTTATTAGGTAGGATATAAAGCATCTGTTCTAAACAGAGTTTGCACTAATTACCATAAAGCTAGAGCATGTGATGAACTTAGCAAAGAGTAGTTCTTTCACCAATGTTGGTTTTATTTCATGTGCTCTCTGTCTTACTAAATCCATTTCTCTATATTCACTGTGGTTTTGATCTGTCAGCAAAACTTTCATAACCCCTGGCCTCCCATCTGTTAGTCTTGCTTATAGAAACTATCTCACATGCTGCATAAGGTGACAACAAAGTGCATGCAGTCCCCAGCAGGCTGTTATGTCCTAAGATAGTCTGACTCGAGCTTCCTTTATATCTTGTTTCCCTCATTTGTCTTCCTTCCCATTACATGGAGTGTTCTAAACAATCAGGGGTTCCCTTTTCTTCCTTCCAGTGGTTCTGTTTTCTCTTCTCCTTCTTCCCAGGGTTTCCTTCTCTGTCAGGGTGTACAAACACAGCAGTGCAGTTCAGCTCAGCAGGAATTGTTCGGCTTAGTTTTCTTTCTTTGTTACTAAAGACTATTGCTGGTATGTCTATTTTTCAGTGTTACCACTAGAAGTGGGTCATTCTTGTCTATGGTCAGGGACTGCTGTTCGAAGGCACTTGTCTAGCAAATATGTAACTGGCTGGTATGTGCCAAAACAGTAGAGGAAGATCATTATCCGTCTCAGGGAGGGAAACAAGAACTAGTGAATAAATATAAACATTTACCAGTATTTCCTTTCTGTGGTGGCTTCACACTTCAGTTACATGAGTCTTTCCATTCTGTTTGAGACTTTGAAATCTTTTGCTTCATCCTAAAGTCTTTTCAATTCAATTTAATTAAATTTTTCAAGGATAAATCTAGGAAAAGTAAATGACTGGATCAATTTAACCTGCCTTTTCTGCTTTACTCTTTCAGGATTGCACAGTATATGAAACAGAGAATAAAATTCTTCATGTGGTAAGTAGTATTTGGATTTCTATCAATAAACATATTTGTATAGACCAGATAGAATTATATATGTGTGTGTTTTGGACTCTTCCGATGCAGTGCCGATGTGATAATGAACTACTCTGAGTATGACTGAGTGAATGTTTGAAGCAACTTGTGAATAAGTAATGATGTTATGGAAGCTGAACTTGGCGTATGAGAAGCCAGGAGCTTTGCAAGGGCTTGTGTCTGTCTGGCTCAGGCCCATTTGTTATTTGTAAACCATGGTCAGAAGAATTATTTTGAATAATGGCCTTTTTTTTTTCCCAAGAGAGCTGGTCACTAGGCTCCTGTGAAATCATATATATTTATGTTAGTGATGTAGCTTAATTTATGCAGCTTTATTCCTCATAAGCATTGAGCTAGCCTAGTGATAGGAAAATTAATGCAATATTTTCCTTTTGAATTCTTAGCATAAATAAAATGGTCTGTTACCAGAACCTGTAGTGCTGTTGATAATAAATAAAGCAGGTGAAAATCACCATGGCATCAGAACACAGGATGATTTTGAAAGGCTGGTATTTTGGTGGATGGAGAGTCAAAACCTTGACTAAAGTTTGTCTGAAAACTGCATCTAAGTTTTAGATATTAAATTACATTTCTTGTTGTGACTGTAGTTTAGTGAGTATCAAGTTAACCCACACCTTATTTCTAAAAGTTAGAGACAAAGATATTCTTCCTAGGAGTGAGTAATGAATTGGTTTCGTTTGTTCACTGTATTTCACATTTAGGTAGGTTTTGATATCTTACTTTCCTTATTATCAGAGCTTAAGCAAGAATATACTATATTTCTTTATTTTAAAAGGTGAACTTTTTTTTGTTTTTCTCCAGTGGTCCCATATAAAATGTTTGGCAAGCTGAATTCTGTAAGCTTTTGATGCTTTGATTTCACAGTGATGGGGAATAAAATGTCTCCATGTATTTTTAAGTTTAACCGATCTTTTTCCCCTGTGGGACACAAAGAACTAGCAATTTTAGTGGGCTGACATCATCATCTTTGTTAGGTTGATCTCTGCAAGTGTATAAGTAATGATGTTTGTAATTGGAAAAAGTTGAAGCGCTGTAAGGTTGAAATCATTATATATAGCCTGTTTTTCAATACATGCTAGTTTTCTACTGTAAGAGCCAAGAGTCCTGACATCTGCTATATACGGTATATATTTTTTACAAATTAGCAAAAAAGGATTGTAAAGGGAGCCAGTAGTGTTTAGAGCTGATGAAACATCAGTTAATATAGTCTTCAATAGAAGGATTCATCTAAGATATGCAAGTTCACAAATTTGAAACAGGTTTCAAAAATGATCTTACATCATTCAGACTCATATAGGCTTATTTCTTTAATCCACAGTAACTTCATTGTGGTGACAGGTGTACATATGTATTATTGTGGAGAGCTTAATTGGCTTCTACAATTAGTGCTTAAGCTTCCAAGGAAATATGAATAGGGTGTTGAATGTTTTACTGAAGCCTAGGATTAAAAATGGCTGCATGTATTACACGTAACTTGGATTATTTCTGACCATGTTACATTTCAACTGATGGATGGGATTTCATGGGGCAAAAGCTGACCAAACACAATTGAGGAAAGAGATAAATATGTGATTGAATAATTAAAGGTTGGGACTTGAAATCACATTTTGAATTGGAAAGGGAGCATTTTACAAATTCAGCAGAAGAGGCTAATGATAGAATTTGAATTGAAGGAAGTCACAGTTCCCTCTAACCTCTTTCCTTGGAAGACAGAAAAAGGTGCTGTGGCTTTAGCCCGTTGGACAATCTGGGAGAAGTAATTAACAGATTAATAAAAGAGGGGGAAGAGCCTACTGGTGCTAAGGTCTTGGGAGAGTGCATGGTATTTTTATGCCAGTGTCAAAGAAGAGAGGTTGCTAGATACCTTACGAGATAACAATATGTGAATGGACGAGTACAAACTAGATCAAAGATGTTCTAGAGGGGGATTAAGGATTTAAATCTTCTGCTTTAGACTGTGCATCCAGTAAATTTGGAGGTGAATGTTAAAAAGAAGATTATCTGATATAGAAAGAGTAGTAGTAAATTTTGCTGAAGCCGTAAAAAGAATTTTCAATGAGGGATGCTGGAAGAACTAGGAAAGATTGGGAGGAGAGAATATGTACACAGATATTCTAGAGAAAATAAATTAGAAGACCAAGCTATTACAAGTCCATTTTCTGAGCACATTTCCCATCTGCAAATCATGTGCAGTCCTGGAGGTAAGAGAAGTAGCGTCTGGCAAGCATCATATCCAGCTGCCTTTGAATGCTCAGATACCAACATATAGCTATGGTTGTTGGGATGACTTAGAGAGGAATTTTAATTCAAAATGATGGTCTCATCCCACATGATTTCGCATACCATGTTCTCTTCATGACACAAGAAAAGAAGGTTCCCCACAAAAGCGAAAGGCAATGACTTACAACTGATTAGCAATTCATGCAATTAGCCTAAGGAAATCCTTGTTGCAAGGTATTGTTCCCACTAAGGATTGAAGGCAAGTTTTAAGAGATCCTAAAAGAACTACAGCTAAAGAAATGAAAATAAAATAAATTAAATGTCAGTTATGTACCCTTGTTCTTTAGGACAACAATAAATTTACCACCTTAGAAGCAGATCACTGGATCAAAGTTGCTGTTTTTTGTCTGCGTTACCTATTGGTGGTCCAGTGGTTTACTTCAGGTTGAACCTGTGTTCTGGGTTGGACATCTCTATTGTTCACCTGGCTCAAATTGTTATTTTGAACTCATGTGCCATGGTTCAGGGTCTGGAGCTCTGTATGCGCAAATCACCTGTGGAGATGCGGCTCCATTTCCTCCTGGAGCGAGCCTACTTTGTGCCAAACTGGAGGGGGTCAACAGTGTATGTGGGAACAGGTGGGAGACTACTCTGCTGCTATTGAAGTGCATGCTTGGATACTTCCAAAATTTACCTGTCACTGAGTCTTCATGCTTTCCTCCAAAGCCTGGTGGAGTAGTCAATATCCCTCACCAAAGCCAAGATCCTCAATTAAATGATGGATTGGTTTGCTTTAATTAGGTAAGGCCAAAAAATAGTTACTGTGCTCATATCCTAATGTCAGTAATTTCTTTTGAAAAGCAAATGAATACCATCTTTCTTTCAGAGATGGCAGTGGTGTTCATGTGGAAAGACTGCTGAATCACCTTGTCCATAAATAGTATGTTTTGATGTCACTGAACTTATTCTGATGTTAGCCTTTTAGATATCACTGATATGTTTAAGAAATAATATTCTGTGGAGACAGAGCTGTATAGCTTCAGTTTACATTCAAGAAATCAATATGCTTGTTTACTCCAAGCAATTCAAGTTTCAAATGCTTTATAAAAGCATTTTGATTGTCACTCACAATTTTAGGTTAAGTAGTAAACTAATCTGTATTATTCAACTAAACACATAAAATGGATCTAAAGGAAAAAAGTCTTATGGAAAACCAATCAGATTTTAAGAAGAAATTACCTACTTCAACTTGCTGATTTCTTCAAAATGGAATTGCAGAGTCTGGGGAAAAAAAGACTCTTCTATAATTTTATGCCCTAGAATTGCAGGTGTGTTGAAACAATTATTTTAAAGACAACTATATTTTTGAAGTGGTTTTTTGCTATGAATTTGTTCACAGAAACACTTGCTTTCTGTGGAATAAGAAGCATAAAACCATACAGGAATAATATGCAGGTTTTTGCTCATGAAAATGTTGATGCTTCGGAAATATTCTTGAATATAGAGAAATTAATAATATTTCTGCCACTTCATTTTTCAGTATGTTTTTTCCAGGTTGCCTTTTGCTCAGTAAGCAATGCAATATTACTAAATAATAATAATTGTAATAATAAATTAATGCAAGCAGAAAGTAAATATCACCAGATAATAATACCAACAGAAGTAGATGGCAATAGAAAATGATAACTTAAGAAGAACAGGCTTTAAAATACAGTGAGCCTAAATATGAAAGTATTAGCAGTAGGTGTGGTGTTTGCTTCAAATTTGGAAATTAGTATGCTCTCCCTAGTTTATATTTAGAATCTTTATATGTATTTAACTTCAGATGATAAAATGTATGGAAAAATGCTCATCTTAAAAGGATATCAGTTCTGCTTATTTGGGGAGTTATAAGTTAATTATTGCTAAAGTCTGAATGAAGGTTTAAAATCTTTGAAGAATAATTCATTGATTCCATCGAGCTGCTCAGGGCTGTATATGATGGAAATATCTAGTTCAGATTAATCCATGTGAAGCAGTAGAGTATTAAAGTGAGAACAATTCAAGAAGGACTAATTTTTTGAAAGTAGACTGAGCACCAGTCAGATTAATAATAAGTTTTAACTGACTTTTCTTCTTAGTTTAATTATATATATAAAAAAGAGTGTTTTCCTAAAATTATGCTGCTTTTCCTACCCCAAAAAATAGTTTTATTGAGTTGGAAAATCACAGAAAGTAGAACCACAGAGTGAAATTAATACTGAGAAGTTTTTGAAACACAAGCTATTTAAATGTAAAAAGTTACTAAATTGAAAAAGAAAAGAACAAGTAATGGATCAGAACATTCTCCTTTTGCTACAAGCCTTGCAGGTACCACTGTGATGATAATCCACTCCTGCCCACTGTATTTGAATATTTGTTACAGATACATTGTTAAAGGTATCATTTTGATAGTCTTATTAAAGAAAAAAAAAAAGAAGTAACCACCTGCTTCCTTTCAAGGGGCTATACCTTGCAAATTGGGCCCAGCAAACTTAACTCTAACAGAAGCCTCTCTTGCATCAAAATAATATTAAGTTCAGTGTTTAAACTTCATTTATGTATAAATGCAAGTCCAGGCGAAGTTTGTTCGAAGATTACTGGAGTTATTGATGTATTTCCTACAGTACAACAAATGTTTTGACTAAAATCAATTGATTAATAATTATTTTGTTTGGCTTAAGCTAACTAGTTAGACTACATCCTGAATGCTCATGTAGCAATTTGCTTCATCTCGGTCAGTTGTAACTAACCGAGCTCCGTTTTTTTCCTGACAGATTAAGCAGAACTTTAGCAAGACTTTTTTTTTTTTTTTTTTTTCTTTACTTTTAGCCCTGAATGTCCACGCGTCTTATTGGTATCCTGTCCATCATTCAAAATTATATAGGTGAGAAGGTTGATGGGAGAGGCTGGTACTTTTCTTGTCCTCAGCCCTGAGGATGTGTTCAAGCCAGGATGCTTCAGTGTTGCAAATACTTGGCAAGATAGATTTAAGCTTGGTCGCTAGCCTGGGTAAAATTAAGGACAGGAACAAACACAAGTCTGTTTGCTTGACAAGGAATGGTTTGCGATCCTAGAACTGCCTGTATGGAGCAGAAAAGGGATGAACAGTTTGAGGGAAGGCCACGGCTTGTGGATTCCTCTGAAACCAGCTGTGTCCCTCCGAGCTTCCACGCTCCTGCAGCAGACAGACATTTTGCCAGCACAAATTGAAGCAGCCACAGGGAATCAGAACAGATGCAAATCTTATTTAGTCACCTTTAGGTCCTTGTCCTCCTGGCTGAAAGAAAGAGCAGTTGTGGAAAATCTATTAGAAATGGGTACACTACAGTCCAAAGATACCAGTAGAAAGTATTTGCTTTCGTTCTTCACACTCTGAGCTGTAAAGTAGTTGCCTACTGAATGAAAGAAAATGTTTCCCCTTGAATTTCTACCAACCAACTAAATGCTGTGTAGTGATGTTTTTCATCCTCCTTTGAATCATTTAGTTTTGCACATAAAGACTGAGGTATAGCTTCAATCTGCAATTATAAGTTCGTCACTGAATAGAAAGCAGAATTTGTTACTGAAGTGATGAGTTACTGCAAAAGAGAACTGCAGTAATCGCTGTAAGGCTTATAGTGACAAAAGGAGAAAATGTAATCATCTGTTGATTTCTCTAAGACTTTGATAACTTTTTTTTGGCCTGGCCAAATCCTTTTCCTTTGTTCAGATGTCTTGCATGCTGGAAGCTGAGTGCAGCTTGAGAAAGGTTGAGCATTTTTAATGCCTGCTGATTTTGCAGGAGCAATTGGATGCTCATCTTTCTGTGTGTCTTACTGTAGCTAGTACTGCATTGCAGTGGGGAATCAACAGTTATAGAAGATAAAGCATCCTGATCCCATTAACAATGTTTTCATAAACAGATATGTAGTTTTACAAAATAACAAAAGGTAACTACCATTTGAGAGAAAAGGTGAGTTGTACTGTCATCCGATTTTAGTGAAACTAACATTCATGTCTGTGATACAGCTTGTACTGAATACTTATGCTGAAAAAAGAATGCCTTCATCAATTGTTTGGAACAAAACGAGTAGCAAAAGTGCACTGTTTGTGTGCTTTTCTTCCACTCAAATTAATTGAATAGCCCATGTGCAAAACTTTATGTCAGTCTGTTACTTTCCCTTAAATATAATAATAATTTTAAAACTTTTTGTTAATAAACAATAATAAAACAATTATAGTACCCCCACCTGTGTATTTTTTGCACCTGTATAACTTGTCAAATTGGCTTTGCATCTGCAAAGGTGAAAGCTCCAGTGAAGCCCCAGGGAGCTTAGGAAAAATAAGTCAAGCTAGAAGTAAAGTAGCATCGAACATAACTTTAGATTTAGGCAGGGAGGTTTTTTGAATGAATAAGGAAGTAACCTGATGAGCCACAGTGTGACCTGTTTAGGAAGAGGAGCATAGAGAAGTTAAAAGTGTTTTATTTGGGAACTTTCTAAATACAGTAGGATGTTGCCTCTATTAAACTATCCTCATTCCTGTGCCGTTTGGGGGCATCTTTGCCACGTAAGGTCCTGATCCACTGAATAGGTCCAAGGTCTTATTTCATAAAGAGGCCTAATGGGGAGGAAGCATGTTCCTGGTGAAAAGGCTGTTTTGTCTTATGTGCTGCTTTATGCTGGTTGATATATTAAAAAGCCTTGGCCGATGAAGTAAACAGCAGTAACCTGGTCAGGAACTGGACAGTAACTACCTTCAGAGCCACTGGTTAAACTGTCATAAACTGGAAAAGCTGTACCCTATGAAGGTGTTCTCAGAGCCTTCCAAGCTCCAATATGCTTCTGGGGCTGAAGTTCCCCAATAGTTCTCCCATCCTCCACAGACACAGGCACATACAAGAAAACAACCCACAAACCTTGAATGGGATGTTTTGAGAGTAAAGGCAAGGAAAAAGGCATTACTTTGGCTGTGTCAGGCTCTGTTTGCAGTGAGAGCCCGTGTACCCTGTGTGTGCAACAGGGAGAGGATACCTGTGTAAGAGTGGGCCCCTTACTGTCCTGGCTCTGGCTGAGCTCAGAGTTTGTGAAAATATGCCTTTCACACAAACCCAAAAGACACTTGATCCTACTTACAGTCCAGCTCTTTAATCAACGAGTATTTCACCAAAATAATTTAAATGTATAATAGTTATGGGAACCTTCTAAAATTCTGTAAATATTCTAATACAAACAGGGTTCTTATACTTTCAGAAGAAAACTAAAGGAGTTGCTAAATATTATCTTGTAGCAGCTGAAAGTTTTGGGTCGTTGGGCAGAACCTAAGCCTGTTGTCTAAAAAAATTGCTTTTTATTCCCAAGGTCTTGACATTATGCTGGAAGAGGAAAAAATGAAATGCATAGTATTTTGAAATTAGGTGAGCAGTTTAATTAAAAACAAATAAACTAATCATTCCTTGGAAGTCTAGGCAACGTGAATATGCCAGTTTGCTATGCAATAGCAGTGAGGCTTAAATTCAAAATAATCCTACAGCAAACATCCTTTCCCCTCCAAAGGAAAGGACAATTCTTACAATGAGAGCAAAACACGTTTTAATGAAATGAGTTGACTGGACAGAACTATTCCATAATTGCTAAGCAGACAATGTTGTGATCATCCAGAGTGACTGTTTCTGTGAAACATTCTTTATGGGTGCATTTAATTCATGACATGTTGGTCCACTAGTGCTCTGTTAGATAAAAAGAGCCAATTCTATTGGTCAGAAACTGAAAAGTAATTCAAGAACTTCTCTTTTTACTTTTCTGCACCTTCTGTTTTCTTTTGCTGTTTCCAGTTATCTCTGATACTGATATATTATAATAAACCTGATAACATTTAATAGAGCTTTAAAAGTTCTCAGTATTCAGCTTTTGTCTTTATCCTACTGAGGACTGAGTACTCCTGAAGTGGAAAAGATTTTCTAATGATATAGCAGAGTTTTGCCCCTAGGTATCATTTTTCTAGAAAGACAGTTATGTATGCATCCCCACATGCCGAATGAATGTTTACATTTTGGAAAGGTCAGAGAATCTGAATCCTTAATATGAAAGAGCATCCTCTCGTCATAGGGTCTTCTCAAGGGACTTTGCTGTGGCTCATTTATTGTGCTTAGAATGGGCATGGTATCATGCTATTGGACAGCAGTATGAATATCTAAGATGGAAAGAAAGCTGCAAGACCCAGAAGACAAGAATATTTTAGAAATGCATAGAAGTATATGGTGGATTTTTTATTTTTTTTTAAATATCATAGGAACTCAGTGACTTTGGCATTTGATATTCCCAGAGCTCCTTTTCCAGAATATTCACACTACCTTGTTTTATGATTGCAACCATGTAACTGTGTTGGAATGCTGATCACCATAGGCTTGCTGTATAGACTGTCTATACCCCTCTCTTGGAGAGGCAGAGCTTAAGCAGCCGCTCCAGGGAGCCATTTATGCATGTCAGCTTAGGCTTCTGTTCCGTGCCATATCCTGGACTTGCCTCACTCCCCTCCTTTCCCCATCATCTGTCAGGGCAGCTGAGGACTTTTTTTTGAATGAGGAGCCACATCTGTGAACTTTAAATGGCATGTGTTTTGTGTGTTTTGGCATCCCTCTGCAATGCAACAGTTAGGAATAAGAGTGAAAAAATCAGACATTAATTCATTGTGAATAGAAGCTTCTCTGAAACTGCTAAGGACCCCATAAACTTGGTAGTTTTAGAAGAGATTAGTAGGAGGAATAGGTGGGTGAACACATTTCTAAAGAGATACAAAAAATTCAGTTTTCATCACCAGAGAAGGATTTATAATGTAGGTCTATTCACTTTACCTGTGGAGACCTGAGTGTTCTGTAATTTTCTAAAAGTAATTTTTCAATAATTGTCAGTGCAGTTACAAAAGGAATGGAAACTCAAATAACATGTGAAGATCGTATTAAAGACCCTAAACAAACAGTGAATCTGCGCTTTCATTTTTATTATGGAATTCAAAATCAATTTTACATTTAAAAAATGTCAGCTCAAATTTTCATGTGTCCAAAAAGCTATAAAAAACCCCAGTTTTGCAATAAAGTTCACTCTTTCACTTCTTCCTGATTCAGGTAAAGCCCTTAATCCCATATATATTTCTTAACCCCATAATAGGGTTAAGGGTTCCCATTACTTGGCTTCCTTTTTTCAATAATAATTCTGCATCATTAAATACAGATAAAGCAGAAGGGGTAGGAGGGGTGTGTGTTTGTGTGTGTGTGTCTATGCTTGAAGGTAATATTCTCTCTGGTAGCAGGTCATGTTGATAAAATAAATCTTCTTACATATTCCATTTGGTTGATTTCTTTATTTAGTCTGAAACATTATTGTTAAATAAAATAAGCCATATACAAGCTTAAACTTCCAACTGTTTGTAAATAACTTAAATAAGAGGAAATCCCAGCATAGTGGTTGGTAACAGGATTAAGATTTCACTGTCACTGAATTTTTGTTTTGCTTTTATCACTTAAATTTTTCAACTTTCCTTTTTACAGGATATATTTGTAGTTTGGCACTTGGAATTGTAATGGTGATTTGGCAAGGAGGTTACATCCAGTTTTATATTATTTTTTCTGTAGAATTATTGTAGAGATTTTTTACCTTAAGAACTACACTTTGCAATCTTGGAAGAGTGGTGGATGCAGCAGTCGTGTGCAGTTGTGTCTCAGTCATTTGAGGAGACTGGTTTGCCTTCATCTTTTGAATTTGAGCACAGTTAAGCTGCTTCTTAATTGGTTTTTCGAGGTACCCACAGTTTTGGGACAAGAAGAATGTCCTAATCCCTGAATTTGCTGACAAAACACACATTTGGAAACCTGAACCGAGAAATCAGTTTTAATTGCTGAAAGGGGACTTTACAGAAAACATTCAAGCTCTCAAAAAACTTGCTTACAGAAATATGACAGAATGATAGGAAAAAATCGCAGCTTCCCTGCTTCTGAGAAGAGGGTGTTTCAGGGAGTGAGAGATAAGGAGATACACAGTACTCATTTGACAGTCCCAGCCTTTTTAGAAACTTTTTTATTTCCATCTTGCTGTGAAGATGCTGCCAAAGATAACTGGTTTAAGAATTATCCCATCAAGAAGGGGTTATGTATTGTTGTCTTCATGTCTGCAATAATAAATCATGCATGGTTGCAGTAGAACATGAGAAACTCCATCCAAAGTCAATTAGCATGTTTTATGAGCATAGCATAAACTTCAGAGTTAATGGGATTTAACCGTCATCATTAGGAGCCCGATTTTCGTCTGTGCTGAACATCTGCACATTCAACAGAAATTATTGGGGCTTGGGGGCACTTACTGTCTTTGCAGAAGATGTGGGTAGAGAGTGGGGGCTGGAGCTCCCCACATGCCTGCTCCCTGCCTGCCCAAGCACAGCTTGGGGTGGGAACTGAACTCTGGGAGTGCATGGGAGCAGCTCACGCTGGCCCTTCTCTCTACTCAGATGCAAAAGCATTTGTCTCTTGTTCTTTCCTGGTCTGATGCTCTGTCACTTTGGGGTCATCACAAAAAACAGATTTTGTACTGTGCTGCTGACTGAGGCCTTTCCCACTCCTCCTTCATTCCTTTGTAGATTCAACGATGTGATTTAATATGTATTTTCAAAATGCAGTGCTACAATTTAAGTAGGTTGATATGCAAATGGTTAGCAATAGTATGCTTATTGTGACATTTTCTTTTCTTATATTCTTCCTAGTGTAAAACTCTCTCTGGCGTCTGTGATCACATTATCTCGCTCTCTTCTGATCCGCTGGTTTCCCAGTCTGCTCACCTTGAAGTGATCCAGCTTACAAACATCAAGCCAAGTGAAGGGCTGGTAAGAAGTACGCAGTTAATCAAACCCATCATCCAGGATGAGAAAGTGATTTTTTGAAAATAAGTTGTGTATATGGAAAGGAATAGGACATCTTTGCCTTTTTTTTCGTTTTAAAGTCTCAAAATAGTTTGATTTCTCATGCTAGTTTGGTTTTCCACATAGCTGGAACAGCAAGGAAGTGTTTTGTAAGGCTGAGTGGTGTATACAAAGAGTTTAGTGAACAGGAAGAAATGAGTAAGAAGTTCTTGCCATTTATACCAGCTTCTGAAAAATGGTTCAGATTGTTCTAAGATCTTGAAGTCTGAAGGGATTTAAATTACTAAGATCAACTCAACCAAGAAGTTTGCGTGGGCTTATGCACAAAACCTGTCAAATTCTGGAATATGCTTCATAGTATCTCTGGGATATAAAGCTATTTTATAAGTTATTCAAGGACTCTACAGCAGAAGTACAGAAGTAGATTATTGAATTTTATAGCAAGAACTCTGCATGCTTAATCAGGTGCTTTTAAAGGCTCAGTGCAGCCATCTCATGTTTGTTGTTCAAGACCTGACCATTGATCTTTTGTTTACTTAAGTATCCAACATCCACTGCATGGAAAATACCAACCTGGTAACAACTGCGCTCTATAGCTTTACATCACTAATAATATATCTTCCCACTATCCTTGGATGTAGTAGAAAGTGATCAGAGTACAGTTAACCATTGTTTTTGCCAAATGAAATAGCTTTTGCAACTTCTCACCAAGTCTATGATCATTCCATTTTATTGAATAAGAAAGGCTACTGCTGTGCTCTTTGCAGCAGGTTTTTGAAGTTGGATGGTGTAGTTTTGGAGAGTATTTTGGTTTGTGTGTTGGTTGTTGGGTTTGGGGTTTTGGTTTTGTTTAGTTTTTGACAAATTTGGTATGCAAAGGTATTTAGAGCAGTTATACACTAAATTAATTTTCCACTCTTTTGGCAAATCACAATTAAAATATGAGAAAAAACCAGACATTTGGATGAGTAAATATTGCCCCATCCTTTGTTTTAGTCTGCTGTTTGTTTTCCCTTCCTCTACTGGCTTTCTTTTTATCTCTGAATCCATTTCAAACTAGTCCTCCCAGATTTCAGCTTTTCGCAGATTCTCTCCTCGCTCTCTTTCTCCTGTAATTTTATCTCTTCCACCAGCTCACTGCAGTCAACTTTTCAAAATCCTGTGTTCTGCTGTAGTGGTAGAATATTTTTCCCCTTTCTCACAGCCACCTTTTTTTTGAAGTTGTGTCCATTTTTATCTGAGCTCTTCTTTATTTTCCTTTCTGTGTTGTGGCTGTGATTTTTTTTTTTTTTTTTTTTTTTCCCCTCCTCATTTGAGTCTTTCTGTAGGGTGGTGTCAACCCCCAGTGACTGAGAAATGTTGAGCAGTGATTTTGTAAATAAGACTGTGTTTTGTGGGTCTGTTCCTGCTGGCTAGCTGATCAGATAGAGAATTTCTTCCCCCTCTCTCCCTCTGTTTGATACCTTCCGTCTGTCTTGTCTGTTTAAACTGGAAGCTCTTAAGGCAGGGGTTTTTTTCTTTCAATATGTGTCTGTGTACCAGCTGAACAGGGTCTTCATGCTGATTGAGGACTACCATGTCATTGTCATGAAAATTATTATATGTATTTTTAAAAAGTGGAAAATTCCAGCTGTGCAGTATACAAGCCTTAGAAGGATACAATGCTATTTTGATATGGTCATTTTTTTTCCCTTCAGCCTAGCCTGTATGCCACTGTTCTGTTGCCTCTCTATTGTGCTGTGCCCTCTAGATTGTGAGCTCTCCAGAGCAGGAACCAAGGGTGATATATCTGTACCAGAAGGGTAATCATACCTCTCAAATCGTTACAGTGCTACTCTTACTTACAGATTGTATTTGTAAGGTTGCTCTTTGTGCTCTGCATGAAAGCTTTGCTTTTGGGTTCTTCAGCTTTTTGTTTGTTTGTTTTTTAAACTAAATATTTCAATTAAGATACAGCAAATGCATATCAATACCTTACTGTTGAGTGCTAAGTGCGTCCATTTAAGAACTGATGGTGGAGCTTGGAGTTGTGAGTATCTTCTGCACATCAGGAGCACTGGGATGAATGCGAAGCTCAATAACTTCTGGACCTTCTTCCAGGATTCGTGCAAAGATGGAGATAGAAAAATGGATTATTGTCACCTTTCTTCTAGATTTTTGACCCACATGAGAGCTCTGTGCCAACTCTACTGATCACTAAATAAAATCTTCTTTAAAGATGGAAAGACTTCAAGTAGAGAGAAAAGGATAAGGATGGCTGCTAACTGGGAAGGGTTTTTTTTTTGTCACCTAACATAAACAGAATATCAAACATGTCTCAAATTTAATATCTGAGAAGCTAAAGTAGATCGGGGGAGAAAAGGAAAAGGAGGAGAGAAGGAAATGAAAAGGTCGGAAAACAATGCTATTTCCCTAAACTCACGTGGTAAATACAAGACGGAATTCAGAAAACGATTGGAGGTTTTACAACTTAAAATGCATTGGAGCCTTATCAGGATGTTTTAATCAGCACAAATATTTCCTCTACTGTGTTTGACATTTTTTGTGGAAATGTAAGTATCAGTCAGAGGTAAATATAAATTGCCAGTCTAATACTTTAATGCAGAAGGAAAAGATAATTGTGTTACAGGGTTGACAATGTCTTTTAGATATTAAAACCAGTTAACACCTAGGAAAAGAACAGATTTAATGACTTGTCAAGCAGAAAATGTTGTTGGGGTGAGATATGGGGAAACTCTTGTGTACTGTGTAAAGCAATGTTCTGGGTGGGTCGGTTTTGGTATTGCTTTTCCCCCCCTTTTTTATTTTTTTTCTTTGTTTTTTCTTTCCTCTATCCCTGGTCTGTTGCCCAGGTGTGGTTATTGGACTGGCTACATACATGTGTTCTCCAGTGAGCGTTGCTGCAGGAAGAGATACGGCCTGCAGTAGTTGTGGAGTGAAAAGGGAGTTGTCAGAGTAGAAAATTCTTCTAAATAGCTCTAAAATGGTTTAATGTGGCTAGCTTTGCAATCACCAGCATGTTCCCATGAGTAGTCACTTTTTTTTTTTGAGGACTTGGAAGTTATCTGTGTCACTAAGCAGAATTTAATTTTGTGTATTTTTACACTACTGACATTCTAGAAAGAAACAAAATTGACTAGCTTAGATAGTACCTTTTATCAGGAAACAGATTTAAAAATATTGCTGCTTGGCTGAAAACAGTGATTGTATTTAGTAAAGAAATGTGATACTGTATTCATTTTGTTAGGAAAAAAAGGCAGGTAACCAAGTTATAGCTACCACTTTTCCTTGGGAATTTTTTCTTTAACAGTCCCTTTCTATTTTTTTTATATAGAACAGAATATCAGAGAACAGTTTCAAGGGTTAATCCTGAATTTCATTTTTTTCCTGTTCATATAGTTGTTTAACCCTAGTCAGTTCAGATACCCTGGTAAGATTTCAAGTAGCAGCTCTTCACCTGGCTTGCTAGATTTAGAACTGTAAAGGTGAACCCACCAGAACATGAGAGTGACTGTTCTGGGTTATTTCTTGCCTGGTGAAGCAAACACAAAATGAGCCTGTCATGTGAAAAAGTACTCATGAAATACAATCATAGATGCAGCAGAGTGTGGCAGCTGGTTAAAGGTGCACTGCTGGCTGCCTAGCTAGAAAGCATTTCCCAGGAATCCAGTGTGCTACTGTTCCTACTATTTCTCATGAGTTATTTGATGTGAAATAATGGAGGAGCTAGGAAACAATTATGAACAGGGTTCTGAGAACTGTTTGGGGTTAAAGAGGCATGTGTGACTTTGGGGGACTCCATTAAGATGATGTCACAGTGAAAAAGTAAAAGTTCAGTTACATGTGTGATAAAATGGAGCTAGTATCTTCTTCTCTTTTCCATCCACGGCATTACCTTTGGGTATCTAAGATGTGTATCTGCCAGATTGTTTCAGTACAAGTGAAGAGCACAGACACTAATCTCACCTGTATTCTTCATCACCAAAAGTACTGTTGACATTGTGCAGCCACAAGGAGGCAGAGAGTGGAAACGTTGTAAATGTCTACAGTGTTCTTATTTCAATTGGAGATCAAACAATAGGCCAGAAACAATCTCTTCTCTGTACTATTTCCCATATATCGTTCACTTAAAACAAGGCCTGGAGGAAAGTGAGTGAAACAGTACTCATCTTTCTGTTGCAAAATGTTACCTCTCCCCATTTAAAAACTGTTTTCTAAACAGAATTATGATGGCTCGTGCAAAATCAGTGTGGCATAGCACTAGTATAACATTTATTAATTTTGCACATGTGGAATAAAAATATTTTTATTTTCTTTTACAGCTTCCCTCTCTTTCCTAATGTGTGCAAAATGTTGATCTTAGCCTTTAAAGAAAATTCTGCAAAAATTCTTTCTCCTCTTTTGTTTCTTTGAAGTCTTTTAAATTTCTGGAAATACGAGATCGATGTGAATTGCACTCCACCATGATAGCATACTTGGATGACCTTACTATCCTTCAGAATAATGCTTTGCACAAAACTAAACATTGTGTGACCATTAAGTGTGAAGATTTATCCTCTGCTTTCATCCAGACTTTTTAAGTTGAAAGCAGTAACTCACTGTCAATAAAAGGAAAGACGTGACTTTCTTCAGAAATTGCTCTGTGTGGGGACCTGATTCAGTTCCTGCCACTGTGAAATCACCACGGTTTCAGTTCTTTCCATGTCACAGCATGTATGGTTAGGCCACTTAGATCCAGATCCTGAGAGGGTATTAGGCCCTGGTTTTTATTGTTTTGGGGTAGCTACAAGTACCAAATAACCAGTGTGTCTCAGCTTCTTATGTGGCTCATTATCCTGCCTGTAAAAAGTGTGTGTATTAGTGTTTCCCTACCTCACAGGGGTGTTGTGAGGATAAATGTGTAAGAAATTGCCATTCTATATTTGCGATAACTGAAGTAAGGAGGAAATTACATGCATAAAGCCAATGAATCGAGAAATTACTGAAGGTGCATGTAGGACTTGGAAGTAGAAGAATAATGCTAGAGGCCTCCAATCTGTGTAGTAACAAGCAGGTTCTTGCTTTGTTCTCTTCTAGCTGTGACAGCCCAACACAACAAATGGATTTGATGTCATTACTGCTACATATCGTGCAGAGCAAAATAGGAGTTTAGTTTTGAGCCCCCTCTCCGGAGGAACCTGTAAAGTCCTTTTTTTTTTTTCCAGTGTGGATATCTTCTACTTTAAGTGGGGGTTACTACTTTGTTCCCATGACCAAAATGTCTGTGAGTTCTAGTCCCAGACTGGGTTAGTCCAACCTGATATGTCTTCTTTGCCTCTTTACCATACTTAATCACTAATCCGTACACCCTATTCCTCAGCTAGGAACAGACTTCTTTGTGGCACTCTGATTTTAAAAAGTAGGTTATGGAAATAATGTTAATGTGAAACATTTAGGGGAAAGCAGACTCCTCAGAAGTTGTTGAATGATCAGTGTATGCCAATTATCTCATTTTTCTTCTCTCACTGTCTTAGTGGATACTGTTAAAATGTTTGAATCGTCAATAGATGAAAAGTCTGGCACTGTCTCAGACCACTCATGCAGGAACTTCTGTCTATTCACAAGGCATCCCTCATTTCCCACGTATTTTTGAAGGAAGCGGGATAGCTAACGAAGTTGATGTTTACGTTTCCATGATTGAGTTTTATAGCTGACTTTTTCACTGAGATGAGTAAGTCTGTCAGAAAGTCTTAGAGCCATTTTGCAGGCACACTTCAGAGCATTGATTATCCGTTTGAAAGTTTTGTTTGCAGCATCGCCTACCAGAGATTCCAGATCTTTTAAAGTCTTCTGTGGCTTCCAAAGCAAAATGGAAGTATCGATCATCCTAAGGCAGTTTGTAATTCTGTTTCTTTTTGTTATCAACTGTTGTTATATTTGTACTCGAAGGAGTATATTAAAAAAACTGGGGAGTTTTTATGGAGACGACTGCAGTAAAAGTTTTAGTTTGCTGGTTTTAACTAGGGCCAGAATCAATTGGGCTGTTGTTTTCTAAGTGTATTAGAAAGCACTTTCCTATGCAGAGATGAATTCCTCGTGGCATGTATTAAAAGTCAAAAAAATCTTGAAAAAAGAAAGAAAGAAAAAAAAACCTTTTCGTTTTGAGATATGCAAGTTATATTTGGATGGTGATGGTTTGTGAAACACTTTAAAAATTCTTTCCCATAATGTCTTTTTCTTAGGGTATGTACATTAAATCAACATATGATGGTCTCCATGTAATTACTGGAACAACAGAAAATGTAAGTATTGTTAATACTGTATGTTCAGGCCTGGAAGCCTTTTTGACCTTACCTGTGGTTTATGCTTTCCCTTTGCTATAGACTACATTTTGCTTGCAAAAGTGTGCTAGTTGGCTGTTGAAGAACAATAGCATGTTGGGCAGCAGAAACGCTTGTGATTGTTTACCCCAGAACTGAAGGAGTTGTTCCCAGTTGAGGACCAGGGGAATGAGTTTTGATTTGTTCTTCATCCAGATAGGAAGTAGGTGTCTTGAAGTTACCTTGCTCTGTGAATAAAAGATAAATGTCTTTATTATGTATCGACTGATATGCTGGAGTTTGATGCAGTATTAGACAAACAGCTTTTATATTTTCCATCTATCAAGCTTTATTTGGTAATAAATAAATGCATGGAAATGAGGACATCTCTTCATGATGACAAATAACTGTGTATTTCTGCATGAACTTCTGAATAATGCCTATAGAAAGGAACACTTATTACCAGTGTACTAATTCTCAAGGAAGGTATTAAACAACAAGCAAAACATAATAGACTGTTTTTCAACTGCCTTTGAAATACAGCCTCTTTTCCTTGTACACCATGGTTAGACAACTGGCTGTCTGTGAGGAAATGAGCAAAATTGTCATTTTGGGGGAAAAGGCTTCTACCCATAATCTTCAATGAACATGGAACAAGACGCTAAACAACACTGAACTGTTCCATAATAGTTAAGGCAATTCCTTTCAAAGATTTTGATGGCATTTTCTTAAAATGAATCTGTCAGAAATGTTTGTTTTATCCTGCTACTGTGTCATACCGTGGGAAGTGCAACCTACCTACATGGTATTTATAGCTACTGCCTCTGATCTGCAGTGAGGTTCTGTTAACATCTCAATAAAATAGGAATGTTCATCCCTTCCTAGGAACTACAATCTGATAGCCTTTCTTCTTTCTTTTTTCTTCTGCTATGGGCAGAATATCCATGGGTTATACCTGGCAGATAATCTCTGTTGTAGAGCTTCTGTGAATGCCACTTGTCTCAGAATAAGGAAAACACAAGGAATTTCAACCTTGAAATCAAAATTCTAGGGAGTCAGACCTACAGCTACAGATATCACCAGCAAAATTAGCAAAACTGAACAAAAGCAACAGAGCCATAGCTGAACTTAATCTAGAAAACATGAAAGAGAATGGCTTTTACAGTTGAATTTCTCTCAGATTAAAAAGAACCATTTCTCTCCATGACTTACTAATATTGGATTTAATTTCCCAGGGGCAAAGATAAAAATAAAATCTTAATACGTTCCCTCAAAACTCTTATCTTTTGTGATTCATGAGTATAATTGAAAGCCACATCAAGAAGCTTCCGTCGTGATGATTTTTCTGCTTTCGTTACTGACTATTTCACTCACTGTAACATCCAGGAGGTGCTCACAGCAGGCCAAGAAACTGCAGTCTGCTATCTAGGGAAAAACCTGTTAAAGCATTTATGAAAACAAGTAATGCCTTAAAAAAAAAAGTGTCTTCTGCTTTTAAACACATAGTTGTTAGCTGCTTCCTTTAACAAAAAACAAAAAAACAAAATAAAAATATTCTAATAGATAGGAGGAGAGACATGATGTTGACATGTTTACTATCACAATGCAATTTAACTTCAAGGAAACAGTGAGGAATCAAATTCTCTTCCTTTTGAACAAAATTTTGTGGCCTTTTTCTTTCCAATTCTGCTCCTCCAAGTGAGACATCGGCAGACTTTTTGTATGACACTTTCCTCAAAGATCACAAAGAAGCACTTGTGTTTTTAATAAATACAGTAGCATGGCAGTGTTAGTCACATTAACATGACAAAGTAGTTTTTGTAACCACAGTTCTGCTTTTTCTGTTTGCCATTTGAGGTATTTGATGTCCAGCTACAAAGCCCATTAGAGTTTGGCACTTGCTGTACAGCATGAGGAATCATCTCTCCCAGCACATCAGCCCTGTAGTTCAAAGCAGCTCAACTCTGAAACCTGAACTGTGGGAGAGCAGCGTTCCTCACAGGTCACTGCCCCATAAGAGCTTCTCTCGGGTGGTCCTGTAGCATTAGAGCAAGCTGAGCTTTCTGGTTCACATCTTCTCCTTTTTGTTTGGAAGTAACAATTCTAAAGGGTGCATTGGTCCAGCAAGAGATGACATCTTTCTTGTTGAGTAGCCCTTTCAGACTGTGTTGGAGAGAATATTTTAATTCACAAAACAAACATATTCTTCAAGTAAGTCCATTTTGTAATTTCGTTTTCCAACATAAAAGAGCATTTTCTAAAGTAATAGTATGCAGTACATCTCCATCATGAGTATAACTTCGAAGGGGATGTTCCCAGTGTCTCCACTTACTGTGCACTGGTTGTGTTTGCAGGATGCCCTTAGATCTCAGGGAAGGGAGGCATTTCAGAAGAAATAACACCAAAATCTCCACTCTGGACATGCAAACAATGTGCTCCAGGGGATATAAGCTGGTCTTTCAGACAGCATGGTATAGTGGGAGAATGGGACAAAGACAACATTTAGCCTGAAGTACAAAATTAAATCTGTTTGGAAGAATAAATTCTAAGCAGATTTTGAATAGCTTGTATGGTATTGATGTGTGAACCTCAGTGACAGGTACTTCTATCTGTTGTTCAAGGCTCTGTTGAGCCAAATTACCAGCTACTGAAGATATAGTTGTCACGTGACACACTTTGTTCCTCCTAGTAGGACTTAATGAATGAATCTTTTACTTAATGATCAGCATATGCATCTAAAAAAAAAAGAAGTAGCTTGTCAGTTTTCCTTTGTTTTCCTTAAATAGTGATCATAAAGGATATCACTTCTTTACAGCAAGGTCTGTACACTTTTCTTGGGAGGAAAAAGTGATAAGGAACTAGAGTTGCAACTAGAGTTGTAAACTTTTTTGTTTTTAATCTCACCTTGCAGTGTATTTGAGGCATAATTGCAATGATTTTTTTTTTTCTTTTTTTTTAAGTAGACTTTTCCAATTTGAAGATTCTCAGATCATATTTTACTGGCTTGGCAAACTGCTACACAAAATACCTGTTTTGTCAAGATTCAAGCTGCTAGTGCTCAAGTCAATACAAGACAAAGTTTGTATTGTAATAAAGTCCTGTAGAGTTCAAGGGTGACGACATATTTACATTTTAAAAGTCTTAGGTGTAACTACATCTGAACTAAAATAGCAGTATTACATGTGAGGATTATAAAGGTTGTTCGAGGTATGAATAGGTGTGAATAGTGAAATGTCAGGCACAAGATAGATAATTAGGACATAATCACCCGTGTTAAAAGTTTTCCCCAAGTCACTCAACTTACACCTTTGAGGCTGAAGTGGTGCCAAAAAGTCAGGGCTGCTGTTCTTTATGTATGTAAAATTACACTTCTACAAGCCCAAGTTGATTTAGGATATTCTAAGCAATGTCTTCTAGGACTGAGTGATGAGCCACCCTTACTTCAGCCACATGTTTCTCTCGGATATCTTCCATTTAAACACTGTCCTTAACATAGGCCATGAATTACATGCAGTTGTACTAGGAAGTCATGGCATAGCTATGGGACATATATTTTGAAGGGGGATGTGGTACATAGGTTATTACAAACAGTCCACATTTCAAACCTGGAGAGTATTCTCTAGACAACCTGTTATATCAGCTGAAAATGAATTTAATTTTGTTCCTTTCTGTAAAATTCATAGCAGCTTTTTGGAAACTTATCCCTGAGCAACTTGATTTTTTTCAAACTGTCAGTCTCACCTTCTACATATAAGTTGATTAAGAGCCTTCATAGGCTGGCAACCACAGTACTGAGAGAAAAATCAAAGCATTGACACTTATTTTCTTCTAAAAATGGACGTGTTTCCCTCAGAAAACACTTGGTCTGCTGTAAATATAGAAGACAGAAGAAGGGAAATTTTGGGGAGGATATCACTTTATGGGGGAGGGTTGGGATTTTTTGTTTGGAGTTTTTGTTGTTGAGGGGTTTATTTGTGAGTTGTTTGGTTTTGGGGGTTTTTTTTGAGGCAAAAGCAACAAGCAAAACTTTTTTTGAAAGTGTGGTCTTGATAGGATTTTGATGCTGGTTGCATTTCTTTCGGCTAATACTGACCCAGAAACTAAGTTACCACGTAACTTATATGACCTCCCTAGCTGGTACTTAACCTAATTTTCTTTCTTTGTGTACCCTTTGAAGAACAGAAATTTAATGAGGCTGTCTGCAACATTGTAGAATAAGAAGACACTGTTGTGAAATTTGTTTATGAGCATTGCCAGTTAGTCTTGGTAGGTTCGAAATGCAGCCAAAGGTTGGCTTTCAAGGCTTAAGGGATGTCAGGCAGATTAAAGCACTCTTGGCAGAATGAAATGAAAAAGGAATCCTTAGGACTTGGTTACCCTTTAATAAAAAAAGTATTCATACCTTTCTTAACATTTGATTGTATTGTGTATAATAGTACAGATTATTTTTCTCCAACAACAATGAACTGATTTATTAAATATTCCTTTAATTCTTAATTTCATGGTAGAATGTCATTATCAAACCTGATTTACGTAGCTTAGCAATCATACTGCTGAAACAGAGATGATGACCAGTAAGAACTGTATTCTTTATCATCTCTTTTATTTTAAATTCAGTCACCTGCAGATCGGTGCAAGAAAATCCATGCTGGGGATGAAGTCATTCAAGTTAACCACCAAACTGTGGTATGTATAATTATGTTCTGTGTCAATTGGAGATAGAGGTGTCATGGCACATCAGCGTGTGTAGAGATGTGTAGAAGAATGTATTCTTATAAATCATTATTTATTCTAACATCTAAAATTTCCTTTTCTCTTCTGAAACCACATAGTTCTTCAGTCCTGATTCTCTGAGTATCATGGAAGTATCAAGTTAGGCTAAATAGCTGTTGCTTGGGCGATATGTTAGGGTGTTTTCTGCTTACCCATGCTCTAAAAATAAACAGTTTGTTTTAGTGTAATAGAAGGTTTGCGTTGAAGGGATGCAGGGAGTTGGAAATGTTGTGCCCTTGTTGGTTTAAGACTAAGACTACTTCCTGGAAGCTGGAAAACTTACAACTTTCCCAACCTACTGGAATGTGTAGAACATGATTTTCAAGAACAAAAGCATGTGAATTTCCCATAGTGTGTCTAGTGAACACATAGTGTCTAGTTCCCATAGTGTGTCTAGTGTTTAGTTTAACTTAAATGCAGTTTTTTAAACTTGGAAAGGTAAGATGAAACAAATCTTTCAGATAGGCAAGAAAAGGAATACCATACAAACTGCTCTTTGTGTGAACAGATGCATGTTAGTTCCTGGTGATTTTATTTAGGAATGGTGAACTGTTAAAATTACTTTTTCTAAGGTAAGGCTTGGTAACAGAAAAGAGCAGACTGTCAGTATAGAAAGCAACTATTCTTTTTCCAAAGTACAAGGTTTCTTGAAAGTAGTGAAAGTCAATACATGGTATTATTACATATGTCCTTGTAAGGAACTGACCAAGAAATATCCTAGATTGCTATTATTAATAGAGAAGTCATTTGTTTAAACTGCATTTTGTCATTCCCCATGGGATTCCACTTCTAGCTTTAGGCCATTGTACATCTTGTCAGCTCCTCTGCACAAATTAGTGTAATATTTCAGTGTAGTCCTAGCTAAGTTTGGTATCAAATATACTGTACATATGTGGAACTTGGTGATAAGAAGCTACCTTTTGAGCTATGCAATGTAATTTGATAAATCGAAGCAGATCAGGGTGAATTTTATTTAGGCATATAGTTTCTTCATGAGTATTGTTTCACATTGTTACTTACAGGTACAGTTGATGAGCAGCTTCTTTATTTTTCTGCACTAAGAAAGCTTATGACATCAATTTAATGTGACAAACATTTTAAAACATTATTATTTTGGCTATCAAAATGTATACACCTCTGAAGAAGCACATCAGCAAGCATTCAGTCCTTTTGCTAGCTAGTCTTTCCAACAAATTCTGATCTTACTATATAGCAAAGTTGCCATATCAACTTGAAGATTTCCAATCAACTGGATATTTATTCTAGTTTTCTTGGCACATCTACGCTGCATTTATTTGATGGAAAGTTCGTATTCTTATTCTTAACACTAATAATAAGAACGTTCGGACAAGCGTTAAAATTAGCTTTTTTAACTACTTGGATGGAATTTTGAATGTAGGATTTGGGTGTTTTGATTTTTGCATCAGTGAAGCTAGGTGTTTTGAGATGTAGAGAATGAAGAGTTGATTGTCGTTCTAGGAAAAAGGATGATAGGGACCTAAGACAAGCTTAATTTAATTTTTCAGCAGTAACATTTGGTGTAGAGGATATGTACAGTAATAGACTAAATCACACATTTACATATGCTCTTGCATTGTTGTATCAACAAGTAAAATAACTGGCGTAATTTATTTTGTATACAAGTAACTTCCCTGTGTTTTGACATCATTTTTCCACAGTGAGAGTCAGCTAGCATTCACTTAGAAATGTGATAACACCTCCCATGTTACCTTTACAAAGGTTCACTTCATTCACTTTCTACTTTATAGAGCTCAAATAGTCAATCTTTTCTATAGATATTGCTGCATTTTAAGAATCTTTTCATTTCTTTTGACAAGAGTCTTAAGTCAATAATTTTGTATTCTGGCCTCTGTCATAATGAATTTACTGTGCAGTTCTAGGAATCTATTTTTCTGGGGAGAAGATGTATCCTTCTTTCCAGTTATTCTTACTTTGGAGACAAATAATTCTGAAGATACTATATATTGTCTTCTCTGTTTATTGATTTTTTTCACACTTCAAATACTGCTCGCTAGCTTAAAAGAAGGTTTTTCAGCTTGGGCCTCGTAACTTGTCATGCATTGTCACTCATATTGAAGATAGAAATAACTATGACTACATTTTTCAAAGATCTGATTCTAAAGCCGTAAGGAAGTATTGTTCACATGTAACTGTTTTTTTAGGTCATGTCCTGTGATTGGAGAATCAAAATTAAAGAAAAAAAAACCTAACTTTAAATTTATTTTAGATTTAAAAAAAAATCTCTATTTTCTTCAGTTACTTTACTGTATTCTGTTTTTCAAAGTGAATTTAAAGCCTGGCTTTTAGTACTTTATTTTTCAAAGAATTAATATAAATATGGGGAAGATAAATTACACATGATTCTTTTAAAATCCAACTTGTTAACTAAGAATTTTTACAAGAATCACATGTTAATAAGCATGAAAAGGCAGTTCTTTCAGAAAGCCCACCGGCTTTCAAATTAGCAGCATGACGAAGTATGAGAATAATGAAGTGACTTATATTGATTTTTATTATACATGCCCTAATACTGGGTGTCAAATAGTTTTAAATTCTCTGTTGACATCCTCTGTATGCTTGTAGAGATGCTTAATCTTCACAGTATTTATTTGGCAGTGAAATCAAAGGATTTCAAGTGATTACCCTGATCTTTCGCTATGTTGATAGAAAACATGCATAACAGGATGTATGCCACTTGTTGCTGGCAGGATGTCTGGAATGTGAATACCTTCTGAATTTTTAAAATAAAATAAGACTAAGCCTAAAGTCAGTGAAAAGTTGATGTTCAGAAAACTGTCCTTAAATTGTGCTTTATTGAGTTTAGGTAGCTATGTTAATCTTCTGTATCAGTTTTGCCTTAGAGAATAGAATTTTTTTTAGTTAGCTCTGTAACTAAGACATATGACTCCCGCATTTAAATTCAAAGGATTTAGACACTGTCTTCCCTTAAACTTCCCTGTAAATTCCATCCTTAATCTCCTCTAAAAGCCTGCCTGTCTAAAATATTTCCAATGTAAACAAAAAAAAAGTCATTCAGGCAATTCAGAATTTGCACTGTACCGCCGTACTCGTGTTTCTGCCCATATATAATTCAAGAGTGTATTTTGCCTCAAGATATTCCTCCTTTTAACCAACTGAAAGTGCAGGAAACAATATTATTGCTTATATGAATTATTACTATTCACAGTATTTTCTCTGTTTGCATCTGTGATAAAGCGGTAGAGAAAATACTCCAAGCAGAAGACAGGGAGGTATAGACTCAGGATAGTGTAGGATTCTTGAATAACAGATTGTTCTTGTGTAATTTCCTGTGCATAGTTTCTTTATTTTAGAGGCATTCTTGACACATTTTCTATTCTTCTAATACAAGTATGATATGACTTATGGAGTTAATACAAATATGATATGACGTGATAGACATGGATTCCCAAAGTCTGTGCTCGTTGGCTAAAACTCATCAGAACATATGTCGACATAGGTGATGGAAAAGTGTTCAGTTTGGCAAAATAGGCTAATATGATTTGTTATCAGGCTATTTCATGTAAAGCTGGTACTTTTAATATTTTTAATACCTATAAGTTACCATTGAAATTGGGTTTTTTTCAAAATCATGCAGTAGATAACACCTAGTTTTATATGCTATGTTCCTTACTGTGGAAAATACTATGGACTCTTCTGGGCCAAGCCATGTCCATGGAAGTGAGTTGCTGGAATTCTTTTTGTGTTTACAGTATGAGAACTCTGAGGAGATTTTCCTAAAATTGCTCTGAAACATGATGGATACATTAACAAGATCATACCTTGCTTTTCTGCCAAGGTAAACACTCAAGCAGGGTATGATACCTTTCTAGATCCTTACTGTAACTTAATATTTACTTAGAAAAAGTAAGGAACAGGTTTTAAGGTTCACTGTACAATTAGTGACAGGAGTTCAATAGAACCTCTCAGGGTTTGTGGGGAGCTGGCAAATTCCAACTGATAGGAAATGCTGAACTTAGGGTGCGTATGAATCTCTGGAGTTTATGCTTCCAAATTGGAGTTTGCTGTAGATGTCTTCTTATTTTGTGAAAACTAAAACAAACCACCTCTAAGTAAAAAAATTACATTGAAAATATTTCTGTTTATTTAGCTTTTCTGCACTGTTTAGCAGGATTTGCTTCAGATCCAAGCTAGTTTTTGGGGTTTTTTTGAACACAGATATTTCATTTAAGACCTTATTAACTTGGCTTTGAAGGAAATGGTATTTCTAAAGAGACTCACTGGGGAAGTGGGCTGGAAGAGTATGAGGGAGGGGAGAGCAGTGTCAGTCCAAGATTTTGACATCAGATGTTTGACACTTTATACAACTTTGACTAACATCATCTTTCAAATGTCTTTCATTTAAAATAATATTATTTTTTCTCTTATAATGTTTGACTTGAACAACAAGACAGTGCAGCAAGATCATAAAAGTTCAAAGGAAATATGTCTCGTGCTCAACTTCCTTCTGTTGCTCTCACGCATGTGCTTTTACAGAAGATGAGAGAGAGTAATAGCTCCCAAATAATGATCTTAATCTTTTCCAAATCCCTAGGCTTCTTCTGTTTATAATGGTTGGGTAAATGTTAACACGAATATTTGATTTTAAAGATAGGTGGGATTTACATCTAAAAGCTTTTTAGGTCTCTTCAGAAATGTTAGTGGAAGTCTTTATGGAAGTAACAGTTCTCTGCAGAACTCTGTCCTGAACTCTCTGTAGTTTGTCAGGAATATGACGATCATACTTTAATTTTGGCAAATGTAGTCTGTCTTACAAAGTCCCTCTCAGCGTTTCAGTTTAATTCTTTATTCTTTATTTACAGTTCCCATAAATATTGTGTAATGCAGATAAAGGAACTAAATGGTCATGATCCTCTCAAAAGGAAAAATCTTTGTGTCAATTTGCAATTCCCTTTACAAGGATTTTATGTTGAGATTGTATGGTGTTTTATATGATCTCTTTTCCACATAGATGTGCAAATACACACAGAAATATTTTATATCCCATATGTTAGGGAAGTGTTATATCACAAAAATGAAATGTGTGAGGGAAGATGATCTTTTGTTTCCCCATGGTGAATGCAAATATTTTTACATGACTATAAGTGAAAAAGAGAAACAACTTGACAAATTTAACAGATGCAGATGAATTATGTTGTGCTTTCCAAGAAATATTCTCCAGGGAGAAAGTATTCTCAGGTACTCTGAAGAGGAAGTAGGAGTCTTTTAATGAGTTAGGAAAGAGCAGATGTCTGTGCATGTGAATAGATTTCATTTTAGTTTTCCAGAAATATTTTTGAATGAAGCAAATATTTGGGAGAATAAAACAAATGGAGATAATTGGCAGCAGCTCCATGGATAAAATGCCTCTGCTTAGAAAACTGCCCCACTTGGATTTGGATTTTGAATGGACAAGGACTCTCCTGCCATTTCTGCAGCACGGATTCTGAATGCCCTTGTCCATGGAATCTGTTTTCCATTGATCTCTGGGGCTTGTTTGGAGTTGATCTGTGAAACACACAGCACTTTGATGAGCACAGACTCATTTTTATGTAAATAGCATGCTGTGTCAGTGTGGGCATTGACAAATCACATAACAAACAAGTCATTGTCTCATCTGTATTAGCTAAAGCCCCATAAGCTTGGCCAGCCCACGCCGCTTCATGTTTCTGCCAACATTTAAATAATTTCCCTTTGTTCATTCCATGTGAAATTTGCACACTTAACTGCATACCTGTGTCACCAGTCAGTGGAATTTGTTTGCAGCAGAAAGCCACACTGTGCTGCCTCTCAGCTCTGCCTGTCTCTTAGGTGGTGACAGAGCATAACTATGTGAGTGCTTCTACCTTACTTTAAAGTCAATCTGCTTAGCTTAGCTGAAAGATTTAAACCTGGTTGACTTTGCCCCAAAATGGAATGGGAACACTGGCAGGGTCACTCATATGTCACAAGTGGTTGTAGGAATTGCTCCTCACTTTCCTGGGCTTTGTGAATGGCAGGTTTGGTCCTGTGGCCTGGGCAACAACATCTCACTTTGAGTGAGCTCTTCAATGTATGTTCCAGAGGACCTGATCACGACCCTCTGCTACAGTTAAGGTGTACTGCAGTGCTTGCAGAATATGTGCTAGACATGTTAAGCCTCATCTGTGGGACTGGTATACTATTGATGGAACTGTGGAACAGTCAAGCACCCAGAGATTCAGATTAATATAGGTGGCCTTTCTGGAAGTAATAGAAGAGACTGGTGCAACAGAAGGTGCCCATCCTCTCACATGGTTGGAACATGGATTCAATGGCCCTATACTGTATTTCTGGAAGTATTCCCTGACAGCTGATTGTAGTCACCTGTTGCCATTTGCTCTGTCCCACAGCTAATTTAAAAAAATAGGGGTTTTTCCTGTTCTGGCTGTACCCCAGAGTGGACAACTCCATTATCACTGAAGCCTGGTAGTTTGCATGTGTGGTTAGATGAATCACAGAATGGTTGGGGTTGGAAGGGACCTCTGGAGATCATCTAGTCGAACCCACCTGCTAAAGCAGGTTCACCAGAGCAGATCACACAGGAATATGTCCAGGCAGGTTTTGAATGTCTCCAGAGAAGGAGACTCCACAACCTCTCCAGGCAGCCCGTTCCAGTGCTCTGGCAACCTGAAAGTAAAGAAGTTTCTCCTCATATTCAGATGGAACCTCCTGTGCTTCAGTCTGTGCCTGTTGTCCCTCATCCTGTCGCTGGGCACCACTGAAAAGAGTCTGGTGCCATCCTCTTGAGAACCAGCCTTGAGATATTTATAAGCATAAAAAAGATCCCCTCTCAGCCTTCTCCAGGCTGAGAGCATGTATGAATAACCATTCAGCAGACTATTTTCTTCCATTAATTTTCTATGGGAAAAACAGTTCTTTTGTAACTGACAACATAGACTGTTCTGTATGGCACTGGCTACAGCTTGGGAATACACACGTGGGGTGACTTTGAAGGCACTTTTGGAAACAGTGTAATTGTAGTAAGAATTCTGCTGCAGCAATAGTTGACTCTTTCTGTGGATGTCGTCAGTGGATCTTCATAGTTTCACCACTGGTGATAGCCAAGTTACTGAGTTCATAGCCAAATCAAGTATTTTTTATACAAGCTATACTTAGGACCATAGTCCTGAGGATGTATCTGCTAAAAACAGCTGCAGTATTCTGTGGAGTATTCTTGTGATCTAATTGTTAAATTGACCTTTGTGTACAGAACATACTGGGATATGATGCATTTTGATGTATTTTAATGGATTTATTTTGTACAGTTTTGTGTTTTGCTTTTATTTCACATATGGTAGTGTTTCTATAGAAAAAAGTCCTCTAAAAGGTGCTGTAAATGGTATTAACTTGTCCAGCAGAAATACTGAAAGACAATGTGCTGCCACTACACCAAAAAAAAAAATCATACATTCATAGTAGTTCCTAGTGGCTACCAATCTTGGTACAGTTTGTATTTGCAGACAATTTAAATTACAATATAAACAGTATATTCTCCATAATGAGAATACTGTAAACGCTGCAATTAAAATAATTCTTTCAAAATTTCTTAGTCTCTGATGTGTGAAATATATGATTAGAGCGTATGTTTTATACCCAGTTAGCAGATAATAAGTAGAATTGGAATTTTTTATTGTTAACTGCACTGATGCCTATAGGACAGAATACAGATCGTATTACTCATTTTGTCTTGTAAGAACAGGTTAAAAGGCTTATTTTAAGTTCAAGTATGTGTATTTACAAAGGAAGGCAGGTATTATTCTGCTGCTAATAATCTTCCTTTTAACTGAGATTGCTGAAAATTGAAGTAGACTGTAGAGAAGATGAAAGGTAAGGATAGTTGTCTTCAAATTCGTGCAAATTAATTGGCTAATACTATAATTGTGTGCAGCCTGGACCACGAATGAGTTAGGATTCAGTAGTGTTGAGTACCTCTGTGCTTTGTGCAGGTAGCAGCTGTGTAAATTACACAGCCGATCTTCAGGTTCCAGCCTGATCTTGTGTTGCATAATTCATTATCTTATTCTGATGAAGTGAGGAGGTAGTTGTGAGGAAGTGTAAGGTGTTGGTAGTTGTTGTAGACGTAGATCAAAATAGTAAGAAAAGCAAGTGAATGTTATGTCATGAGGGAGGAAAAATTAAAGCAGGGAATTTCTATGCCTGATTTGAATAGATATATTCCGAATATGTAAATTTTTATTTAAAAAACCTCAGTACTGGCCTAGAACTCCTCAGTGGCTTGAACACTGTACATAGTTTATGGCTAATTATTTTAACAGCAATAAAATGGAACAAAAAATGAAACAACTCTCATGGTTAAATAATTACTACTTTATTATAACAAGTTATTTTAACTCCCTATCCCCGTCCCTCCTTTATCTAAGTAATGCAACATAAGTTTTCAGCTCAATTAAGGATGGTTTGGGTTTTGTTTGATGTTTTTGTTTGCTTGGGTTGGTAGGGGGTTTTTTGTTTGTTGTTTTTGGTTTGTGGGGTTTTTTTTTCCACTTTCCTACATTATTATTGACCTTTAAGGATTTTTTTTTTTTTTTTACAATTTCTTTGTACACTTGTTTATTTACTTTCACTGTATAAATTCAGTCTCAGGAAACATCTGTTTGAAGGGTAGCAACACTGTTTAGCTTCAGGGCATCTGGGGATCTCAGGGACTTTATTTATACATTGAAAGGAAGGGTGTCAAAGACTGTTGGAATTACTGACTCACTGGAATAGTTCTAAAATATTAGGCTGTGATAATGCAAATTTAAACCAAACCAAAAATATTTATATATGTGTGCATGCATGTGTGTTTATGTATATTTATTATTTTAATTCCAGGGAAACTTTTTTGGGAAATTTAAATATGAGAATATACAATGCACACACACGTGTGCCTCAAATTCTTGTTGTGAGATGTGAGAACCCAGCAGCACATGAGTTAGTGTAAGGCAAAAGTGGCTGTGGCGCGTTAATACTGAAAGGTCACTCCTGAGGAGCACGTTCCTTATGCTGCATGAAATATGGAGAACTTGTCTGTTCCCTTCCCTCTAGGAAGGATGAGGCCACCCACATCCATACTTAATCTGTGCTTAAAGCTTAATCTGTGAGAAACTGGTGTGTGATCCAGTCTGCCTAAATCCTGCCTGAACCTTCAGCTGGTACCACCAGCTCTCTGAGCCTGCTTAGACATTTATCAACACTTCCCTCCTCAGCCTTCAAGTTTCTTTAGCACTCACCTGTGGCCTCTTGGGAATACTAAACTGTCTGTTCTCAGGCAGTGGAGGTCTGTCCCTGCTGAAATGGAGGTTGGCACCTGGGCTCTCCATACGTTCCCTGGAAGCTCCTGAAAATGAAGCTAAGTGAGGAGACTGATGGCAGCATGATAATTTAATGTCTGCTGTTGCTGAAGAACAGGTAGGGCCTGCTCATCACAATGTGGCTCTCAAAGCCCATTTCCTGCAAGATATGTGTAGTTTGTTTTGCATTTACATTAAACAAAAAAAAAAAAAAGTGGTCACTGGGAATTGCAACCAGAACCCTCGTTTCCCTGCTCGCAGTGCAGGCACATGGTGGTTTCTTGCCTATTGTGTGACTGGGCTTCCTACTCATATATTCCCATCGCCAGAGTGTTTTGCCTTCAGGGAAGGCTTTCAACCTGAAATTATGCACATCTCAGTGCATGAGACACCCCTCTAGGGTTTGAAAGACTGAGTTTAGTGACTCTGCAGCTAAATAATGCTGAGATACACATGCTACAAGTGGATGGAAGGGTGGATGACCACCTTCCAAATTGCCAGTACCTGTTTCTTCTGGTTATTTATCTGTACTCCTGGTGGAAGAGAGAGGTGCCTTACAGGCATCATGCTGGAGGCAGCCTTTCACTGTGGGAAGAGCAGGTACCCAAGTGAGGGAGGATGCTTCATATTTCAGAGGTGTTCCAAAACTGAGAAAACTGAAATCAATCTCATTTTTAAGAGCCATACCCTGAATAGGGAAATGAGACCTTTTTTCCTCAACTGTTGTATGTAATCACTGACTTTATATCTGTAAAAAAGGATATATTCAAAGGCATAAAGTTGGAGCCTTTTGCTGTTCCCCAAAAATATACTTGTTTATTTGTTCTAGGATGTTGCTAGCAGTGGCTCAAAAGCAAAACAGTGAGGTAGTTCTGAACTGAAGGTTCATTGTATCAGTGAAAAGTGAAATGTAAGCACTGTTATTAAACAGTGTCCAAACTTCAATACAGAACTGATTCTGTGTCCCTAGATGATTCAAGTTTCAGTTCCCCCAGGGGTAAAACAGATGCTTTTCTCCATTACTGTTATGCACTGTAGTTGTGTTACTAACATTTGTGAAGTTTGCTGAATTATGGTAGAACTGAACTGTGCAGATACCTAAAAAGAGCAAGTTAATAAAATCAGTCAGAGGTTATGTTCTGGATCAGATGTGTTTTCTGACAGGGAAATGTGGTTAGAGCAGCTTAAGGAGAGGCAGTAGCTTCTGTATTCAGCTCTAAATTTGAGTCCTAACTTAGTTTGTTCTTGGGAAAGTCTTTTAATGGTGAGCTTTAGTTTATGTAGCCAAAAATGAATATAAAACTTACTTATTTCATAGTTTAGTAGTAGAAAACAAAAGTTTTGATGAAAGATCAGGTTTTACTCAAGCAAAAGATGTGATTTTCTTCAGTGTACTTTACATACAAACTATGTTGTGACTTTGGACAATGATACAGTGCAGTGTTATCAGTGACATTCTAAAGATGCACAGAACTAACATTGGATTAAATTTGCATTTATTTAAATAATATAGCCAAGATAGTCTTTAATTAGAATTGCAGCATATGCAATCACAATATTATTAACCTCTCCTCTTTGGGAGAGAACTGGTCTAAACCTGGACATTCATTATCATGCTAACCTAAGAAGCTGGATAAATCCCCGAAAGGCATCTGCAACTCTCCTGATACTGCTTCTCCTACCACATACAGACTACAGACAGAGCTTTTCATCTCTCTGTTAGTTCATGTTGTAAACATCCTTTTCTGGTTTCCTTACACAGTAATGTTTTCTGGAGGTGGAAGACCTATGGCCTTCTCTTATTTTTTTAGCCTTTTCAGTCATCTGCAGCTGGGGCAAGGGAAGGAGATGCTTGCCACTAACATACTTGTTTCATAGCGCTGCCAGCTGACCATCCTCATTTCTGGCCAGTGTTCATGGAAATCAATCTGTTAATTTAACAGCATGATGCCAGATAGTTTCTTGTCAGATTCTGACTTGCTTAGCAGTGTGCTACGTTTGATAGACTAATTTGAAGTGCAATGTTATTTTCTTAATGCACTAATTTTTATTTATAAAATGCAAGATGGGAGATAGATACAGAAGTTCTTTAAAAAATACCCATTTCTTAAGGTGAATACACTTTCCTTCTCAAAATTCTGGTTTTTTAGCTGAAAAATGAGTAAAAGCTTGAAGCTTGGAATGCTTGATAAGTCAAAGAGCTCTGGCTGCATGCCACTTGTAACAGGCAACATTGAAAGAATGATAATTTTGATTATCTCCCCATTCCAGTAACTTTTTAAAATTAAACCCTGGAGCATTTTTGCATATTTGGCTAGCTAGAAAATAGCACATAGCTTTGCAGGTTATATTTAGTGGAAAGATACTACTTTTCCTTCAAAAGTGTAAAGATATTACTACTTTTTGCTTTTACAAATCTACAAGTCAGGAAAGAATTACTGTAACTGAGGAAAAAAAGGTAACTTTTCATGGAAGCAGAAAGCTCTTGTTAACTTTCATGGGACTCCGGTGACCCTTTGAACAGGAATACACCTGTAAAGGTATGAACTCTGTTCTGTTTATCATTTGACTATAATTCCACCGTCTAGATGATGTAGTTTCAGTGTGCATTAGGTTTGCACACTGCTTTTGAATGATGCAGCTGTTCTGTGGTTTGTTTAGGATACATGTGTTGGATTTTTCAGCCTGTAGGTTGTTTAGTACTAGATCTTGTAGCAGCCTGAAAATACTTGGATCAGGTCCATCCAATTGTATTTGAGCTGCCTGCATGTTAATATTTTACAGAGTTCCTCTCTGGCTCATAACATACAGTAGTACTCAGAGAAATCATGAATGAGCACAGGAGTTTGGGAATACTGTCATGGGTGTGGCTGCATAAAAACCGAGTGAATGAATGTTCACCCTTACTTTCAGAAAAAGGAAAGACCAGTTTTCCAAGCTGGAATTCAAAATGAAAGTTCCTTTCCAGGCTATTGTAATATTGTCATCCAGATGTGCTTACTGCAAGCCAAAATAAATTGTAGTTTTTAAAAATACGTCTCATCTTGCTCAGGGGCATCGTCTTTTCCTGGGTGATAGCTGAGGGAGCAGACCTAACAGCACCACCTGCTAAGCTTTCTACTATTTGGGTTAATGGGTACTGGCACATTGCAGGTGATGGAGAAGCCAGTGGGAGGTGAGGGGGAGATGAGGAGCATGTGTCAGAGCCAGGTGCAGCTGTGCAGGGCTCCCAGGTGCCCATCTGACCCCACTGAGCCAACCTGGGTAGCCCCGAGTATCTCTGGAGCATGATGGTGAGGCTTCCCAGCCTGAACAAACCTCTGGGCATGTAGTGATGAGATGAGAAGTTTGGAAGTGGCCTGATACTGATGTTGCAGCCACCCTGCCTGCAGGCTTGCTTCTCCTGGTGCAGAGTTTTGCCTTCACCTTTGAGAGGGTGATGGTCCCTTCTTGTGCCATCCCCCAGCAGTGCTGTTTATCTGACCTTTGGGTATTGGTCCTTAGGTGGCATGGATGTGGTCTACCCTGTCTATTCCTCCTTTACTTTGGCAGTAGACCCCTCCAGCAAAGATGCTGTAATCTTCTTGGCAGAAACAGCTCAGCACAACCCCTCAGAGCACCTGTGTGGTGCTTCCTTACTCTCCTCTCCCTCTTCCCCTAGTTCGCCTGTCTTTGCAAGCCATACCTTGCCTTGCTGCTCCTTGACCCCATATTCCTCCTCCTCCTTCCTCATCAAAAAACCCCTGTGGCCTGTCCTGCTCCAAGCTCCACCTTTCCACAAGGTGCCCTGTGCTCCTTGGGGTGCCCAGGCCTGTACCCATGCAGCGGGCACGCTTCCCCTCAACCAGGGCTCCCAGTGTTACCCAGGGACCGGCTGGATTCTGCTTGTGTGCAGTGCCTGGCCCGCGGGCTGTACCTTCTCTGCCCTCAGCCCTCTCTGTGCTTGGCCATGAGCTGCACTGGCAGCCGGGAGTGATTCAGGCTCTGTGCAGCAAAACCCAACACTGGGCTTAGGCTGCTGCCACAGAAACTTCTCCTGACTACAGCTTGTAAATGGCAGTTGGTTTAACAATGTAAATTCATTTTAAAGCAAGCAACAGTAACTTATATGGTCCTTAAAAATGGGTACCTACTCAGTATCGTGCACTGATTTAAAAATCAATTGCTCAGGTTGTTTTAATGTAAGTAAAGCTCTCTGCTAATCTACTTACCTATTGAATTTTCAAACCAATAATAAAACTTCCCTATTACTCTCCATTTTTGCAGTACATGGGAGGATAAAGGATGCAGTAGGGGCTTTGAAAGCTCTGCCCAAAAGCTTCATGATTAGAAGCTGAGAATTGATAACTGTGGTGGTAATGAGAGAGGGGAAGATCCTGAGGAGAGATTAGAGAGAATAAATTCAAGTCACACTTAGAAGAAACTGTCACTGAACTGGGTTTCTGGAAAATTTTCAGTTCCAGCTATATTTGCTGCCATTCCTCTTTCCAACCTGACCTCCTCAAATAAGATGGCTTCTGTTTAGTCTGTGTCAATATGAATTTTGATGGGATCTAACTATGTGTGAACTGAAAAGCATGCCTCCTACGTGGACATCAATTTCCTTCAACTTATTGTTGACAACCTCTTATGTGACTTGCTCCTCTTAGGCCAATTTAGTAGTTTCTTTTCAAAAGATGAGAAGTGACCAAGGACTTCAGAACCAGACAGAAAACTCCTTGTCAGGAAACTAAGTGAAAGCAGAGCATGAACTCAACTTGAAATGTACAGTAAACTTAAAATTTTCCTGCGAAAAATTATCTTAAATTGTTTATATTCATGAACTTCTAAATTAAATACATCAGATTTAGAGCTTTGAGGTGATTTTTTTCTTTAATCCCCCTAACTCTCATAAAGAGACTAGATAATCTTCCATTTATTGCAATGTAAGATGTAGTTGAAATACGTGACACAGATGATCTCTGCAAAGTATGAAAGTGCATTTAAAATAATTTTAAAACCGCTAGCATAACCAACCCGCCCTCCACACACCCCCTCCTCCCCACTTTATTTATATTCCTCTGGCTATTTCAGTGAGAAACAGATGGCTTTAAAGCACAGCTTTCACACGCAGAGTCCTACCAACCTAAATGGCATGGATTTTACATCCTGACTCTGTAACTGGGGCCACTTCATGATCTCCTCAAGGCTTTCTGTGCTGCTTTATTCAACAGAAAGATTTCTCTCCAGAAATCTGGTTTTAGTTGTTACATTAGGAAATTAAAGTGTACAATAACTTACATACAGAGATACCTTACATGAACTGTAGGCCTTTAATTCCTTCTTTTGGGTAGCAAATGAAACCTTGCATATGCCCAAGGTGACATGCTGGAACGATGTGGAATAAATCGTTTCTCTAAGCAGTGGTGGAAGTCTCTTGGAGTAAGAAAACTATTTTAAGTAGGAATGTATTTTTTATAAAATCATAGTATTAAGACATAAAGCTTGGACTTACAGAGACTTGGTTTAGATGTTGTTGAAACATAATGGAGACTTCACCAGGATGTGGGAGTTGAGATGAAGTTGATTATGTTCATGTTTCATTTTATTCAAAGTATAATAGCCATATGCCTACTACACTGGACTGAAAAGAGTTCTAGCATGCTTGGAAGTCTACTATGGAAGATGGAAAATATTGCAGAAAGGTGCATATTGTCAACACCCTGTTTCTTTAGTCACAATAGTATTACTGTAGAAGTGCATCCTGGATATAATGAACTTCGCTGCAGTGAAAACAGGACAGGGAAGTTTGCAGCAGCTAAGGAATAGTGGTGAGGTTTGAACCATGTCTGTGATTCAGGGTTATTGATAAGTGTTAATGTTGGCTTAAGTGGCATGCTCATATGGGAGTATCAGCTCTTAAAATAAGTGATATTAAACAAACAAAGTTAATTTTGCAGTAACAGAGAATAAGATAAAAAATAAGTAGCAACAACCAATGTGTGATTACCTTGCTTAAACGTAGCTAAGAAATACATATTGTGTCATATTGCACTATATCAATGATAAGGAGCATCTGCTGTCTCTTTATTCGCATTGTCTACTCGGCTTTTCTCCAAATACATTGATATGGTATAAAATTTTTACAATGATGTTACCTCATCACTTCATAGTTCTAGATGTTCTGTCAGTAAGAATTTCACTTCTCAATTGGATAATTTTCTTCTTAACATTGTTCTTGTACAAGGTGTGAAAGAAGGAAAATATTTGTAACTGTGATCTTTTGAATAGCAGAAAAATCTACTTGTTTGTTTGGTGGGGGGGGGGGGCGGGGAGAGAGAAGAAAGTAGGAAAGCTGTCAAGTTTATAGAAAAATTCACTTTCTAAGACTATAGGCCAAGATGTTTGATGGATGTATGATTCTGTGTATTGCCACTCTAGGTACCAACTTGAAAAGGCAGGGATTGAATATCTTAAATCATTTCAAGATAGATACCTAAAATCAGGCATGATTTAGACTGAAAATCATTGTCATGAGTTGTACTATTGTAATATTTGAAGTACTTGTTTCAAAAATGCAAAGTAAATGATTCAGAAAGTTCTGTCCTGTGTTTATAAAGAAGGGCTTATTGTTTTCCATGTTAGTCAAGTTCTTAATTTTGGACTGTTTCAAAATGCTGTAATTCAGTTAGGAAAATTTTACTTTGGGCTAATACTTAAGTAGTGGTTAGACTACCTTTCTGTCGTTGATTTACTGTATTTGTTTCTGAAATAATCATGAAAGAAGTACTATTTTTTTTTAAGGGCCTTGTGATTCTGATTTTTTTATAGCATTATTAGCAGTGTGAAGAGTAGAAGATTTTCCTGAACTGTTTTGTGCTTGCATAAGCTGCTAAGAGTAGAAGTAGTGTGTCTACATGTGGTTAATCGATTTGAAATAGTAACCACGGAGTACAAAATGGTCAGTTTTGAAGTGAACTGTTGGTACAGAATCCAGGGCTTTTAAACTTTCTAGTCTCTAAAGTCTATGTACCAGAGCTAATTTTGAAAACACTTTGAAATTTAATTGTGCATTTATAGTGGAGTAACAGCAGTTTATTAATTCTAGAACCTGAAATTATGCATATCCATCTTAATGCATTATAATAATTATTTAGTTGACATGATTGTGTGCAGTGATTTATTTTTGACATTTCTAGAGTTAATCTCCTTTAATATTTATATACACACTCCTATTATGTTGTTTTACTGATCTTATTTAAAAAGGGAACATTACATATTGAATACTGTACCTCAATTTTATTGTAATGATTTTACTGGTTACCAGGTGGGGTGGCAGTTGAAAAATTTGGTGAATGCACTACGAGAGGATCCGAGTGGTGTTATCTTAACTTTGAAAAAGCGACCTCAGAGCATGCTTACCTCAGCACCAGCTTTACTGAAAAATATGAGATGGAAGCCCCTTGCTCTGCAGGTAATGAAGCTTAATCATAAGTCATACACCATCATTTTAACTATAGATTATCTCAATGATGCTTTTTTATGCTTCATCTCAGCAGCATATGGATTTACTCTTGTATACTTTGAAAAATTGTTTCTGAAATTATTTCTCTGCAGTTTGTTTTCATAGGCTCAAATGAAATGAAACCTGTTATTAGAACTTTTCAAAGAAGTAATCATCCCAGTGTTTTACAATGCAAAAAGGTAGTCCCAGATAACTTTTCTAGCCAAAGAGAAACAAGCATAGTTCAGAAACTGATAGATTTTAGTTTGACTTATTGTTAACTCTCAGTGCAGTATAACCTCAAAGAAAGCGAGGAGGAAAAGATCTTGAGTTCTCAGTTTGAACAATCTTGGAGTCATAGGAAAATTTATAAGGGGGTTTATTCAGTAAACCATTTGACCATCAAAATTTCCTCATGTAAATAAAGCTGCATGCGTGCCAAAGTTGTCCTTGAGATTGAATCCTTGCACTTAAGGAGATGTAGCATTCCATTTGGCCTTTAATTTTAGTAAGCCTGAAATGTGCTGAAAACCATGGAATGGTTTAATTAAAGCTTTTGTGTGTTTCACTCTGGGATAAAATGTCACTGTGATGTATTACTCTAGGGAATAAAAGTTATGTTCAAACTGATGAAAGCATGTAACCAACAGATGGACCTGACAAATAATCCCTTTTGTAGTTCAGTTCAGATAGAACAATGTTTAGGATTTTTTTTTTTTTGCATAAAGAATGCATTCTCTGGGATATTTTTATTATCACAATAAAAAGTCCAATTTAAAATTAAGTACATTTGAGAGAGAAAAGACTTCTGCAAAGTTTGGGCAAAGGGGAATTAGATATGGAAATGCCACTACCAGTAGCTGTGGTCTTTGCCATTTAAAATATGAAGAGTTTCGTAAAAAGAACTAATGAAGAATTTATTTCAAATATGTATGTATATATACATATATAGAAATTATTGTATAATGGTTAAATGCATCATCTTTGAAACTGAGTTTTTAAAACCAAAATTATCTTATTAGCATCTGAATTTAAAATTGCAGATCTTTTTGCATGGTATGAGTGTATGAATGGCCATACTTGAAGGCTGCACTTTTATCATAGCTTTAGTGAAAATGTAAATCTGAATGAAAAATGCACATCATTGCTTTAAATGGGGTGAAATACTGTCAGTCTAAATATTCCTTTTTGCTTCACTTTATCATTTGCTAGAGTAACTTAACTGAGGACCCCACAACAGAAGTTTCTGACATGGGCCATTGATGCAGACAATAGCAAATAAGCAGCTAATTCGAGGTGGGCTACTCCAAAAGGGTGGGAAGAAATCGGATAGAAACCAATTGCCACCATTTAAACTAATTTCAGTAGGGAAGTGAGAATTTCTGTGGTCCTTTTACAGTGAATGCAGTCATGAGCTAAACTTGTGAGTCTGCTTGAAATGCCACACTCGCTTCCAGAAGCAAAAATCCAGTCATCTTTTAGTGTTTTATTTGGCTCTGATTTCCATCTCAGCATCCTTAGTCCAATACAGATACTAGGGTGTTATTCAACTGATCTAACTTTAGATATCTACTGTGTATGTATCTACGTATCATTCAGGTTTCTCAATTTTACTCCCTTTGACCATTGGACATACATTCATTTTGGCCTATTTTAGATTGATCTACCTTAGAATGAGGTGAATTGGAACGCTGCTCATGCCTCTTTCTCTGCCTTTGATGCCAAAGGGGGTCTGGACAGCCAGCACAAATGTGAATTATCTATATTAGATGAGACTGACCCTATACAGAGGTTTTCTGTAATCTTATAGCTTTAGGGATTTGGGTAATGCAAATATTAGTTTTGTTGTGGGTTTTTTTCTCATAGCATAGAAAATATGAATATTTTATGGTTAATATGAGTACTAATAGAGATACTGTTAGAAGTTAGAAATATTATTCTGGTATCTCAATGATGTTATTCTGATTCTATCAAACATGACACCAGGAAAAGGCCAGAACCTCAGTCAACACTTACATGTGCAGTGTGCATTGCAGTGTGCATATGTGTGTCTGTTGTAATTTATTATTTTAGTCAAGGAACAACGATTTTCTTAAGTAGACAGAGTGTCAAAAGAGCTCCAGGGTGAACACAAACTTCAGAAGCTGCATAATGTGGAGATTTCTGTTATTAATTTATGCAGATCAGAGGTGAACAGATGTTAGTGTCAACTGATGTTAAAGTTTAAATATAGCCTAAGTGTGAAGTTGGCACTGTATGTTTGATTAATAACAAGCAGCGAAAACTATCAGAGTGTAGTATAATTTTATGGCTATCAAAAATATGAAGAAATTATGTTTTTTTAACAGAATTTACTTCAAAAATTTCTGAAAAAAACACTTCATAAAACCCATAAATTTTTCAATTGCAATTTGCCCTATGGCTGTTCTGAAATTTCTTATGTTCCTGATTCATGTGAGGGTGCTATTTAATAAAAGCTCGAGAGATAGTGTGAGAGGAGAGGGTGAAAGTGATAGGAAAAAAATAAGGAAAAGCAGTACTTCCATCACCTTTGGAAGCAGGGGAAATTATGATAACTTGTTTCCCTATAGTAGGATGTCATGAAATAATTGAGAATGTTATAACTGTTCTGTCATCCAGAGCTAAGTTAATTGATCCATATATATTATTCAATAGACACAAGCTATAAGGAAATTATGACTCAATAATAATTATATTGGAGTACAAAATATGAACAAAATATTAAAAAGACCTCAGAATGAGATATGGGGATGACATTCCGATAAAATGGGAATTAGGATCTGCAAACAGGCTGCTGTGGGTTTTTTGGTTCTGCAAATGGAACGTACAGAGGAAAAACCAGGTGTCACCTCCTGATCAAGTTACAGTAAGTGAGGTGGGAAGGTGGAAGTTTGCCGTCACGTAAGGAGGCTGACACAAAAGCAGAGACAGAATTTTTGAATACAACCCAACAGTGAACATGTTGAAGAGCTGTTACAGCAAATGTAAACGGTACATACTTCGGTGAATTAAGAGACTCATTTACATTGATATTTACTTTGGGATGTTTTAATTGAGAGCCTTCAAAACTGAATTTTAGCTAGAAGTGAATAATATTGAGGTATTGTTGGTAAATTGCATTCTGCTTGTTTAGGCAATAGTTGTATGTAAGAACATGAAGTTTGCCATTTGCAACTACATGAAAAATGAGACTTAATGGAGAGCTACTAAGTGTGCCTGTAAGCTGAGAAAGTGCTAGATGAGTCTTCCAGTTCAGGCAGTGCACAGGTACTGCCAGTGTGTCAAGGGGCTTGATGTGTGAGTGAGAGGGCATCCTGGTAATGATATTATGCGTTCTGATAATGAAATGTTTAAGAGCTTGCTGTCCACTGTTAGTGACCTAGATTAGCCATATGCCAGCCAAACCTTCATGTTCTCTAAGTGTGGAAAATGCTTTTAGATCATTCAGATATTAACTGGTTATTAGTTGGCATAAATACTTCTTAGGATGTTCAGTAGTTTACTTCGAACAGCTCTGCCTTCACATCACAGCATTGCCATGAATTATGAGTTAAATTTAGTCTAATTATTTGGGTTGTTTTGGTGTTGGATTTTTTTTTGGGGGGAGAGAGGGGAGGATGGAGAGTTTATTGTTGGTTTTGTTTGTTCATTTTTACTTTTAGCAGAAATGTAGAATATTCATTCTTTTCATAAATATTCTTATCCTTAGAATAAGTATGAAAGGTTAAGAGAAACAAAGAAGAACTAGGCATCCTGTGTAGCAGTCCTGAAACTGATATTGATATACAGTAAAATAATACAATTAGCCTATGGCTATACTACGCACCATTACATAATGAGTTTGTATTTACAAATGCATTAATTCCAGCTCTAAGGTCAAGCAGTACAGAAAAAAAACCATCATTTGTTTCTTCCTCATATTCTGATTAAAGGAAGTGCTGTTTTTTTGTTTTGTTTTCAGTCACTTGATGATTGTCTGTTTTAATACCCATCAGTATCCAACTTCTTGCAGATAATCAAAGTTTTCCCTTGACACATTCTGGAATCATGTCAAAATTTGTGAAATCAAGGGATTTTTCTGCCTGTGTTTTTCGTTATTGCTTTTATAACATTCGAATTAGGCAGCTGTGGCCTTAGGGAATTTTGCAGTTGCCTTTGAAATTGAAGGTATTCATTAATACGGCATTGTACCATAAATATTAAGATGTTATGCCTGCAAGACAAATCTTACTAAATTTGCCTTTCAGTTACTTTTTCTGATACTCTGATCCATTGTGTGAAAGCCTTGAATGGTATTTCAGATTGTGATGTTTGTATTTCTGACTGCTACTGAATGTGGTGAGCAACCCAAAGAAGTTTAACCTTTTACGTTTTAAAATTTTTCTTACCTGACATAGAGGTGACGAATTATCTTTCAACTCCCCAGTTTTTTGCCTGGTTCAAAACCAAACTTAAATAAACATCCTCAACTCTAGATTGTCTGTTTTATTTCTCCTTTCCACTTTGTGTTATTTTGGGGAGGTTTCAAAGGGAGGTTCCCCAAAGTGCTGTTTGAACAAGGGAGGAAGGTTTACTGGAGAAGATTCTTGGAGCATATGAAATGTTATGTAAGTTGCTATCATCACAGTAGCAGGAAACTAGCTGCAAAGTCCTCCTTTGCCTTCTGGAAAACACTTTGTTAATTAGTCAAAAGAAACTGGACTTTGAATACTGTGCAGAAGACTCTTCGCCCAGTTTCTTTATAATATAAAGCAACACGTGGCCATGCTTCAGCGAATTTGGACTGCGCTCAGCCAATATCAATGAAAGGGCTCTTACTGCTATCAGTGAGGTTCGGGGCAGGTCCACTTGCCAGCCATATCTTGTGTATTGACTTGGAAGAAAACCTTCCGGACCCCCTTAAATGCTCTGTCACACCCATTACCAATTTTATTTAAATGTCACCTTTTGTATATTTGAAATAGTTCACTGTACTTTTTTTTGTATGTGATTAAATTCTACTGTTATAAAATCTCCAAGACCTCAGTATCTGTAATTTTTTAAACAGACTTTATTTTGGATTAGATATGCATCACATCTTGACTATGATCTATTCAGTGTTTCAACCTCCTAAGAAGCAACAGCAAAAACAACATTCCTTGTTTGAGAGAAAATGCTATTTTTATTATTTTTATTTGGTATTTTTCCTTACTTGTTTATATTGCCTCCTTCCTTCATCTAGAGACAACGTTATACTCTGTTTTAATCATTTATGATCAGAATTAGTGGCCTTACATTTTTTAATCATTAAATTTGAATAAAATATTAACTTGTTGGCTCTTCGGTTGCTTTGTTGTCTTTTGACTACAAGGGAACTGGGCATTCTTTGCAGAACTGTTGAAATGGATTCTGACTAGGTTTGCCTACAGAGTATGAATTAGTTACAGTATTTCATTACTTCATGCTTGGTCTTACAAAAAGTTTATTTTATTGGAAACATTCTGTTCAATAAATTGTCATAACCTTGGTCCAATATGAATTATATACTTGCAGGAAAACCTGTTTACTGATGCAAATACTGTACAAAGACATTTTGTATTGGTTTTGCTTATGTTTTTAAAAATTGTATGTCTTTTTCTGGAGCAATGTTTCTCAAACTATATATTGGAGCTTCCAAGGGAGTTAATGAAAGGTTCAAAGAGTTCTAAAAAACATTAAAAAGAATTTTAGATGGTATATTTTAAATATTAATTACATTCATTGTTTAGAGAGAAAAAAGTAAAAATAATATGCTGACTTACTGGAAGGCACCCTCGCAGTTCCTTCAGGATTGAGGATGGGGAAAGCAGCAATAGGGAGGCTGGGACCTTGGGGCAGAGCTACCCAGGGGCAGAGCAGCTCCTGGAGGAGAGAGGAGTGTCTACACATCAGTCCTTAAAGGGACTACTTATTTCCTTGTGCTGGGGAAACATGGCTGTTCTAAGTAAAGATGGTTGGTTATCTGTTCCTTGGCCAACTGACAATTTGAGAAAGAGTCCATAAAGACTAATGATCCTGAAGGAAGATGGTGCGTCCAAAAAGTTTGAGAAATAGTACTCCACATTTGAAATACGGATTTTGTGTCTGTCTTTCTGGGTTAACATTGATGTAGGGTCCTCTGTGGGACATTTTTGAGGCTATTCCAGTTTTAATATGTAAATTCTAAACTTTCTGTGTCAGGCTATACTCGTGGATCAAGTATTTAACTCTTTGGACCTGAAAACCTTTTAGTTTTATTGCTTTTTCAGCAATCCCACTTGGCCTAGCCAGCCTACCAAAAGGGACTACAGCAAGAAAAAGCTCTAGTGCTTGGAAGAGAATTTACTCAGTGATAACACTGATCTCCAAAACATCCAATTCAGAGATATGTGAATGGAGTTCCATGTGTTTTTTTCTGTTCGATGTGCTGCATATAGTCCACTGAATGGCTGCTATTGAACCAGAGAGCTACATGAGCTGACTTACTTGCAGGTGCACAGATTGACTCAAACTGAACAGTTGAGTGCCCTCTAAATTGCAATGCAAAATGTCATGTAGATGCACCATATCTGCAGGTCATGTTCTGAAGGCTCTCTTTTCAACCAGGATTTTTAATTCCTTATAAAATGAAAGCTGAACTCCTATAGCACAGGGTGGTAGTTACAGCAATGTTCTTAATGTTTAGAGCTACTAACAAGAGAGACCATTTGAATGCTTTTACCATGTAGCAGTTCTTTTAAAAGAGCTTACTGATTTATCTGATAAAGTGATGATAAATATATTAAAAAACAACAACAACAAAAACAACAACAACAACAAAAAAAGCGGTCACCTATTTTTAAAGTTGGATTTCTCTTTTTTTTTTTTTCCCAGTTACACAGCTTTTCTGTTTTTGTGGAAATAAGCTGGAGAGATGACTTTGGCAATATGACCCAAATATGGAAGAGACATCCCTAGCATGTTTTGGGACAATCCTACAGGATTGTGCTTCCTCTTGTTCTAGATTGTATTATGGTTCCTACCCCTTGAGAGTTCTGGGTACCCTGGGAGGATCTACCCACATTGCCATCCTTTGAGATACTTCAGTCATTCAGACTCTCGCTGATTATACTGTAATTCCACCTCTGAAAGTGTCCCACTATCTGACATGAGAACAGTTTGAGAGAAACATTTTACCTTCAGATAGCTGAATAAGTTGTGTTTGACCGTAGTAGACTGAATGCTATTTCTTCCTGTTGCATTCATTGTTTTCACCAAAAGATGAACCAAAATATGCATTTGCCAAAGATGCACAAGCTTCACTATTTCCAGCATCTTCCAGCAAACTGTTTTGGAAGACACACTGACCTCCAATGGGCTGTGCATTATCAGGGATTGGTGAAGTGTGCCTTTAGCCAGTAGACAGGCAAAGGTAAAGGGCTGTCGTCTTCCTTAAAGTGGAAAAGAGCAAATCCATCTACCCAGCTTGACTTCCTCTCAGTGCTCCTGCCAGTATGAGCCATGAACAGCAACAGCCTGGGCTTAACAAATGTAAACAGGGTCTAGGTCACAAAATTCTTTTGGCTTATAAGGAAAAGTAATTCTACAAGCTACTCAGAAACACGCAAATTGTTTTTGTCATAAAAGTGCAAGTTATCAAAGAGGAAATAATCAATGTTGCATTTGTAAGTGGTTCAAGAGCATCTATGGCTACAGTGTCACAGGTGAAAGTTTAAAGAGTAAGATTTTTGTTCCTCCAAAAGAGGATTTTGTTTTAGGTTTGTTTTTTGGTTATTTTTGTTGTTTTGTTGGTGTTTGGTTGGTTTTGTTTTTGTTTTTTTTAACACAGTTTTGCCACCAACTTTAGTCCTCTTTTTGCAGACTTCTGTCTTCCTCTTTTCAGTAGTTGTAAAGTCTTTTAGCTGTCTGGTTTTGTGTGTGTGTTTCTCCCTCTCTTTCTGTAAATACAGGCAGTCTTTCTTTGGCCTACAGAATACTCACGTATTGTCTATACTCTAATTAACAAGGAAAGTATTTAGCAGTATCACCATTTACAGGACATGGATTCCTAACTTTCAGAAAATTTCTGTCATTTTGTAGCTGTGGCTTTAAAGGCAGACTTGCAAAATTTTAACAAGAAAAACTTAAGCACACATTTTATTATGTCTGAGATAAATTGTAATGCATCTAACACAGCTCTATTCCTAAACCATGGCAGTAACTGGCTAAAGGATGTCTGAGGTTTTCTAGGTGGCGTGCATGATTCTTACACACAAATTGAAAAAAAAGTAACACAATAATGGGGGCTTTGCTTGGTAAGGATAAATTCAAGTGGCTCATTACTAGCTTATGAAAGGCCAACATTTTGAAAAAGTTCCTGCTGTTGAACTCTTGGGGTTTTCTGCAGTGTAGGCATAATGCTACAGCGTCAAGATGAATATCTAGAAAATGAGGACTGATTTTTCTGCACAGGAATGCCCTGTTGGTCTGTCATAAGGTATTCTTGCTAGTGCTGGCAGAAGGATCTTTCTACACAGCCATTTAATCAGTATTTAGAGCTTCTCTGCTGTAAATACAATGTGACATGTTCATGTCCTTCAGTAGTTATTTAGGTCAGAAATTATAGGTATGATGAACTCTCTTTAATTCCAACACTTCTTTCTTCAAGGTGTTAACTTCCAGTAAGATGGAGGGGAAAGAACTGTTTTAAAGCAAAACTCAGCATTTGTTCAATATTAGATTAATTTTAGGGTTCATGAAGATACTATTGTACTTGCAATTTTGCCATTTTTCTTTTTCTTCTGCTTGAGTTTCATTGTCATACAAGCCAGGCAACGTAAGACTTCTGTTATTGGGCAGACAGACATATTATTAGGTAGACTAAAGCAATCTAAGTTTGCTTCTCATTTCATTCTTCTGCATTTGTATAGAGACTGTTAGAAAACCTCGCTATAATTTCCAGCTCAACAGTGATTTAGTAAAGTCTTCAAATGGTTGGTCATTATTTAGCTAGCCACGATAGTAAAGTCAAGGAAGAAAAATAGGTGCCTAAATCATAAGAGAGAGGGTTCTGATTTAGAGGAGGAATTTGACAGCATGTGTCAAAAAGGTGGACCCAATTTGAAATCACAACACACGGCATTTTGGGTCCTTCTTTTTGAAACACCCTGTGGTGGACTGGGATGATAGCTAGAAAGCATAGTTATTCTGTGAGGATAAAATTTATCTACCTGTGAGTAAATGTTACTTTGTGAGGAGTATGCCCAGGGGAGTAATAATAATAATTATAATCTCCAGTTTATTCTGTCTCTTAGTGCATATGCTCTGAAGATGCAGCACCTGATTTTACAGCATCTGCAGACATAAACTGAAGCTTTTACAGTTAATTTTTAGGGTGTAGAGCAGATGGGGGGAGATGACATTCAATTTAGTGCCTACTTATGCACCTTTTACTGTAAACACTGGACTTTTTCATTACAATGTTAGTTTAATTAAGGAATTCACTGGATTGTGTATGTTACTCACTAATTAAGATTTCACCAGTGGCTCTACTGATTACTGTTTTTATGGGCATTGACTATAACCTGGCTGCGCAAAAGGGAAAAGGATGTAATCAGAGGAGTCAATTTTATAAGCACAATACATGTCCATATGTAGATCTGTCTCCTTAGCATGAGTATTTTTTTCCGTCAGTTTAAAAGCACACAAAACTTTAGAACTGTTAATTATTTCTTTAACTTTCCGAACTATAGAATATAGCTTTTTCAGACAGAAATATGTAATATATAAGGATAATCATGATTATTTCTCTCTCTCTTTTGAACCAGCCTCTTATTCCTAGAAGTCCAACAAGCAGTGTTGCTACGCCATCCAGCACTATCAGCACACCTACAAAAAGAGACAGCTCTGCGCTTCAGGATCTCTACATACCCCCTCCTCCTGCAGAACCTTATGTTCCAAGGTAAAAAAGATCATTTCAGGTACAACTCAATGTCAAAAATGCGTGTAAAGTAACTGACCATTCTGTTCCTACCCATTTGTAATCCTGCCCTGCAGGATTAGACTGATAATACTTCACTTCGGGGGTGAACTGGTTATTAAGGATAGATATGCTGAATCAGACCCACACTGGTCTGAATCAGTGTCTTGTCTGCAAAACAACCAGTAGCCTTTAGAAAACAAGGTTCAGTACCCTATTTTCTCAAATATGGAATAATCTGTTGTTTGTAACAATCCTGTCTTATCTCAGAAGAGCAAAAATTATCTGAAACCCCGAATTTATAGCTAGAAAAACAGTTCTTATCTGTCCCCTTGACTAATAGCCATGATACAACAGGAGAGGCAAGAAACTTTCAACTTCAACATCAAGAGCACTGTTTTGTTCTACCATATTTTTTCTTTTGAGACATTGATTTGGTAGTGGTAGAGGAGATTTCAGGATCACGTTTTAGTGTGGCCACCCTGCTAGATCCTGCAGTGCCCACACTTTTCCCTGTAAATGTATCTGCTACTCTGACCTGCTACCAGGAACTGACATTTTCATCTCTCCCAGGTCTCTGGGGGTGCTGAGCCAGAAAAGCAGCAGATCCTCCTTGCAGATTCATCATCCTACCCTCACACGACCTCAAATGATTCACTATAATTCCATAACGTACACAGCTGTTGCTTTCCTACAATTCTAAGAGAATTATGGCCTATAAATAACCATGGGCAGTAGACCCATAGGTCTAAGAATGTATTTGAGAGGAATCAGTTTTTTCTAAAGCTTCCAGATTCTTAGATGCAGGCTATCATATGTTCAGTCAATGTACTTTTGAATTCCTTCTTGCTTTTCTTTTAGTTAACTTGCTTGAAAAGGTCATAAGGACAGCCTGTCCTTTCTTGTACCTGAGTTTCTTTTACCTGAGTTTTTCTTCCTTAGCAGTAGCCAATTAATAAGACATATGGCCTGATACTGACAAGACTTTCCTGGGGGTTATCTGATAGCAAGGTATAGGGCAAATTAAATTGCCTAGTGGGGAGCAGAGGCTGTGATTCTATGATAAATTCTTACTCTTCAGAGAAATGAAAAACTTTCCAGGGCAAAAGAGTGACTTTCCACTTCGTGTTGTAGATGATGTCTCAAACCTTTTGTGAAGCCATAAGCTGAGTCCCAAGTTCCTTCCTCATCCCTGCCTTGTCTGTTACCTGGCTTGGCTTTATTTATTGAAAAAAAATATTGCCATTTTGTTTCAAATGTGACAGATACTATGCTGTTGAACTTGCTAACATGATTACTCTAGTATCTGCCACAGACTGATAAAGAGACAAACACTCTAGTTCACTGTTTTTTTTTTCTTCTAATTAAATAAAAACATTGTCAGTCACAAACCTTGAGTTGTTCATAGGGATTGAATGTGTCTTTTATCTCGCTGATGACAGTATTTTGATATGTCTATGTAAATATTTTAAGGACATCGTTTTCAGAAAATCCACAGAAAAAAGTCAAGTATGTAATTTTAACCCATTAACATAAAAAAGCTGCAAAATGAAACCCTAAGAAAAATATGGTCTTTGATTTCTCACTGAATGCAGTAGTTACATGGTAAAGACCTGTTGCTCCTGAAGCTGAAACTGTACTACTATCTTAAAAGAAGTACTGCCTTTGTAATGCTGCTGATCATGTTTACCACCACAAAAATACTTCTATTTGATAAGAAATGCATCCTTTTTTTACGTATTTTTAGTGAATATTTGCTTCTAAGCAGTTTTTGAGTTCTAATCTAGAAACAGAGATTTTAAAAATGCATTTTGATTATTTATTAGTAACATTTCTTAAATTGTTATGATAATGCAGTAGTTTGGGCCAATTCTGATTAAATCTTAAAATACATATTAGTACAAGCTGTAATCTTACAGAGAGATTAAGCTAGGTACATTTTTTTTTTTTTAATCAGCTTCATCCTAATGGACTATACTTCATTTCATAAACCTGTCACATAGTGCACAGTGTTTCGGAATAATCTGTTTTGGCATTTTATCAGGGGTTTTTGCCATGATTAACTTTGTTTAAGCATGTCTTTATTTGGGGTATTATCAAACAGTTCAGCATCTGTTTCTGTTTGTTGTTGCAATTCCAAGGAAAAACAAACATCCAAACCTCCTTTTGTTACTGGAATGGAATAAAAGCCTTGTTATTTTGATGTATAGTGTAAAGCCTTGAGGCCAGGTCGCTTTGATGGCGATACGCACAGATAGTACAGCTGCTGACATAATTTAACATGGATGGCATGAGAAAGAGGGACAGACACTTTCCGTGTGCCAGTTACTTAGAAGTGCTGGTCCAAAGTTACTGCCTGCTCAAATTTGCTGAAGACATTTGAGGGTGAGAACTGAAGTCCTCATCTCCAGAAGGCTTTGCCAAAGGGAGTTTGCCTGGTGGGTTCTACACTTCTGCCTATGCTCGCAATAAAGCTCTCTCCAGCCCAGGCTATCCTTCTTATGGTGGAGGCTTCATTGTGCCAGTCTCTAATCTGATATAGCTGCATCATGGATTAGCATCTCGCTGTTTCACATCACTCTCCATTGTGTTATCTGCTGGGGTCCCCCAGCACTGTTACCACAGAAAGTCTTTCCCTGAATGGAGCTGAGCTCACATCACAAAGCCCGCACCATCCCTGCTCTGGGAAAGCAGCCTGGCAAAGGGAGCGTAGCGGGTAGTGGGGCTTTGTGGTGTCGCACTGTCACAGTCAAGGCAGGATGGACCTTCCTCATTCTCTGTGGCTGCCTGGATCCCATGAGGGGGCTTTGCTTCATCCTCAGTTAAAGTCTCAAGGTGCCAAGTGAAGCGTGGGTCAGAACTGGCCCACATGGTGGTCCAGAGGGGCAGAAGCTCTCTAATGAAGGCGTGAGGCTCCAGCTTCTCTCTTGGCTGCCTCACGTGTCTTTTGTTGCCCAGAAATTACTGTCTTTTGCAGCCATCTCCAGGCACAGTCCTGCCAGCAGGTTTGCAGAGCCCTGCTTCATCTAACACAAGGAGAGGGCTCCTTCCCCACGTGCAGTTTGCTCTCTTGTTGATTGCCTTTAGGTAGTGTGCATTTTTGAAGAGTGGGATGGGGAAGCAAAAAGCAATCACCTTGGGGATCTCTACACAAACTGCAAAGTGTATTCCTTGCAGTGCATTGCTGTCTTGGAATAGCAGGTCATGATCAGGTGCTGCACACCCTGTTTGGTACTGCGTGGATGTACCTATACAACTCCTAGGCCTGAGTTGGCTTGTGCAAGACTATGTCAAATGTCTGTATATCATTGGTCCCTGGTTATTCTCACTCTGGAGTTAGTTTGTAAGGAACAAGATTGAACTTGTCTGTACTTGCCATATAGCTATGTCTTAAAACTGTCTGACACCGTTAAAAATGCAAATATAAAAATGAAGGTCAACATTTCATTACCCTATATCACGAAATGCTAGGTAGATTCAAAAAAAGAAACAAGAGAAAAAGAGTAGCTGCACGTCAGCTTTCTTTCAAGATGATTCTTTTGAAGAGAAATCTATAAGACAGATACAGTCTGTAAAGGAAGTGAATAAGCAGAGATATGTGAGATAACTGGCACATACATATGCATATGCAATGTGTGATCCTGGTGTTGGTCGCTGTTATCTATTTCCTCCTTTTATGAAATACTTACATATTCCCATGTTTATTGAAATATTCACAGTTAAAAAAGAAACAAAACCAAAACCAAACAAACAAAATAAGTCTTATCCCAATATATTAAAAATCTCTCTTGTTTACTAAAGGGATGAAAAAGGAAATCTACCGTGTGATGATGTTGGCAGACATATAGTAGGCAAGCCCGTTCATACAGGATCCGAATCGCCAAACTCATTTCTTGACCAGGAATATCGGAAACGCTTTAATGTTGTTGAAGAAGATGCAGTTTTATACTGCTATGAATATGAGAAAGGAAGAACAAGTGGTCCTGGAAGGAGAGAGAGCACACCAACATATGGTATGGCATTGATCTCATAAGGATAATCACTATTTGTTGATTTTAGAATTTTTGTGCATCTGCTTTTGTATTTAAGCGTGGAAACATTTTTGGTGGTCATTGATTCTGCTACGAATTCTGTACTGCTTTAGTCCAATTTCAACCTGAGAGCTAATTCTGTGCAGGAAAAATGAATTGCTTACTGTGATAGGGAGGGTAAGTCCAGTTTTATATTGATTGTTTTTCTGAATATAAGTTCTAGAATTTTGTTACCAGCTTACTTTTCCAGGTTATGTTTCAGGATCATTTTACCAGAAAATAGTGGCAGAACCCCATGTGTTTGTACTGAAAATACAGGATAGAATTGTACTCCTAATATAAGGACAAGATTTGCATAGGTTTAGGAATTCAGCATTAGAAAAATTCACGCAAGTATAATGCATTTAAAGATGAAACCCACATCAGATGTACCAGGAACTCTCATGCTTGCACTGCTCTCTAAAACTCTTTAATTTTTCTTCAGCGCCAGAAATGACGTCTGACTGATGATACTATGTTTTTTTGTAATACTCTGTTAACTTCCTGTGACTTCCTATATGGGAAGTGATGGCTTCCTGTATGTAGCAATTCCTATTTATTTGAGGTTATATGTTGTCTATAAGAAAGCATTTTGCATGTGAAAACACACATGTATTCATGCTACTTCCTCATCTTGGATTTTCTCTTATTTAGGGTGGGAACTGAGAAACAATTTCTGGTGAGAGGTTTGCTCCTCAAACCTTTATGCTCCAGATTATTTTCCCTTTGAATCTGTTGGAACTTTTCCTTTAGCTAGCATTGTAACTTGTTTCAGCTTTGGACTGGGAGAACTGGTTTTCTGTTGCCAAGTATCAAGTCGTGCAGTCACAGAATTGTTAGGATATGGAAGAAAATGAAGAGAAAAATCTTGTGTTAAAAAAAATATATTTGGACTGCTATAGTGTTAGTTGAGTACACACTTGAATATTGTTTCACCCTACTTGCTATGTTATCTCAATTTTTAAACTGAGCACAAGTTGTATGTTGGAGTTTTTATAGTAATCCTGACATGGTATCACTTTGAGAAGAAGACAGACTTCATTTATGAGGAAGCGTAGATTGCCTACATCATGGAGCCAAGCTCCAAAATTACCTGGGAACCTTGATATAAATTGAGCCCGAGCTGTGTAAAGTATCCTCAGGACCTGGAGCAATGTGTTTGTGCAACATTAAAGAATGCATTTTCATAGAATACACCCTTTCTACACAATTGTGCTGCAAAATCCTCAGTACTCTTTTGGTTTTGAAGTGTTTTCAGGTGTTTCCTAACCAAGCCCATAGTGTACAAAATAACTTCAAAATAACTTCTAAGTTTTCAGAGTGGATATATCTATTTTATTACTCCTGTATTTCAACTATTACAATTGGTGGATGGAGTCAGTTCCATTAATGGAGATGTACACTCTGTTCTAGATGTTAAATTTTAATACTAGTGGTCTGGAGCGAAAAAGAACACATTCCTTCTTCAAGGACTGCTGAATCCACTATTTTGTTGCAGGATAGCTTTTTTTTTTTTTTTTTAATTAGCAGAAAGGGTATAAATACCTCGATCAAAGACTACACTGAAAATCAGGAATTATTTAACACATTTGTTATATAGCCTTTCACTTTTGATCTCACTTCTTTTTTAATAATTTCACACCATAGAGTCAATTTTCATGTAAGTGTATTTTCTAAAAATATTACCATTTCAGCATTAAAGTTTCCCATGTGGCCTTTGTTAGCGTAAGATTTGTGGCTAGACATAACCTTAGGATTTCACAGAAATCTAGAAAATGACAATAACATTCTTTTGGCTTATGGTGACCCATTAAAGAAGGTAAAACAGAATTCCAGGGCCTAGAGAAATAATTGTTTTCAACATATACTCATCATTAATTATGTGGTGGTGTTAATTTTTTATATATATATTTCTCAGTCTTGCTTTGCAAGAGGCTAATAAGACCCTCCATAATTTTTTTATTGGAATTTTTTGACATTTTTTGAAAATGTTAACAATGAGATTTCTCTTTCAGGCTCTTACTGGGTTCCAGCTGTTGTATAATTGCTGCTAACTGGCTTCAGAAAGCTTCTGTTCACATCTCAAGGAAGACATTTTCCTGAGTGTAATCACCAGGGAAAACAGATTTAGGGAATCTACGGGAGTTAACAAGGAGATTAGCAGAGGTAGCAGGGAAATGAAATGAGTTTAAGGACAGAAATTAATTTGGTCGTCGCAGTTTTACTGCCAGATACAGAAAACATGCACTTTGAACAGCCAGAGCTTTTATAGAAAATTTGTTATGGCTATTGCTTTTGATAGCAATCAGACTTCGCATGATTTTGTAGCTTTTGTATCTTTTTAAGTGTGCAAGTCCTTTCAATAAGATACTGTGAGTTCAGCCTCACATAGAAGAGAAAGTTGTGTTTCTAGAAAGATGTAATGGTTGAAAGTTAATTCTGATCAAGTAAACATGAGCCAAATACATCCCCATGCAGGAAATGACTTTTTAACTCTATGCTCTAAATCTTATCGGCTTCAATCAGACCTAAATATGTGTCCATAAATAGTAAAATAAATTACAAATAAGACTTTAGATATATGTGTTGTATTTCCTGAGCATTGGTGTATTTGCAACCCGATCCTGTGGTCTGTACAGAACATACCCCATTTTTTGTCAATTTTTAAAAAAAGACAATAAAACCTTTTACAGTTATGCTGCCCACATGGTGTATGGTGGACACCATACTTCAATAGGCAGATAGACATGTTCAAATATTTGTTTTCATTAGAAACATGTCTTTCTTTTTCAGTGTATTGTGGATTTAACCTCAAAAATGTGGAGTAAGATTGACCAACTTTATGCAGGTGTTTTCTACTAAAATAATTGTCAATATTTCTGAAGTTTATACTATAAGCTCTGCTACTTTTAAAAATCAATTATTTCCCCGCTTATGTGTTTTGTGACCAGTGGATCAATTTAAAAAAAAGAGCGAGGGCTGACCTTGTTGCAAAAACATTTTAGTTTGAGTCTACCAGATATTGTGCCATATGCTATGCTGCTCTGTTTTGTTTAAATATACTATTTAACTTGTTAAAAACTTCAGACCACTTTAAGTAACCCCACTAAGTTGCATAGCAGGCTTTCACTGAATTTCCATTTATATTTGTGGCATCCTTAAGCAGAAATCATAGTTCACAGCATTTTTAAAAATCAATTCAGCAGCTTCCAAATCAAAATTTAAAATATATAAGTCTTGAGGTTTTCCATCTCATGCTGGCTGAAATCAAATTGAATTTACCAATAGTAATGTTCTTTGCTTTCTGTGGACGAAATGCTACACAAGAAATTACATGTAGAGGTTTTCTGCTTCCTTTCTTACTCAGTCATTGATGGATCTTTTAAGCCCACCAGCAAAAATGCTATTTGTGAAGGTACTTCAGTGATGTGGATGTTTCTGTTACCAACAGTTCACATATGCTTTAAAACAGTTCTCTCCATGTGTGTGCCAGGGGCTTCCAGAATAATAAATAAATATTGTTCAGTCAAAACTAAAGTAATTTGAATGCATCAGTCAGTCTCAAACATCAGTCCACTGGCTTTATTTTCTAAACTTAAAATCCATTAAATACTTAGCTGCTTCTTGTCTGCCAAAGAAAACAGAATTCCTGTCTTAACCCCATGTTCAGAGGTGATGCTGTATCCTTTCTCATAAGGAAACCTGTAGAATAGCAGCTTAGCACATAATTTGTTCTTTCTTCTGAGGAATGTTAGTTTAATGCTGCCTTATGGTGCATGATGTCAATTTTTCCCTCTGTTTCCAGGGAAACTAAGACCTATTTCTATGCCAGTAGAATATAACTGGGTGGGGGATTATGAAGACCCCAATAAAATAAAAAGAGATAGTAGGAGAGGTAAGTGATCTGAACATATAGCCTGTAAAAGGCATTATGGGTTTTATCATGCTTTAAGCTATATATTTCAACCTTATTTTGCTGCTTGCTTAAATACATATTTCTGTGAACCTCTTTTGGGTTCTTTCATTATGTATACTTAATTTTTTGCAGAGGCTGTATTAGGATTGAGGAAGTTGCTCATCCAGGCAGAAGAAAATCGTGACTGCAAAACCCTGCAGTTTGGCTTAACTTGATATTGGCATTTCATTGATTCAGCTGTATTATCCAGGCCATTTTGAATCTGGCCTTAATTTTTTTTAATACTACAGGACAAACATGTGGTTATTATTGATATAAATTGTCATGATTAAATGAGAATTGTGTATTACATTTCTCTGTCTTCGTGAGTACTTTTTGGATGGAAACATTCTAGAGCTGGATGGCACCTACCTCAAAATCATCAAGAATAAGTTCTTCATAATTCTGGTTTGTGAGGCTCAGATACGCACCTTAATATACAAAATTATAACCTGAGATGGCTATTATCGCCAAGAAACAAGATGTTATATTAATGATAGATATGTCCGTTAAAACATTAACTAAATATCTGATAGGGATCTGAAAAGGAAATGAATACAGGACAAAGAAAGAAATGGTATTGTGTAAGTTCTTGCTCATGATGGGTGTTTGTGCAGTTCTGGTCTCTCCATCTCTATTGAAGAAGGTTCAGCAAACAGCAAAAATTATCAAACATATGGAGTAGGCTGGCCATCATCAGTTTGGGAGAATGTAGGCAGGACATGAGAAAATTTATAAAATTTTGTGTGGAATGAAGTAAGGAGATGGATTTGTCACTGCTTTTCTGAAAAAAAGACCTGAGAAACATCAAAGATCTCGGTTGAGTGCTGGTTAGAAAGAAAAAGAGCTGGCTCCTCATGCAGTTTGGGTTCAAGCTAAGGAACCCATAGCCACAGGAGGCTGTAGATATTAATACTAGGAAAGACCAGACAAGTTTGTGAAAGACAAATCTGCTGAGGTTTCCTAAATTCACAAACATTGCTTCTGGCTGAGGATGTCCCTCAGTTACAAGCTGGCAGATGCTAGTAGAGTGTTCAGGGAAAGGATGGATGATACAGGGAGTGATCTCAAATGAATGTTGAAAACAAATTACTTTTAAATATATGGCACCACGATCATTTGTATTCGTTAGAATCTTGTTTAAAGAAAATATTACAGATGTAATCATAAGTGTACCATTGTTCATTTTTTGAAAAATTCAAGACGAAGTTTATTGATGTGGGGATTCCTTAATATTCTGTTCCTTTTATTGTCAAAGATAGCAGAAAATTGCAAGAATCATGAATTTTCCCTACAAAAAGACTGGGTTTTTATTATATCTAGACCAAAGAAACAAATGAGTTTTGTTAATGAAATAGTCTTGAAGACTTAAAATTGACAGTAGGTCTTAGCAAGAATATTATATGTTTTGGAAAAGGGATTAACATACATACAACAATTTACAATGATGTTTTCCACTACTTTTCTTTCCACAGAAAATTCATTGCTTCGCTATATGAGCAATGAGAAAATAGGTCAAGAAGACTACATGTTTCAAAGGAACAGCAAAAAGGATACTGGGAAAAAATCCAAAAAGAAAGGAGACAAGAGTAGTAGCCCTAGTCATTACTCGCTCTTGCCTAGTTTACAGATGGACTCATTGAGACAAGAAGTCATGGGCACACCTGGACCAGAGACCGCTTTGTACCACGTGAGTAAAAATAACATTAACAACCGTTGTTGCTCTGTGCTTGTGGTGACTGTGTTGTTTTTATAGTGGTGTTGAAACCTTATTTGGACTACTGCTGTTGCACTGATTCCTAGTCCTCTGACTACAACTAGTCCTCTGGCTACATCTAGGTCCTGAATAAATATTTTAGAATTCCTTATTTTGCTGTTACAAATGTGGAATAGACACCAGTGATTTATCTCCTTTAACTCAAGAGATGTCATGTTTGAAAGGAAGTGTGGTATCTCTGCCTTGTCTTGCTTGCTGCTGATGGAAAGGGAAGAAGCAGCGGTTTCCAGACTGGCTAGAAACCTTCTTTCCAGCATCTGCGTCACTGCAATATGCTAAGTCTTATCAGACAACCCCATTACTACAGATACTTGAGAGGCCCGATAATGGCAGGGAAACTTGTGGGAGGAATTTGTTTTTCCTTGGAGGTAAGGGGAGCCCTAATGCATGTATCTGCTTTTAACACATAGCCCTCAATAACTCAAGTGAATGTGACAGAAGGGATTCTGCTGAATAGGATGTAACAGGAAAATTGCTGTAACTTGCTTGTTTTGAAAAGTGTCAAAAAAATAGAGTTAGAAGATCACAACATATTTTGGATATGGTATCACCTTCACCCCATAAAAGTATCTACGTTTTAGATCTCAGTAAAATATGTCGTTGTATAGGAATATACACACACACACAGTAACTCTGCAGCAAAACACTAGAAATAATTGAAATTATCTTTATATACTAACAAAGAGTATGTAGTTTAGATTGCCAGTGCTTAAGGGAGACAGCAGTGTGGGCTCATCAGGATGTCTGCTTTGAGAAACTGGCAGGTGGAGCTTCACTGAACGTGTAAGAGACAAGTAACTGGTTTTCCTGTTGTAAAACGTCACTAAGGACTATCACATTTTAGATGGTGTAGATCAGTTGAAACTAATGGAGCCTTTATATCCATTTGCACTCTCTGAGTTCTTGGTCCACTGGCTTCTAAAACTCCTTAGTGTGCTGCAGTGTACAGGTGAGTCTGACAAATTTCAGAGAACATGTCTTTAAGTTTTAAAAGAAACTGCTTGGGGTGTATTTTAATTAAATAAGGTCCCTAGATGCAAAGACTGCTATTCCCTTTCATTTTCATTTGTAGTAGTTTAGGTATGATGATAAACATTTTTTCTCACATTATTATTTCCAACTTCAGTTTTACACTCTTTTTGTGAGTTGGAAATCTGAGAGTGAGAAGATTTCCATTTTTAAAGGCAGACAGATATATAGTGTTTCCTTAATAAATAAAGCAAAGGAGATTGCAAGAGTCCCCAAACTGTCCTCTTTGTAATGTCTACAGCCTTTCCTAGAAGGATTCTAATCAGTGCAAGATCCTTTAAAATAAAATATTTACAGAAAAACTAGAAAACTTATTTGTGTAACGTAGAACTTTCTACTCCATAAACAATAGTGTGGTAAATTTGCAACACTTTCCATGTATTGAGAGAATACTCATCTCTCAATAACATTTCTTTGTTAGTATATGTTAAATTCTTGACACTGTGCAGTGAGAAAAACTTTTTTTTTAAGGTGCCATCTTGGGTTTTCTTTGGTTTCCTCTATGTTTATTACTTGAGTTTGTTTATTTTTGTTTTGTGTTTTTGTTTGTTTGCTTGTTTGGGTTTCTTGTTTATTTGTTTCTTGTTGGGTTTTGTTTGGGTTTGTGTGTGTTTTGGTTTTGGTTTGTTGTTTGTTGGTTTTTTTTTTTTTTGAAATGTCACCTTTCCAAATCACTTATTTGCAAGACCAGTATTCCCAGTCTAATTTCTATCTTGCATTCTTTATTCTTAAATAGGTAATATTGTGTATGGTTGGCCATGTTGAAACATATGACTTGTTGGATGTGTTTGCTAAATAATCTATTTCACTGAAGCAACCCTAAGTATCAAATACCATAGAATAAGGGCTCTGGGCCCTCAATTTTGCCTTTTTGATTCCTGAGTCCATAACATGGAGTATTTGAAGCTCCAGGAATCTGGGATCTGCTGTGGAACAGAACTACCAAAACCCTTGTTTTGAAATTATCTTTTTAATATGCAAATTCTGTGAAATAACACTTTTTAAAAATCATTTCTATTTATTTTTTCCTCTATTTTCTTTTCCCTTCTTTCTGAATCCCCTGGAACAGAAACCATACTATTCACTCAGTATTCATCTCTCACATCATCCACTGGTCTTCAATTCTTTGTTACCTTTATTCAATGATGTTTTCATTCTTTTTTGAGCCCATTGATGCACATGTTAAGTAATTTTGGACTGAGAATACATCCCACTAGTTAATTATTAATTTCCCTTACAATTGGAGACCTCTGTCCTTTTGCATTTTGCAGCCATTGACTTCTGCATCTTGATTACCTTTTCACTGTGAAGGTTTTCTGCAGGAAAGCAGCTTTTACAATTATGCTGACTTCAGCTTCTTGAGTCTACTGCTTTTATACACGGCTCCATAAAAGAGGCAATTATTCGATCAAAAAAATCACACTGATGAATTAAATGACCACAATGGAAATAGTATGATTTTGCCCTGTAAACAATGTGGATGGCATTAAAAATTTACCATGGTAATTTAGAACTGTGTTGTTGCTGTTTATTTGCTAAAAGTTATTTTAAAAAATGCCATCAGACTCAAATTGTTATATTCTGAAGTGATCACAAGAATATGGCAGTCCAGCGTTTTTGTGACTGTCAGTATACCAAATTTGCATAAAATCACTGGTTTTAAGAATTGTGTTTATATTGTTGACCTGCCGTTACAATCAAAAACTGTGTGGTCAAGAGAACATTTCAGTCATGGCCTTGAAAATGAATGGTGTTTATTTGTGTCCACTGAACATAACTGATTTGATAGCTAATATAATAGTGGAAGACAAACGAGTTTGTGTTATGTCTCTGAAGTAACCATCTCTTGTATCCACTTATAGTCTTTTTTTAATTCTCATATACATGGTCTCTTCACTACTTTGCTTTGTTTTGTGTCCTGATCCAGAAAGTGTTTCCACCATTCATTGATTTCTAGCCCAGTTGTTGGTTTTGCATTCTATTTTTTTTCCTCAGTATTGCAAAAGAAATACCAACATGGAGTGTTAATGTTTTTATTAAGCCAAGGCAAACTATTCGAGCTGTCGTTAATCTGGTGTGCGAGCAGGTGTTCAATGTGATCTATTACTGTAGATATAAAATGCTGCAGTTAAAATTGTCTTGGACCTTTGGGGGAAAAGACATGAAAGCTCTGACACATGATTATAGTTTTTAAAGTTCATTATGTTATTCTGTGTAGAAATTTCCTTGGTACATTGTGCTTTGTTTTTATTGCAGGAAAACAATGTGGTTATTTAAGAGGGAGATAGTGTCAGGAGTCAAAAGAAGTTCTGCATCAGGTTAATAATAATCTGCTTCTGTCTGGATCAATACAACTTTAGTCTTGAAACAGCAGGACTATGGAAAGAAAAGGTTGCAGCCTATTGTATATAGTAGGGAGTTATACAAGAAAAGGCAACTTTGCTTACATCTGTTTCCAAGCCTATACCAATAAACTTTATTCTTGACCTTACTCCTTCTCCCTTCCTGTCTCCTATCCCTTTGCCTTTTCCAGTGTATGCTCGCTTGTTCATATGTATTTAGCAAGACCTAATGACTTGCTTGTCATAGCAGAAGTGACAAAAGAGTAACAGCTTTTCACTGCTGATAGCCAGGCTATTTAAAATTGTTTAATTAATTACATTAATTTTCTTGGTCATTTTAATTATATTTGAAAATAAAGTAAGTTTAATAGCAAGATATACCACTTAAAGTTCTTTCATCTGGAACAGGTGGCTCAGGAACGAATGCAGGAAAGAAACAAGGGCTTTGTTCCCTAGGGATATTGCTGAATCTACATGTGTAGATACGTACACATGCACTGTCTTTAATGTTCCAGTTTTAGTTTAAATAAGGGAGGAATAAAATAAAAGCTATCAGTTGGGTGGGGGTTTTTGCTGCAAATTTAATGAAGTTGGTGCACCTTTGGCAAACTTTTTTTTCCTCTCTAACAACGTGTAACTACCCATGTGGTTGGGGTGCAGCACAGCAACTCTTAACTCAAATAATTAATTTCAGTATTTGCTGCAGTGAGCACCTACAGAGAGCCAAGCACTCTCCATTCCACTCTGCCAGTGAGGACACAGAGGCAGTGATGATGAGGGATTTGGCCATGGTTTTAATTTCAGCTGTTTCTCTCTGCCAGTCCTCGTGAGATTATTGTACTGCTTCAGCTCAGTGGGGTTGCTCAGCAGAGCTGGTGGGTCCACATCAGTCTGGGCAAACAAAGTTCGATTGGTTGCAACAGTGATCTTGCTGAACATACTTTAAGTGAAGAAGATTTGCTGGTGGACCTATTGCAAAAATAAATATTTAGCTGATAAGATAAATTGGAAAGGAGACAGTAACTTTTAAGAAAAAAATAACTTTTCTACTTAAATGATGCATATTTCCAGATATTTCTTGCCTCTCACCCACCCCTCCACAGAGAAAAATACAAGAAAATGTTTTTTAAAAGTTCTAATTAAAACCTATGAATTTAGATATTCTCAATGCAGGGAATTTACCAAAAGCTCGTGATTTTGAACACTTTGAAGTCTAACTCTACTTAAGTGGTTGATTTTCTCTTACTCCTATTCTTCTCTGTAGAAAAGCTGAAATGAAGGAAAAAGAGAAGGTACTTTAACATAAAGTACTTACATTTTAAATGAAAATTCTTGAATCTAACAGGCATGTATTTATGAAACCTTCTAATTGTAGTACTCAGTAACTAGCATTTAAGACAATGCAGAACATATGAATATTATTTTCCTGATAAACTTTTGACCAAGCTACCCATCAATTTTTGCAAAAATCTTCTGAATAGAAATTGCATCTAATAAGAACTATATATTGGAAAACTATTTACCAAAAGAAGCCAAAAAAACCAAAAAACTAAACAAAACAAAAACCTCAAAACCACTCCACAGAATAACTAGCAAGTTATTACAATTGTAAGCATCACAGTATTTAACACATTTCTGTTTGGTGAATTTTTGTTATGGATATTTGTAATTAAACAAAAGTAAGTCAGTAGAGTAAAAAATGAAAATCAATTGCACAGATTTTAAGTAGGTGTCTGAAACCTAGAATGTCATTGTACCGTTACAACAGATGGAGTTTGTACACTTTCTTCTTGAAAATGTTTGAAGTCCAACTATGGCAGTATTTAAATATCAAGGCTCTCTTTTCCTTTCTTTTTCTCCCTGTTTTCACAATTGTCTATAGTTAGACTTGTAATTACTATATCATAAAAGTCTAGCAGTTTAACCTAAGTGCATAGTGAAAAGTATTTTCCATAAGTATTTCTATGATTTTTTTAACACTTGAATTAGTATTGCTTCTTCTCTATGGTCTTTCATCTCTATTTAAATATTTGTGTTAAAATAATACTGAAGCTTGCAGAATTATTATGGACTTACAGGCATCAATCATCAGCAAAGGAATTTTAAACTCCTTCTTGAAGATTACAGTCTAAATATAATTGTGCATGCACTAGCTACCACTGTAAAGGCAGAAAACACAAACCTCAACTGAAAGTATCATATATACTATTGAAATTTCACAAGTGAAGAAAATTGTCATTCTTCACAATGTCAGGCCTTTTCAAAAATAGCACTCTCAGTCTGGACTCCAAGCAGGCTCCTGGGAACCTCAGTAGAGCAGGTCCAATAGTCTGAACCACTGTGATGCCCTAGTTTCTTCTCAAGTACTTGTATGTTTATGAAAGTCCAGCATAGCTTGGCTCTGGTAAAAGTTAAACAGTGGGATATCCTCTGCAGGTAACTGGAGCATGTGTGATATTTACGTCCCTTTCTTCTGTAGGTTACACTGGTCGTATCTCACCTTAGTTTTGTAGCCATATGGGGATGTAAGAGAGCACTTTGGCCTGTTTGTCACTTCAAGTCCTTGTTCATTTTCCCATCAATGAGCATGTAACAAGGACAGAAGGCTGTGATGATATTTAGATCCATGTGTGTGTAAATGGAAGGAGCTCACCATTCTGTAGTAGAAACAGAGATTAATAGGCTTATGAAGTTATAGAATAATCTGGTTTGGAGTTCTTTTAAAACACTCAATGTCTATTCAAAGGAAAAACACTGGTAAAATGTTTCATATAATGCAATGCAGAGTAGAATATTCAATTTCACTCTGAAGGCATCATGAGCACCTAGCTTATTTGCATTTCTCTAGTCAGCTTCCTCTAGTATAGTTCTGTTACAGAAGGTCTTTTGCTCTGAGAGATAACTGGAAAGAACAAAAACTTAAAAATTCAGTAAGGGGTAGATGGGTAAGAGGAAGAAACACAACTGGAAATTCATATCTGGTGCTTTCATGAGTCTGAAACACTATTGTGTTCCACAGCCACAATCACCTCATTGCCCATAGTCAGCTTTGGCACATGTTTCATTTCTTTCAGTTGCAGACTCGTGGTTTTATGTATCTGATTCAGACAGAAGAGCAGCACCTCTCACATTCTCAAGATGGAATAGTGGTTCCAGCCCTTGGCCAGCTTCTTCACTTGAAAAAGAAATCTATCTAAATTATCCTATATATATATTCCTTTTTTTGAATGCAGCACTTCAAAAATTTAACAAGCACAAAATATGTAATAAAAATAGTAGTTACATTGTTGAAATCAGTGTAGCAACTTCTTCTAGGCCATAAGTGAACTGTGTGGCCTATAAAACAAAGGGTGAAACAGTTAACCAATAAACAAAATATGCCTTACTCCATAAGGTACTTGTCACAACTGAAAGTAATTGGGACAGCCATAAGATTGTTGTTCTAAAAAGTAAACCTAGGTATTCCATCTGGGTTTGGTAAAAATCTGGTCCAAAACAAATTACATTTCAGAGATAAAAGACAAGAGAGAAACAGCATATAAATTCCTTCCTAATGGAAGAGGAAATTGTATTATTTTTAGACTAACGCAATCAACATAGAGGAATAGAGAGGCCTCCTGGGTCTAGTCCTTTGCTATTGCAGTTAATCACCTTCATTTAATCCTATTCAGATATGTATTAAATTCCACATTCTAACATGGTGTGCATTGCTATTGCTAATGATGGAACCAGTAAAAAGTGGCATACTGGGTGAATGGAGGGCCAGTCATCATAATTTCAAGAAAATTTGGACACAGGGCAGGAAAGAGAACAAAATTATGATTAGCGTCCCAGCAAGAGAAAGGCATCACTCCTAATGAATTTCCTATAGAAAAACAAACAAACAAAAGCCTCAGAAACCAGCATAAAGTGCATAATTTGGACTAGGAGAGACGGTAGGAGGTCTCTACTCTGGTGTTGGTTCAAAGCAGGGCCAGCTCTGAGGTCAGACAAGGCATCTCAGGACTTTGCCTAGTTGGGTGTTGAAAACCTCCTGAGATGGATGGAGAGTGCACGAGCTCATTCCCAACCTGCTGCACTGCAGATGGTGAGCAATAAAACAGTGATTTCAGTGGTAACCGAGAGGAGAGTAACTTGCCAGAGTTGAAGGCATAGTTGCTGTTGTATTACTGCTGTTTAGCTAAAATCATCTTGTGAAAGTGCCTCAGTAATCTCACGTTTGTTCTACCAGTTCTAGACTCTCAGTCCTTTAAACTCAAGACTGAAGAGAGTGGATGTGCATATGCGGATTTATACTTGAGTTCTGGTTAAGCATACATTTCGTGAAATAATAATATTTTGTCTCCCGAAGAGGGAGTGCTAAGTTCTTTTAATTATATGGAATAAGACTTGCATTGTTCATAAGGAATATTATTTCTATCACAGATGAGAGAATATTTTCACATCTGCATCGCTTCTCTTTTAAAGCAGCAGTTAATACTATGAATTTTCTCTTATTGGGGAAGCAGTTGCCAAAATGAAATTTGAAGGTATTGTATGTGGGAGATTTTACATCTATTTCTATATAGCCTGTCATTAAAATCCAGAGTTAACTATTGCAGCAAAACAAAATGCTCTAGATATGAGGTGAGATTTTGGAGGGGGCCACCATGAAGCACAGTTGGAGTTTTTTGTGGCAAATTTTTATTTTAAACTTTCTCTGTTACCTTCTTTCAAGCCTGAGCATGAGGTAAAAAATGGCCAGATATGATTTCTTTCCATGACGAAGCTGGGGAATTCTTTAAAAATGAGAGAGTTACAGTAAAGGTCATCTAGTCCAGCTCTGCCAGTCTAGATTTATTCCCTGCTGCATATGATATAATGCTCAGAAAGTGTAATTTTTACATTGTCAAGAGATGTAGATCTATAGACTAATAAATCTCTCAGCTCAGAACATTTCCCAATTTCCTTTCACATCCCCATTCTGTATTTTTTCTGTTATCTACTTCGTTTAATCACTCCTGGTTATATCCTGCTTTCACTACCTGATAAAGGACATTTGCCTTTGTAGGTATTAACATTGTTTGTACACCAGTAACCTATGTTACCTGTAGCTAGTACAATCACAATAGCACAGCTCAGAGATTTCTTTTAAGGTATAATAAGTTATTCCCCTTTAATAAAGAAGAGATTAAGCACAGAATATTGTAGCAGAGAAGCGTATGTCAGGCATTGCACAGAGGGGACTTGGCATAAGTTGTCACTGCAATATGGTGGGGAGTGTCACATCTATGAGACCTTAGATCTGGGTCCTGACTTCTCAACTGGCTCCTCTCCCTACTTCTTTCTGCACAAGGAAAAGGAAGGCACCAGGACTATGAAAGCTGTGAACCGAGGACACCAGCTGGCACACACAATGAAATTTGATATTATATAAAACATGTACTAGTGGTGAAAATGTTTGGATTAAAGGGGGGCAGATGCCCATTTCAGAGTACTGTCATATCAAAAGGCTTTGACAAACAGCACAATTGTTTCTGAACAAGTGATTTTTTCAAAGCAGTGGTTTTGACTCCGCAGGAGTCTCTGCCCCATTCCTCTGCCCCGCTTCCATGGCAGTGGCTCCTCAAACCTATTGCTGACCCATAACATGGAAGATTGTATGGTTGCACCTGGGAGGAAAATGGCTCTTTGCAGCAGTGCGGCTGCAGAACAGAAGCTGTTTTATGAGGTGTTTCTATTGTACTGGGAAGAAGTGCTTGTTGCTTAGCACCTGATCTCTGAGTCAGCCAATCCATCTCTGCTGCTGTATTGTGAAGGAAAAGCCCTCCTTTTTTTCATATAGTGATAACTGCTTGTTGTCCATTTCTCAAGTATATCCCTTTGCTTTCAGATTAATCTAAGTAGATAGTATGTCTAACACTACAGAATTCTGACTTTAGAATGAAGTGTAAAAATAATTTTGTAAGCTGGTTTGTATCCATAAGGTCACCATAACCAGCACAGAATTAAAAAGACCAAATGTTATGTTTCCCCACCTTCTGAGACATGCTGTTTCATCTTATGCTCAGAGGAAATTTCACTAAATTCCAGCAAGTAATGTGACTTCTACCCTGGAATGAACTGTTCTTTTTCTGCCTTAATTCATAGGTGCAATGGAAGTGTTTGGTACAAATTTTAACAGAATGTATAATACCTGAGGTACAAATGCTCTTTCCCTTATTTCCCCCTGAAAACTTCCCCTCTGTTCAAGATCCTGTTATTTCCTGTAGTCAAAAGCTACCCATATTCAGCCCTGATATGTAACTATTACTACAGCTATTGCTGCAAGCCTTTTCTGGTAGCATGGTACAATGATAAAGAGGCACAAAGCATTACATTTTGAAAATGTCATTTTAGTCCTGAAGGGTACAAATGGAGAGAAATCTCCAAGCCTTGGAAATTATAGTAAGGACATGTCCAGTAGATAAGTTTTTCTCCTGATGAATAGTACTACTTAAAAAAAGAAAATTTGGATTTGTATGTTTTGCCTTCTAGAGATGAGGAAAGAAAGCATTTTGATGGCTGTACTTTGTCTTGTGCATCTCCTCTGCTAAGACTGCTTTTTCACACACAACTCTGCACTGATTTCCTGTTTGCACCACAGCCTTTTTAAACTCCCTAGTTCCAGAAAAGCACAATTTTCTGTTTTATTGATTTTTCACCAAAAACTTAGTATTTTGAAAGTCAGAATGAGTTTTCTGTTTCTCTCACTGAAAGAATATTATGCCCAAGTGCTAACAGAGAATAGCTTGCAAGAGTATCTCTTCCTTAAGGCAAAAATCTCTTTACTCAGTTCTGCCTTCATTCATTACAGAGCACCTACATCCCCTGCACTCAGCCACACTGAGCAATAGGAAAGAAGTCATACTGAGAGACACAACTGGAAGCATTGACTGCTCCTACAAAAGGACCCGCACATGTGATTTTCATCATAAGCAAACACCTAGGTGTTGTAGGGGGACATGGGACCTTTATTTTAAGCTACTGATTTTTCGTCTAGAATGATCATGGGTCTGATGCAAGATTTTGTGAATGCTCTAAACTTGGCTTCTTTGATGTTTTACAGTAGCTTAAGTTTTCTTCCCAGAGGGTCCAGGATCAGTTCCATGATGTGCCACAGACCACCTCTCTGATCTAACACAGATCACTTGCAGAATAAGTTTCTTAAATCTGGTGGGTAGCCTTATTGGTTTAGTGTTTAGATAAACATACGGAGGGCCTACCTTTCCCGTGAATAAGACAGAAATTGTCTAAGCAAAACCAGATTTTTCCTGGAGGAAACTGCATGATTTGAAAGAGGTTTGTTTGACTGTTGTATCTGTTGCAGGGGCAACAGAGCAGGGCACAAGCAATCCACAAGGCTTCTGGAGTGCGTATGAGGTGACTCCTCTCAGTGATACCTTGCGAAAGGAGAAGAGGCAATGGATGTACATTGAATATAGGAAATTCCATGTAAACATAACTAAAAACTACTTTTACTGTGAAGATGGTTTAACTGGAGCAGGTTGCTCATAGAGTTTGCAGAGTCTCCATCTTTGGAGATATTAAAAACCCAACTGGACACAGCCCTGAGCAACATGCTCTAGTTGACCCTACTTGGAACAACAGGTTGGATGAGACAGTCTCCAGAGGTGCCCTCCTGCCACAGCCATTTTGAGGTTCTCTGGCTAGTCCATTCTCTTCAGTAAGAGATGAATCTGGGAATTGCACTGGGGTAGAAATCAAAATGAAGGGTTAAATACTATTCTGTAATGGGTCATAATTCCGTTTCTTTTTCCTCCTTAAAAAGATGCAGCTGAAATATACATAGTGATGGAACAACTGATGCATCTTGGACTTTTGCCATTATAGACTACATATAGTTTTTGAACCTCCCTTTCTCTCTTAGATTACTTACTGTCAATAAAAGCAGTGTGGGAGGTACCAAAAATTACATGTTTCAGAGTAGATGTAGAGCAGCAGAATGATCTCAGAATAAATTATTCTAATGAACAGCACTTGTCTAGTTTAACTTTTTATCCTCATTTGTTTCAGGCAGCTATGACAGTGCTGCAGTCCTTGTTCTGTCAGTCAAAAAGATAGTGGGGGAATAAGAGAACTCTCATTTAAATTTGATATTGTCCAGAAGTTTTACTGCTTCAGTATTTCAATTAAGTCCTGTGACTTAAGGGCTAAGAAGGAAAATCTTTCCCTGGTCATGGAAAGTAGGATCTCTGCTTATTATTTTCTCAACATGGCTTGGAGATTTAAAAAATGTTTTCATTTTTCTAAGTTTTGCATGCATTGTGCTAACGACTTTGCACAAACAATTTGCACTAGCTTGTGCAACTTCAAATTTGCATCCAGCTAACGCAACGTTTGTCACAGAGGCCCTCCCCCCAAAAATTACAAGAAAATGTTTAGAGTTAGGAGACTGAATCCCTAAATAGAAAAGCTGTGCTTGCTATCATGTTTCAGACAATGACATTTCTGTCACTAGCTAGCATAATCTTCTTGCATAAGCAGCCATAGAACAGTTATATGAAAAGATTAGACATCTTTGATGTTATCAACCCTTGTTGACTATGTAATAAGGAGAGCACCCTGCACAGGTAATGTATCCATTGCCTGCAACAGAAGCAGCTACAAAGTGGACATCTTCAAGGTCTAAAGCTACGTTTTTTACAGTAAAAAGCTCTTAGTATATTCCTCTTGAGACACACACTGTTTCTTTATCCTTGTGGTCACTAGCAAAATGCGTGCATTGTGAATTCATGGGCAGAGCTCCAAAAATACAGGAACCAGTAAAAGCGGTGACCATGCGTGATAGAAGGCATGGCCATGTACTTCCTAGAAACCTTTGATAAAGCTACTGTGGTGGGAGGGGGAGGGGGAAGAAAAGGAGCAGGAACAGGGCCATCACTTGTCAGGTAGATGTAGCAAATTATGTTTTCTGAAATTGTCTTTTTGGCTGCTGCCAAATACACATTCATTTGGTCTTAGTATTGAAACACCTTTTTATAGTTCTGAAAAGGCAAAACTGAGGGAGGAGGAGGAATATACGCATATAGGATAACATATCAAGCCATGAATTTTGGGAGCTGTTCTTCCAGTGACTGTTAATTTGTCTGTGCCTCTCACAACCCATTTGACAGAAGTGATTCATGTTTCTCTCTGCCTGAGGTACCTGCCATTTAAAAGAGAAATATCCACAGGATATTTAGTATAATGATTCTACCTTACTTGTTGGCGTTGTTTTGTTTATACTACAAAAGCTCACTTTTAGAAGTCTGTTCATATATAATGTTCATACTGTGTTCTAGCATTAAATATCTTAGCTAGAACCTTAGTGAATGTTATCCTTTTAATTCCAGGTATGGTATTTTTATTATAGAGTGTGCTCAAGAGCAGAGAGTACTGTGCAGGGAGAGCACAAGTATCTCTTACCAAAGAACCACAAGATCAAGATACGATTCAAGAAATTTTGCTTCTGAGAGGCACTACTGAAGGTTTCAGGGCATTGTTAATCAACTGTGGCGTCCTTTGTCTGTAAATCTCTTTTCATCCAACTCACCATGGATTTATGAGTTACTCACATATGATGACTGTTTTGTCATCAGCCTCTGACTTTAGCGTAGGAAATATTTCTGGATCTGCTTTCATAAATTCACTGCTGTCATTTTGTATTAGATATTCTCTCACATGAGCAATCCCATTTACTGCGTTTGCCTTTTACCTATCCAGAGTGAAGCCCTGCTTTGAGAAGGATTGTTTAAACTAGAACTCTTGCAGCATATTAAAAATACTTTATTCACAACTTAGTGCTACTTGGTACTGGTTTTGGGCAACAAAATAGTTGTAGCCACAGATAAATCAGAGAATGTTGAATGTATGCAAAGTTCAAAATCCAGAATTAAAAATAAAATGTACAATTATTAAGCAAAATCTAAGAAGAAAAGATAATAGATTAGGATTTGGAATAATCTTTGAGTTTGTGTGTTAGTTTCCCTCTAGGAAAATGCAATGGCAGAGAAGAACTTCCAGCTTCCCAGGAAGGATTTCAAATCTGAAAACTCCTTCCCTCATCAGGCATTTTAACTCTAACTTTGTGATGGGGAAACTTGCATCTCCTGAACAAGAGTGTTTCGTACAACACCCTGCATGACCTGAAAAATCAGATATGCCAAGCGTGAGATTTTTTGCAGATATTCATTCTGTTAGCAGTCTCTGAACCCCAGACAACACGCAAAACTATTCAAACAAGGCAGTGAAGTTTTTGCCTTTCAAAACAGGATTATACCTTAGAACATAGTATTTCTTTATCCTGCTTTTTAGTAGGTTCCCTTTTGAGTGCAATTTCATCCATAGATGCTTCCTTTGACCTTGAGCCCTGGTAACTGATTCCAAGTCATGCCTTGTCTCTTCTTTCGTATGTCAGTAAAGTCCTGCGTAGCCCAGCTTCAGCTCTTGTTCCAAAAACTACCTTGCAGCTGCCCCGTGGGAACTCAGCTAGCCTCAAGACCTAGATGACTATATCAGTAATCGTTTTGCTTATTTTGAGGGCTAGACATAGGTCAGTAGCTGGTCCTGCTGTAAACAAAACAGTTGTCTGTTGTGAATGAAATTCTGCTGATGATTGGCAGAAGGTTTCAAACTTTCTGAGCTTCCAGAGGTCTTATCTCGTCATACCTTTCTAGCATAGTCCTTGAAAACTATATTTTTGACAAATACCCATGAAAATAATTAGTACTACCACTAGCTCTTAATGGAGACTAAACAAGATGGTAAACAAAAAAAAATTGGCAAAATCGTCTGTTGCAAGTACTATTAAGCATGAGTTCTTGATAGTGATGGATAGTGTGACAATGTAATATAAATAACTTTGAACTTTTCCCCCTTTTCACTCTTCTTTTAGCTCCAAAATTGTGGGTCTTAACACACCAAATGCAGAGAAACACGTATATGTGGTGTACCAAAACTGTGAAAACAGATCATTGCCGTTGTTCTCAAAGTATTGAGTGTGAGAGCTCAATCAAATAATTAGCAGCTCCAGCTTTCATTTTTTCCAGGTATTGGCTTTCCCATTTGCAGCAGAAAGTTCCAGTAATCAGAAATGTTACAAGCTACTTTGCTGAAACTAGACAAAGTTATCATATAGTGACAGAGGGGAACTGTCTAACTCTAAATAGTTCCTTAGGCTCTAATGTTGCAGCTTGAGAAAAATTGGATTTGACTTGAGCTCTCAAAAAAACTATAAAGATACCTGCCATTTTCTTTCCCCATCAGACTGAACTCAAATTCGGGTAAAAGAATTGGAGGTTATTATTTCCATAACCTGGTTCTCTCTTCCAGCTTTCCAAAAATGAGCGAGTGCAAAATCTCTGAAAAGTGAAGAAACAAATGAGCACTTGAAATAGGATTTTAGGAGCTGTCAAATTTCATACTAATTGCTGGGGCAAATCCAGATCTTCAGAAAAACTTCAGTTATGGTCTTTTTTTGGTAGACCTACAAATACTGTAACCATGAAGAGGTTCATGTAACCATTAGAATAAAGCTAGTTTTTTGACATGGACATCATGTTCAGGTGGTCACACATAGAATTTATATTAGATTTTAGAAAAGCTCTTATGTAGGAGTAGTTTGACCCCAAATCCTTAGACTTCCTCCTCAGACTCTTGAAGTTTCGCAGAATAACCAGTCCTCCCAAATTAATAGTTTTGATAACCAGTCTACTTGTCTTCTACTTTTATTTGAAGTATCAACTGGAATAGACATTTTCTAACTTTCATCATAACATGAGTTTTATCAAATATTCACCTCTCATGATAGCAGTTTCACTCCAATTTAATATTAGCATTGGAAGATCAGTTTATTAATTTAAATATGTTAAATATATGATTTAAATATGTTTTTCCAAATAGACAACTATCAAATTACTACTAAGTAGTTCATAATAAATACTCACATGTTCAGGCTTCTGAATGTTAATGACTAACTTTCAAGCTTGCTTCACTTCTGAGCAAGTACACAGAAGGTTTAGTACTGACCAAGAATGAGTACTTTTTTACAAGAGCTGAAAGCTCACAGAAAGCTAGATAACTCTCAAGATGAAAGAAAAACCTGATAGTCTCATTTCTTGAAAATTTTGTGTTGTACATACAAAGATGCTGATGCATGATCATGTGCATACAAATATTGTTGATTATACCAACTATATGTGATTATTTTCTTAGTAAAGGAACAAATATAGTTATAGATAGTTAGTGTAAATCTCCACCTGGATGTTTTCTGTGCTATCATCCTAAAAGCATGGAAAGGCATACCCTATAGCAGATTGCTATTTACAGTTGTGCAGTCTTCTGCTGGGCTTTCAGAACTCTGACAATCATTTTGAAGGCTGCGAAAGTAAGTTTAACCCACATAGCAGGTTTAATAATGAACAGTTGCAGGAAGAGGAACTGTTATGGCTGTTCTGTGCACAATGAAATCTCCACTGGACGTGGAGCTAAGCCCTCAGAAAGATAGGGGTAAATGTAGGCTAGTACCACTGTTAAAAAAAGAAGGAAAGAAAAAAAAAAAAAGAAAAAAGAACCATGGCAAAAATCCCTGTAATAGATCATGTTTTGTCTCTCTTTAAATACATGTGCTTTGGAGGTTGCTGATAGCAAAGGCAGACATATATAATACCTAAAATGTTTCTTTGATATTCTACTTAGATATGAATTTGTTAGGGGGTTTAGTCTTGGTATGTTATTAAAAACAACAAGCTAAAATACCACATACGATAGGAGAAAATCTTGCATTCAAGTAAATGAGGGTCAGGGTTTTCAAGGGATTTTTTTATATATGTTGGACATCAGGTGATGTCTTGCTTCTAGATAATGGAAAGTTTTTTCTAATTGTATTTTAGGCAACTGGAAAGCCTGTCATTCAGAATATTATTAACCAGTTGCAAATTTTCTCCAGGAGGCCAAATTTTCATTTGAGTTAAGATATTAATCTAATTAATCTTTTCAGTGGCTGTTTTGTTTCTATTTTATTTATTATTTTGAGTTACTAACAACTTTAATATAAAATGCTGGTTTAATTTAATTTTGTGCTTTCTCTCAGAATTAGTAGGAAAGATGTTTTCCTGGAAACTGGGACAAGATATTTATGAAAGCGGTTTCTCACAGCTTAAGATTTGTCAGAATCTAAATGCAGTGAACCTATGTTGAAATCTGGCCTCATGGGTGGGTGATTAAACAGCATCTTGCAGCAAACTTGCTTTAATACAACTGAATTTCTGGCTTTGGTGTGAATACATATTTTCAGGGTTCATACCATTAAAAATAAATCTTTATATTTGCCACATCACGGAATTAAGCTTTAAAAGGGCAAACGTTATAGTGGCCAACATTAGGACACGTTGTGGAATCTCCTTCCTTGGAGACAGCTGGTTTTAGGCTGGAGATGACCTTAAAGAACATGACCCAGCATTGGCTTCAAAGCAAGGTTTGCTTTAAGCAAGAGGTAGTCCATGACTTCCTTCAACGTTCTGGGATTCTAAACAGCATTGAGAAGATGGCATGAAGCATTATCTAATAACTGGGAAGAGGCTGCAGGTTGCATTTGGTTAATTCCTATAAAAAGCAACAGAAGAAATGTTTTTAGATTTCATCCTTATTTGGGTTTTTTTTTGGAAATATGCATGATGTGGATTTGAAACTGAAGGACATTGACTAATGCACAGTGGGTAAGAAAAAAAAAAAATAGCCGGTGCTGTTTTTGCACAGGCCAACTTGAAGCCTGAATCTATGTAAAATAAATTAAAGTATTAGCTAAAATCACTGAAGTCAGTTGAACAGTTCCAAAGAACTTCACTCAGTTGTAGATTGTGTCCTTAACTTAATGAGCTAATTTAGAATAATAACTGAATTAAATAAAAACATTCTATTTTGCAATATGACATAATGTATGAAAAAATGGCTAGACGTCTAAATTTCGTGCTGCCTTCCTGTTTAAAACTGATATCCCTTCATTACCCTTTCTTCCCAAAAATTGCCTCAGAAGTTGAAAAGTGCAAGCTCACTTTTGCAGGTTCAATCTACTATTGAAACATTTAAAGGGAAGTCTCTTCATGTTCTCATACACTTTCAGAATCACTTAAAAGAAAACCAAGCAGAGCTTTTCCTTTTCTGTTTTGGCACTGTGAAAATATCAGTGCAGAAAAGTCAAGCAGCAGAATGAAATGGTATCTTTTTTTTAACCGAGAAGTACTAATGTTTTGAGTTTGTGTTATGTGTTTTTTCAGCTATTTTGAAATAGGTAAGATTTTTAGAGCATCTAAGAGGGAGTTATTTACACATTTCTGCCCCTAAAGATGTCTCTTAGTCCTACACAGGTAGAAATATTTCATGTGATGTAAGCTGAGATGGTGCTGCTGTCTTGACTTGCCAAGAGCTGGTGCTGAGTGAATTGACACCAGTAGCAGAAGAAAAGGACGACACCCAGGGAATCAAAACAAATGGGTTCCTGTTGTCTTCCCAGTGGAGGCCTATTCTCACCATCTGAGGTGGCAATTCAGTTGAGTAGCTTTCTTCAGATGCAGCCTACAAGCAATCAGCACATCTACTAAGTCAGTTGATTTTTGATATCACATTTAATTTTCATTGTATTGCTGGTAATTTATCCGCACAAACATGTTAGTATTTGCTGCTTGAGAATGTCTCAGCTGTGAGGTGAGACATCCCTTGGAAGTAGAGCCTCAGGCTCCCACAGCTGAGCTCAGGTGTACAGGAAGCGGGGAGGAGAAAATGGAAAGGAGCTCTTGGAGTTGAAAAGAGAGTCTTGTAAGCTTGGGTGAGGGTTTCTCTTATCAGCTAGGAGTGGGATTTTGGCTCACAGGGCTGTCAATGCTTTTGCTTAGATTTATTCTTTACAAGTGGCACAAAAGTTTTGATTTTTGTGTTGATTCATAGTAAGGAGAAATAAGAGGTCTTAACACTCAGACACTCTAATATGGCATTTTCTTAGTTTCATCGCTAATATATTTGACTATCTTTACAGAAGACTAAAATTCAAAGCAACTAAAATAATGTCTTTAAAAGTTTTGATTACTTATGTATTTTTTTTAATTCACTGGAGTGATGGTGATTATCTAAGTTAAAGTTTTTTCATAGAAATGACTGTAAAATATGTTAGTATGTGTTGTCATTTTAATCAGCTAGGATCTTAAGTAAAGGAATAACTTCCATCTTGTCTCATTGTCAAGGAAATGGGTTAGTTCATGGGCATGGACCAACTGGAGGGAAATATTTCCAGTCAAACCTGGTAAAAAAATAAAATGGTTTCTATTTCAGAGTATTTGTTTGGGAGACTTCTCCCCAGTTGTGATTTAGCAGAATTTCATTGTTTTCTTTAAAAATATTAGGCCCATTTCTGAGCAAATTATGTGGTCTTCTAAAGACCACTATATAAATGCCTTCATAGCTGCATTAGGCAGTCTGTCAATTTGCATATTTCCATATTTGTGCCAGGAAGACCTTAATTAGACTATTAGCAATGCAAGAGCTGTGTAGCTTCACTATCATTCTAACCAAAGGGAGACATTCCTTCCTTATTAATGGAACAAGAGAGGAGTGATCGTTGTAGAGAGAAACTTCAGTTGTTTTGGCAAACTAATTTGTGCTCTGTTTTAAGATGATTCACTGTGTGGTTTTGCTTTACAACCTTGTGAACATATGAACTAAACTTACCATTTTTCCTAGGCCTAGCAGTCTGTTGGTTGAAGGTCTTACCTGGTCATGACTCCAGCATTCACAACATTAGACTTCTTTTACGATAAGGATGTGCTTGAATATAAACATTATATTTTCACTTCTTCTGTTTTGATTTTCTTGTAGACATTTCAGCAGTCTTCGCTACAGCAGAAAAGTAAAAAGAAGAATAAAGGTAAAAAATTAAATTTGTTTTCATGTATTGGTAGGAAGGAAATTGCCAACTTTAATGTTTATGATATTGCAGTTTCTGAGGAACTAGAACTTGTTAGCTCTAACCCAGTGTTCAGTTCAGTTGATCATGTCGAGAAGGTGTTAGTCCAATACTGATGTCACAGTTTCCTAATGCTCCTCTACCTGCATATATCCACTGTTGTCTTTTTTTTGGGGGGGGTACTTAGACTCTGCCCTCTTTGGGGCAAGGATGGTTTTTCCAGCTGTTTGCATGTAGTGCCTTACTGCAGCCCTTGCTCATTACCTAAACTGTAAGGTAATTTATATTGTAGAAAATTTTCCTCCTTTGATTTACAAAGTACAAAGGCTGTAGGAAATGTTTAGTTGCAAAAAGAGCTGCAAAGAGGGTTTTTCTGGAATACCCATGAAGTACTTACACAGTTGTATTTCACAAAAATATGGAACAACTGGCAGCCAAGTGTGAAAGTACATGAATTTATATGCTGTGTACTTTAATCTGATGTGAAATATTAATTTGTTGAAAATTACAAATAACAATTGTTCTTATTTTTAAATATCTAGCCTCTTCTCTATAACATCTTCTCTTTCCATGTTGCTTTTTTTTTTGTCTTATCCATAGAATATGGGCTCTCTGAGGTGCTGAACATGGTTTGGTTTGGTTTTCAACTAATGGTACATGGCACAGACTTTGTGGTCGAAATAGAAGTTTTGTCATGGCAAACTGAAGTTGAAATTTTTAATTAATTTTGTTGAGCAAATATATAGCACTTTCTGGCTAGCTGTCTTACTGATTTAGTGGACAAGTCAAACACTTTGACATCAACTTGTCACTTTCAGCTCCTATTCCTGGTAAAAGTAAAAGACGCATCTCATGTAAAGATCTTGGTCGAGGAGACTGTGAAGGCTGGCTTTGGAAAAAGAAAGATGCCAAGAGTTATTTCTCCCAGAAATGGAAAAAATACTGGTTTGTCCTGAAGGACACATCTCTATATTGGTACATCAATGAAGAGGTAAGCACCTGTGCTCATTGTTTCCACAAATAACCTGTGTTGTGCTGTTGCCATGAGACAGCAGGAAGCCAGTGCTTTGAGTGCTTATATATTTGAATAACTTTATTCACCCAAATAATCATATCAAAATTAATATTAACTGCCTGACTAAATTACCATTAAGGTCTGGAGATATTTAGTCCTTCAAATTCACCTTTTATTACAGGGAGAAATGACACACTTTCCTTTGTCCTACTCTCACCAGTTTAGAATAAATCTATCCTCAGACCCTTGAAAGGGAGAAGGTATTTAATCCTGTCATTCCAGCTTAGTCATGGAAGTGTAAACTTTAATGATGTGCTGCCTGGTGTTGCTTGTTTATCTGTGCAAGTGTAATCACCAAAACCTCTGGCAAATAAGGAAGATGCTTTTGTTTTCTCAGTCATGTCCTCCTGTCATTCCTTCTTTGTAGCTTTTAGTCTGATTTCAGTGCTCATATGTGCTGAACTTAAGAACACCAGAGCAGCCCAACCGAATTGTGTACAGCTTTGATTATGTAACATGTTTCTGTATTAGTATGCGTTTATTTATATCAGCTTTAGCAAAAAAGCTTTTTGCCAGTGAGTTAGGAAACCTTAATTTTAAACCCTGTTTAGTCTCATTAGTAAATATGTGGATACACTCAGTTCTGGACTTTTGTAACCACTGCAAGCATTTATACATAACCTTTTTAAACTATTGTGATCCCCAACTTTTCCCCAAATAGACAGAAAGCAAGTTATTCCATGAACAGCATTATCAAAACCCATTTTCCCACAGACTCATCCCATTTGTGCCTTGATCTCAGCTGCAGATCAGTAACCCTCACTTCCTCCTCTCCATACTCCCCCCACAAGGTCTACTAGGAGGTGTTTGTCAGGTTGGTAGTTTCTATCTATAAGTATGATGACTGGTCACCAGCCGTGGCCAAGGAGCATATGGAACCACTGAGTTGTGGCTGCGGAAGATGGCAGTGGCCTGGGTGCCTCTGTCTACCCCCATCCCAGGTGTCCCAGAGACTTGCCAAGATTCAGTTATTTTTGAGACCTCAGCTCCCTCACCAAAGTGTCTGCAATCACCAATAGATTCAAAAGCTGGCAAGGAGAGCCTCAGTGGCGGATGGACAGAAAAGCAAACAGTGCTCTTGCCAAAATTTTGTTTCCTTATGCAACAATGCAAAAAAGAAATAGCACGATTATTCTAAACAGCATCCTTTTGATTTTAAAATACCTGCTAAAAACCTGTTACCGCCTTGTACCTTCCACAGAATACCTCTAGTTCCAGATTTATGTGCTGTTTGTGTCTTACATCATTACTTTTAAGAAAAGATACAGTCACATGCACTGCATATGTAGCATAAATAACCATGGACATTCTGAGAAAAAGATGTTGTGTTTTCTGCAGCTTCACTTGTACGATACTGTACTAATTTCTTATGCAAAGTTATGAGCAGTTAAATAGAGAGTCAGTGTTATTGGTGTATTAGTGGCTTAAAATAAAAAAAGCTTTCAAATTATGAAAAGTCAAGGAAGACTGAATATCTCATAAAATAAATTATGTGCAAGTCTTTAGAGGAGAGGGGAGGAAGCTCAGATATCTCCTCTCTTGAGTGTTGGAGAGAGATGAACGTAGCTGAAGAGATATCATTACTCTTAGCTATGATATCATATAAAGATGGTAAACAACACACATGTAAATAGCTTTTCTCCCTATTTCTGTAGGCTGCATTTCTCCATACTAATTAGTCACATCTTCCCCCAAAATTAACTAATTACAATAACTAATTGCCTGAATACTTTTGGTCATTTTGTATCTTTTCAAATGCTGCTTCAGCTGTGAAATTGTTTGAGAAAACTGAGTATTTAAAATTGTATTTTACACCAAGGGAACTGTCTCACTACTTTGGCAAAAGTCCCAGTGACTTCTGTGGGAGGTTTGCCAGAGCAGAGTATACATTAGTCTTCCTTACATAAGAAGCAAGCAAGTGAAAATACCTTCAAGTTTTCAGTGTGGTAAGGTTTTTTTCTGACACTTTAACAAAAGTAATATCTAGAATTATCTTTGCAGGATGAAAAAGCAGAAGGATTCATCAGTCTACCTGAATTTAAAATTGACAGAGCCAGTGAGTGCCGCAAAAAATAGTGAGTACGCTCAGAAAGAATGCAGTGATACAATAGAAAACATAGAGCAAAGCACAAGGTTTTTGCCCTGTAACAGTGATATAATGGACTTCATTTCAATGATCACTTGGTTTTATCAAAGAATAAGCTTATACAGAACACGCAAATTCAGTGTGGTTTCTGTGTGCCATCTTTCCTGAAGGTTTTTTCTTACTTCATCATGAATCACAGTGCTTGACGAGTGCAAAATGAATTAAGAGCAAGAAGGCTGCTTGCCTGCTTCTGTCTTCCTAGTTTTCCTTCCTTCTGCTATTTCCTCTCTGATTTGGGGTTTTTTTGTTTGTTTCTTTGTTGGTGGCTGGACAGTGTGTGTGTAATACCTTCAAGCTCAGTAAAGAGCTTTAACCATAATAAAGAGACTAAATAAAAAAGTCCTCAAGTTCATGCCCAGGCATCAATCTTTAATGTAACTCCAAATTAGTTAGCATCATCTCAAAGTTTGCTGACACAGTGTATCAGTCTTAAGGCAAAGTAAAGCAAACAAAGAATGCCAGATATTTGCTGTATTTTTGAGGTATGACCTAAAGATCTCAAATAAATTTTATTCTCACCTAGCTGTGTATGATACCATCCAGCTTTGTGCCATTGCATAAATCCATTTCTTATCTAGATGCAGATACAAGCATATGTAGAATGTGACATGTACATAATCCCCAAGAGGTATTTTTAGATTCATTATTGTTCAAAACTTTTTACCTTGCCTTCTAATGGTTTTTGCTGTTCTTTTAAGTTTTTCAAGACTGTAGAATCGCTGAAATTTGTACAGCAAAGGAATTGCAGAAGGAAAATGATATGATTTTTAGTACATACAGTTCTGAAGAAGACACTGACCTGGTATCAGTTGGTCTATGTATCTCTTCAGGATGAACTCTGCTCTTCTTTATGGTCTCAAAGGGCAGAAAATAGAAACTGCATTAAAAAAAAAAAAAATAATAATAATACATCAGCTTGGGCTTTTTGTCCTTCTGTCCTGCTACATTGCTTCATTTTTTCTTTTTTGTTGGGGCAGCAGCATAAAGTCAGCTCATTTCTCAGAATTGCACGCTGCCTAAATTGGGTTTTTTTTTTTTACTCAATTTGGTATCTACTGGATAGTAGAACACAAAATGTAGCTATTAAAATTCCTTGCCTGGGTGGTAGATAAAGAAAAAACCTCAAAGAATCCAGACAACAGATGCTGGAACAATTTTAAGAAGTCAAGTTTGGGGTCTCAGTAACTTGATATTTCTAAACTGAACAGATGTCACTGTACATCTGCTTTCAATTGCATAACATTGTGTCATGCTCCAAGGAGTCAGAGGAATTCTTTTTGTCTCAATTTTATGTTACCTTCACTAAGAGTAACTTTCCTGGATATCAGTTTCATATCCCTGGTTTCTTAAAACCTATTTTCATATTTTTAAATATATGTACATGCACAGACATGTAAGAAAATTGCAAGCATGATACACATGAAGAACATCATCACCATTTTTCTGAGACACAATGGATTAGAGAGAGTGAGAATTGTTTTATTATATGTTTATGTATGTATAAAATCCATTGTATCTCAGAAAAATTATTATATTCTTCATGTATTGTGTTTGCAGTTTTCCTTTTTTTTCTTTAGGACTGTTATGCATTTTTTGCTCTGATTTTAAGAGAGACCTTCAGCCTATTCTCAAAAATTTTTCTTCCATACTGTAAATTATTAATTACTTTCACATGTATTTTCTGGATCTTCAAGTACTTCATCATAAATCGTTACCCAACATAGTTAAAAATTTTTTCTAGTAATTTATTTCATATTACGGATGAAATGCAGTAATTCTCTTGGCTAATCATGTTGATTACTTTGGTAGAAATAAAAGATGAGATGTAATGGCCCATTGCTTAGAATGACTTCAAGAACACAGTGTTGATTTATAACAGCTTTTCAGAAGTCAATCAGCACATCACATTTTTCTGTTTGAAACACAGTCATTAGAGTTAAAGGTAATGTCAAGCTCTTTGGGATGTGAGAGATTACCAGGACTGAGCCTTTTTCTGTTGTATCAAATGGATTGTTCAGTGAATTTTCTGTTCAGAAAAAAAAATTACACCTTATAGGTATATCAGTCCAGTTACCTGATAGATAAAATTATATCCTTAACTGGTTAACTTTATCCAAATATAGTACACTGCAGGTGATTGTTGAACAATCTTTATGCACCTATGGATCAAGTATTATTTAGAAAGGGGTATTTGAAGAGCACTTTACTTGCTGAAATCTGGGACAATCCTAAAAGCTGTATGTTTATATGCTGTGTGGGGCCATCCAACAACTCAGGAAATCTGAACTTATCTCATTCCTTGGTGACCACACTATCTTACATCTTAATCAAAAAGCATTGTGCCATCACATTTTTATAATTATGTTTTTCCTCTACAGTGCATTCAAAGCCTGCCATCCTAAGATCAAAAGTTTTTATTTTGCTGCTGAACATCTAGATGATATGAACAGGTAAGGAAATCTAGCAAAGTTCAAGGAACCATTCCTCAAATGTGACACTTCTTGGAGCTAGTAATAACACAGTGATGATAAATTAACATGTTAATCTAGAAAGTTAAATTTAACATTGAGAAAATAAGGGCAGAGTAACATTATTTCTGAGTGTCTGCATATGCTAAATATTAAATTAAAGCAAAACTTACTTCTTTCTTGAAACAAAAGTTTGAAGATTTTTAGAAACAAATTCCATTTTTCTAAAAAGAAACAAATGCAGTATGTGAAACAACATCCGAACACAATTTCAGAATTGTAGGTTTCTGTAAATCTGCTTTGGGCTGTGTGGCACCTGCAAAGAGGCAATGTCTCCAACTCTGCTTGCTAACATACTCCCAAAGACAGGTGATGCTTTCTCTGGGGATGCTTCTATTTCTGGCCCTGAAGGAAATGAGAAGTTGTGGAAAGATTTAAAGCAGTCACTGATGTTTTTCTCCTGCCAGTCTTGAAAGAAGAGATAGAGGCTACAAGGAATTAATTTTGCAGATTGTCTCTACTCTCTGAACTTAACCTACATGTTGAAGTGAAATTGTTGTTCTGTTGAAATTTAGTGGTAAAAATCTCAGCAACTCAAAAAGAAAAAAGACTTTAGGTATTTAGCTTTTCTGCACCTATTTTAGGCCACTTGTGCATTTTTTTCAGGATAATATTTGAGACTTCAGCACAAAATAAACATGGTTCCCTTAATTCATTTGAATGGTAAATTAAAAACATGAATCTTTTGTCCATTCATATATTTGGGGGATCATTTCATTTATTTTCACAACATAAGCTGAAATTAATTCATTTCAAATAATACGCCATTTTCATCATATGACAGAGGACATAAACAAATATCTATTGTTGCAACCTGAGGACTGGTCTATCTTAGTGTCTGTGGACATCCTCGCTGAGCTAAATTGCTTTGAAAACAGGGGAAAAAGGAGATAAAACTCAATCCATAAAACTGTTAGGAAGTGCTATAATCATATTTTAATCTCTCCTGTGTGTACTAGACTCAGCTACCTGGCAGAGCACCTTCAGGGTACTGCCAGTTTTTTACTGATAATATTTGACTGGAGAAGTATGCCAATACTCTAGTATGCTCGCTTTCATTTGGAAATAGCTGTCTGTTAACATTTTTTCAAAAGTTCATGCATGACTAAGGCTCACTTCAAAAGTCTCTCTGCAGTTAAAAAACTTAAAACCTTTTTTGTTGGTTTGTAAAATTCTAGGCTTGCCTTTCCTTGATAATTCTGTCAAGTCAGTCACTCAAAATACAATTTGCTTCCCAGAAAACAGAATAATGCCATGGTCTATTTGGCATATCCTGAACCACAGCAGTAGATAAATCATTTCTGTCAGCAGGTCCTCAGTCAGTATGACAAAACACCTTGTTTCTAAGAATAAAAATTTATATAACTGTTCAGTAATCAGAAAACAGCAGCAAATATGAATCAATTCTTTAAAAATATATTGCGTGGTTTAAACCCCAGGAACTAAAAGATTTTTAACTTCCCAGCATAAATACTCTTTTTATCACATTTTTAAATAAGTGCTTATTAATTCATCTAGAATGAGCTTGACCAAATTTTGATCTGAGTTATACGTAAGTAAACTTAAAGCAACTCTGTCAAGATCTATGGATCACTCAAAATTCTTACATCTGAGTTGCCATCAGTGTCACAATTTTTTTTTCTCTTTGTTTAATATATTAGAAAAAGTATTTCAGTTTCAGAAACATAAAATTAACTCAATATATTAGAAAAAAAAATGTGGGTTGCTGAAAAATAATCTTTCGAATGCAGAAATAAGAAAATACTTCTTGTCTAAAAGCATTTTGTAGCCTAGCTGAAGTCAAACACAGAATCAAGTTATTAAGTTAAAACTCTTTCGATCAATTTATTTTCTTTTTTTGTCAAGTTTCTGACATATATTTTAATTATGTATCATGAAGTCATTTCAATTCATTTTATACTTGAAGAAGGAGAAATAAAAGTAGAAAACTACTAATACAGAGTCTAACTGAAAGTTCAAAATGGTTCAATTCCTTCATTCCTTGTATATAATGATTTAGTGTTGGTTTATTTTATCTACTCACATACAATGGGTATTTTAATCTTGGGTAACTCTGTCACTCTTCAAATTTCTTACTAATTTTATGACTGTGCCACACCATTATGCTGCTAAGGAGTCTGGAGAGCTGTGATCACTGAACTTCATTGTAGCGGCATCTGAAGTTCCTTTCATGTGCATGGTTGCACCAGCGAAAGTGTTCTTTCTACCTATATAACATGCTTTTTCTGGGTCAGAAGAAGGACAGAATATTCTTTATTGATGCAAAGCACTGTTTTGACAGTGTAAGTGTATAGAATCATAGAAACATGTTTCTTGTAAATTCATTGTTATTCCCATTCCAAAAAAATATTCTGATGTAGAAGGCAGTCCATATATTTGTGCTTGATGATACTATGTGTAACTTTGTTCTGATTTTCCATGCAAACTGTGCATGCTGTTTATGGACCATTTGTTCTTTACACAAAAATCCTGATCATCAACTCAGAGGCAAATGCATCCTTTTCAGGGTTGGTTGGCTTAAACACAATATTCTTATTCTTCCTTTTTATTCCAAACTGTCCATTTTTTTAAATAATTACATGTATGGCTGCCAAAATTATATCTGCTGGGCAGGGAAATACAGTGAGTAACTTCATGTGCAATTTTTGTCTGAGAGCGTCCTTGACCTGCTGTAACTGAGCTGTCGTCTTTCTTTTTGTGACATTGAGTATCCATGTTGATAGGAACTTTCTTCCTCAGTGTAGCTCTATGATCAAGAGGAAAGATGACAAGTCAGCTTGTAATATTAGTGCAGAGAATGTCTCTGGAAGATTTCATTGAAGAAGGCCTCTAAAAATTCTCCTTTATCTTCTACAGGCTTCTTCATTCTGGTTAAGCTGCAGTTGGGTACTCTTAAACACTGTAAGGTATCCATATTGCCATGTATCAAGTTTGACCTATATCCTCGAGCTTTATGATTAAGGACAATTTGACACCCTGCTTTGACTTAAAAGCATCATCTCTATCTGGAGCATGAGATAAGATAGAAAAATATGTGCTATTCTTCTGTGAGAGTGCCAATACTGCATTCCTCTTTACAGAAGTTACAGGTCTACAGAAAGATTATTTTTTAAGGCTGTTCTATGTGTCATAAAATTGTTTCAATTAAATGCTGACAAGAAATGTATGTGCTATTCTTAAACATTAAAAAAAAAAAAGGAAAAAACAAAACCAAAAAAAACACCAACAAAAAACCCCAGATGACTGCTGCACCTTCCAGGCGAGACTACTTTATTAATTGTTATACCTAACAAATAGCTTCTATAATTCTCACAAGAAAATTAAAGCTGCATTTCCAGTAAGGAAGAAATATTTTCTTGGCCTCTTGCCCTTTAAAAGTTAGAGTGCCTACCAGGACACAACACACCATGGGGAAGAAAGATTTAAATCTTCCCATGTCCTAGGGCTTTGTATCTTTTAATATTCATAATAAGCAAAATTTGTATAACTGGACACTTAGCACCAGGAAAAACAGTTCTTTGTAAAGCAGGCACTCCTCTTCTGGTCTGCAGGAGATCTTTATGTTTCCCTGTGATATGAGCCCAGTGCATTGGATTTTCAATACGATTCTAACTTGAATGAACCATAACTCTAGCCATGCTTTATTAAAATAATATTAATTCTCTAACCACACCAAATCTAACTCTATCTAAAGAAGCTGTAGCAGCCACATATCAGAAAATATGCAGAAGTTGTCAATACCATTCTTTTAGTTTCTAACCTAGCAAGCCACTCAAAAGCCATGGCTGATTACAGTGTACCACCACGCCGATACATTCTCATTCACCCCACAGGCAGGTAATATTCCAAACCATGACACAGCTCGTGATCTGCAGAAAATTATTAAATGTGAAGTCAGTCTGCTGCCTCTCTCTCAGACTGTTGCACATTTCCTGAGTTCTCATTAGGTTATACTTTTCAGGAAATAACATTTTTCTGGAAACAATCATCTACCACACCTGTAAGTGGTATCAATTGACTCTCAGTCAAGTATTTGTGTAGTTTAATTTGTATTTTTCTGGAAACAATCATCTACCACACCTGTAAGTGGTATCAATTGACTCTCAGTCAAGTATTTGTGTAGTTTAATTTGTTACCTCATTCTCACGTATGCTTAACAAAAACTGCTATCTCATATTTAGGACAGAATGAAGATTTCCAACAGGAGAACATCTATAGGTGTATCATCTAATACTTTGTGGTTAGGAGCCCTATCTAAAGAGGCTCTGTAGGTGGCTGTGCTGGGGGGTTGCAGGCTGTGAGCTGAATTGGGAATGTGAAATCCAAAATAGGTGAGGGGCGAGTGAAGGTTCACCTCCACTATCTGCCATGCCATTTGACAGAGCAGGCACTTGTCTTCTGCTGGTTTACTCTTTGGATGTGGACAAGTCAGTGGCCTTTGCTGGTTCCTCAGCAGCACAGGGCTGGAGTGCTTTGGGTGAGGTTCCTGCCTCAGTGCCTCCGATTTGGACAGGCAGAGCCGTTGAGACAGCTGAGCTTTATTCCCCAAAGGAAGCCTTCACATATCAGGAGTGTGAACCTAAAAGATAGCTTTGAAGTGGATCACCTTTCTGCTGTGAAGATGTGAAATCATTATCTGGGACATGATTTGTTGGATTACTGTTCCTGTGTGCCAGTTATTTTTAAAAGTGTATGGCACTCCCTAACAATTACAACTGATAAGTTAGGTTTCTTCAGCTTCCCTGTTCTTCTGACAGAAATTTTTATTGTATGCTAACATTCAGTATTCTGTAATCACTTCAGGAGTAAATCTCTAGCTTTCTTCCCAAAGTACAATGATTTATGGACCATTAACATGATTTACAGATCATCATTGCCATTTGTGGAAGGACAGTGACAGGAGTTAATTTTGAGGAGAGCAACTGTATTTTATGACCTAATGCCTGCTTAGCCTACGCTGAAATGTTGTGAAGGCTGGCATGCAGGAGTGATTACAAAGGTGTCCACCTTGCTGAGACAATACCACAGTTCCCATGCATACAGTGGGAAAATGAAACCCATCAGACACAGTTTTCTGAAAGAGGAGTTTCACATTCGTGGTGAAAATGCAAACCTGACTTCAGTTATCTTTCTGTATACCCTAGCAGTAAAATTATAAGCCAGTAGCTTGGCAAACTGGGCCTGTCAAATCCTGACTATGGGATGTCTTGAGCAAGTAATTCCAGGTTTACCATGAAATGGAGAGCCGTGGGAGATTGTCACAGTGGTTTAAAGCCTTGTTGATGGAAAACCTGATTTAGTGTAAGCATTTGGATAATGAATACACTGAGAGCCCCGTGGGGGAAGAGAGCAGGTTGAAGCAGTGCATTGCTACAGGCAGTTAAGTGTATGCTTGGCAATGACAGCCCTGCTAGAAAAGAATAGCAATAGTTTGTTTTGTTATTTTTTGTTGGTGTTTTGGTTTTGTTTTTTTAATTTGTGCAGCTTTTTTCAAGCATTTTTTCAAGTCTAAGTTGAGGTTAAAGCCTTAGATGTGAATTGCATTAAGGCAACTGTCTTTTCTCCCCATTTCTCTGACATGAACACAAAAGTGAATTCTGATATGCCTCCTTCTCTTTGTACTTGGCACTGTAGGTGAGCTCTAAAACACATAATGGCATAATTAAACCTCACTGTCTGTTTGGGAGTGAACCTGTTCTTTTGACTGCTGGTTTTTACTCTATTCCTCTGCTAGGTTGCCAATTCAGGCCTTAAAATATTGCTTACATCTCTGAAAAGTGGTGATTATTCTTAAGAAATCACAACAGCAGGAGTATTGGTGTGATGGCATATCTGTTAGCAGCAGACTTAATAATTCTTTGATTATCTCCAAATCCTTTATTTTACAGGTGTTTGACATCATACATGGTTTTCCATTGGAAATAAAATCTTTGCTGTGAAAACAATTTGTTCAACAGCAAAATCAAAGATCTTTGGAGACTCCCTGAGTATGAAAGAAAACAGTTGTCTAACATGAAAAATAACATTGTCCTGAATCTCCTTCAGATGCTTCTAACTTTGTTTTTTATAGAAACACACCCTAAAATTTAGAGCCTGGATCAGTATAACTGCTTTTTTAATATTATTTCAGATGGCTAAACAGAATTAACATGCTTGCTGCTGGCTATGCAGAAAGAGAGAGGATCAAACAAGAGCAAGGTAATGTTTTGTTGTTTTGGTTTCTTCTGTGTAGCTCATATCACAAGTTCCTCTGTTCTTCTTTCCCTGCTGTGTATCAGGCCTCATTCTCACCATCTGAGAGTGATTCACATATGGCTATCGCTGTTGTAGTTTTAGAGAATTCCTTCTCTCTCAGGGGTTTTGATTAGCTCCTTCAGATTCTGGTCCATAGACAATTGGTTTATTTCCGAGAAGGGCACAGAAGGTAGCTAAAAGCAGCAAATGGACTGGTAATAAGCTCTGGCATGTGGTACCAAGGAGACTGTGTCCCCTATCAGAAGAAACTTCAGAATCTGCAAACTGAAATTTTTCAAACATTGCATTTGGTGTTTGAATTCACAAAGAGCAGGAATGCATGAAATTGGTCTCAGGAACAAAACCATTTTTCTAAAGCCTGTTAACATAATTGAATTTCCCCTAAAGACTTTAATTTTAAGACCATTTTTCATGTCTGTGATTTCTGCTGGTATTGCTATATTGAGGTATGTACTAAAGCCCGGTTGGCATTTCATATGGAGTTGAAGATTCACAGCACTTTACATCTGTTTATTTTTGATGTCTAATATTTTGTGGGTTTAGAAAAACAGCATATATAAAATAATGAGTCACTTTGCTTTCGTTTGCTGCAGTAGAAATCCTGTTTGCAGATGGGAAAAGGAGAATGTCAGTCATCAGTTCTGTTGGGGAGGCTATTTCCTAGAATTGCCGGTCACATGGATCCACAGAAGCGTTAGTTTTCAACTAGGTGGTTTGGCAAGTGGCTGGCTTTTGAATCCATGCTCTTTTTTACAGAGGTACCTGGCAGCAGCCACCAGAAATTTGCAGTGGTCATGATGATCCAGAGCTTATCCAGATGCCTGTCTGCCTGCTGCCCACTGAGTCAAAACCTCACTTTCTAATTCTGTGGCTCTGCGGCCTTCATCAATAAGGTTCTGTCTTTTGGCCCAAAAAGCTTATAGCTCAGAGCTGCAGCAGCAATGTATTTAATCTAGTCTTTTCTTCACAAAGACTATATTTCTATACAATTTTTCAAGGAGGATCCTGTTCCAAAGGCTATCAATAGGCTTCAAAATTGGCCACATGGTGTCCTCCTTGTGCCCCAAAGTCAGGGTTCTGTACCAACCCATGTGACAGCAGCCTTAGCCATGACCTTCTGGTCTGCTAACATGAGGAGGAAGATGCGTGTGGTCTGTCTCTCTGCAATTTGTGACTGTGGTGCCGTTTTCCTGGAAGATGCTGTGCAAAAAGCTCCTTTCCCCAGTCAGAAGCAAGGGTGACTTCAGCAGCTAGGTAGAAACATCAAGAGAGTGGGTTATTCTGTAGTGGTAGGATATTGAAAAACAGCATCAGAAAATTATGTTTGCATTGATTCATGCCCTGGTTGCCTCACCACAGAGCATCCCAAAGGGGTCAGCCTGGAGTTGAAGAGCAGTGGCTTACAGACTACTGCCACATTTGGTGGTAGCAGTGTGCATGGAAAGGGTTTTGGATGTTCTGTCATTCTAGGACATCACTAGGTTGTACCTACTCTTGCCTCATTTCTAATCATGTCTCCAGTAAGTGCAGCTGCTTACCCCGTGAGTGTTGCCCACCCCATTTTAGTGTGCTATGGTCCTTGGCACATCATGTCATTCATAACGCCAGGCCCTTCACATTCACACAGCCCAGGACAGCAGCACCATGCTCACTGTCCCTCCAGTCATGTTCTCAGTACCTCACCAGACTTCAAAATCAGTTTGGGAATCTGTACTCCCCAGGCAGTCCTACAATCCAGTTTGGAGGGACCTGTATGCCACCTGTCACTGCTTGAAGAGGCCATGAACAAACTCTGAATCTTGGAGTCCTCTAGGAAACCCTTCATGTTAATACTCAAAGCCAAATTCAAACTTCTATTGACAGCAAGTTGGCACTAGAATTACAACATGTGGGACAGTCAGGGAAAAGGTGTATGAACAGTTATGCTAAAACTGTCAAAGTGCACAGTCACAGACATGATGCACTTTTCAAAATCCAGATGGATGTGCAGAAATATTTTTGTTACTAGGCAATCACTGAGTAATAAAATAGAAGATGATCCAGCTCATAGACATGATATCATGTAGATACAGGCCTCATGTTACGTATTATTAAAATATCTCCCTATTGAAGATAATCAGTGAGACCCCTCTTACTATGGAACTTATATCCCAGGTACTGATGGGGCAATTTGTTACAGCTCTAATGTCATTCACTCAGATTGATTTATCATATTCAGATGGGTAAAACTATATCCTCTTTGTGTTGCTTAGCTGTTTTTAGTGTGGGTTTCAGTATAACATTCACCCCTCACTGCCATACAGTGTTTTTACACCTCTGGTGGTTATCCTTGGCTCCCAGCGCAAGGGCTATTAAACAGCTCAGTAGTGTCCCCAAGTAGCAGAGCCATCAAGTTAGCAAAGTAAAACCTCTCTATCACTTCAAGTCTTTCTGCAATTATAAAAACTGTGAAGCTGGAATTTTCTGTATTCAGTGACTATCATTTGTCATTTCCATATCTGATTTTACAAAAGGTCTTTTATTTGTGTTCAGCTCAGCCCTTTGCAGCAAAGCTTTAGAATGCCTCTGAAACAATTCAACAGTAGTTGTCAAACCTGTTTCATTTAAGAGTTGAATGGTTCTGAATCTGAAGTGCAAAAATATATTTCAAGTGCTCCAGAGATGCACGAATCACCAAATTGTGGATGTACTGCTGAATAAAATGTCACATTCTGTACAGAACAGTTTTATAAAAATACCATCAGCTTTCCATATGAAATACAATGAATGTTAGCAATATGGCAAGGGACTTCCTTGGATGGAGAAGTTAGATAAATGCTTTCCGGTCATATAAAATCAGATCTATCTTATATAAACAGAAAATATTTAATTGGTAAATGGTAGGTCAGTGTTAGTTTATATGTAACATATGCGGTCTATTGCTCATTCAGAAAGCTTCCAAGATATGACCAATGCATTGAGCTTGTCTGTCACCGAACTGGACACAATCACAGAGGCAAATATGGCAACTGACTGATAGCATTAAAGACATTTTAGGTAGACTCTAATGAGTCAGTTGGCCAGAGGAGAATATTTTTGAAAACTGGTAAGAGGCTATTTTCATACATTTCATCTGGAAGTTGACCCTTGTGACTGCAGGATTTTTCTAGACAATCTGTAGGCTGCCAACAGAATTCCCTGTCTGAGGTAAGGTGCACAAAAGCCCGATCATACGGTGCTTTATTATATGTGGATTTGACAGCAAGGACATCTTTGTATTTTTAGCCAAAATTGGAACCTGCACTGAGGCTGCTAAATTTTACTTTCAGAATAAACAGTTGAGCTTCAAGTCTTCAGAAATGTCACTGAGTGATGCAGTTCTGACAGGCCTCTCACCACACATCATGCCATTAGGCTTTGCTGTAATAGGAACAAACATGCTTATATGCCAATATTTTCAGGTGGTTTGAGTTGCTGGAAATGAATTTCCATAAAACTAAGAGTGATTGAAAAAAGACTTTTCACAGATTCAGGCTTTTGTTCAGCAAAAATTAATTATTAGCAGTTTTCTATAAATGAAACTGTTTGGAATTTTTTATTTCACAATCATGAAAACTTTATTTATGCTATTGATTTATTTAAAGACATTTAAAGACAATCTCTCGGCTATAAGCTTGCATGAAGCACATCAGACACTCAAACAGAATTGTTAGTGCTTGGAAAAATTAAATTGATAAATAAAGCTGTTCCCACCATTACTACAACCTAAAAATATTCAAAATTCTGGGGACAACTGTTCAAGATGGTATCATTTAAAGGTAAGTTTTGTTTCAAATCTGGAATAAGAAAAGGTACAGTAGATCTTTAATCATACAACTCAATAATCGTCACAGTAACAAAAAATCATTACAGCCAAATTTATATGTTGTGCCAGCTTGGACTTTTGGTTTAGATTGTTTATGAAGCAGCGATCAGTCTTCTCATCTATCAAAGAGAAAGTAGTAAGTCATTCAGTTCACTGAATACTTACTAGGGGAAGTTAAAATTGTCTGTGATTGCTCTGTGAATAGTCCGAGCTCACGTGTTCTGTTGTACAGTGATTTACCCAAATACTAGAAGGTAATACAGTCAGAAACAAAGTGACAACAGAAATGTTTGCACAAGTCTTACAACACGCAGAAAAGTTAAAGTTATCCATCTTGAGCCGAGTTGGCAGTTAAGTACTTTGCTTTTGTAAGGAATGTTAAAGTCCGATGTCCATTTAGTTAGATGCTGCTCTGCTTCAAAAATATTTTCAACAGAATAAATATAAGTTCCCAGGTGGTACATTTTTCCATGTGTTTTCCCCTTTGAACAAGCTATCAAAAATATGAGATGGGCTTGGCCAAGATTTCATTTCTTGACAAAATGAAGCCTCATACTCCATTAAATTTACCCTACGAGATCTGTGTCCTTTGTACTTTCTCATGCATCTTTCAGAACTCTGCACTTAAATGTCACTGTCATATTTTTCCTTATCATACCACCTTTATGTTCTTGCATGGATAACAGGGCAGCAGCTGTTTCATGAAGCAGATATGTGATATAAAGTTTTTCTGTCTTAAATGCAGCAATTTGTTAGTAGAAATTGAATTGAAAATCTTGGATAGCTGGTAGTATACAATGGAGAAAATGGGTAGAAAAATAGCATTGATTATTCATGTGTGCAATGACCTCTACTTGTTTGATTTGCTAGTTGGTGTTAATTACATTTGTTAATTTTATTTGCAGTCAACAACACTTAAGCAAGTTACATTTTTGATCTTTTCTGTTCAGAAAATACTTTCAGTATTTTCTAGCCAATATATGTCCAATCATAATTATATATATGGCTATATAAATACTTGAAAATCTAATACTTGTATTAGGAGTGTTCTGAATACATTTCGTGTTCATAAGGTGTGCACAAGATTTAAATTTGTGGTTCATTTGCAGGTTGTTGTTTAATATCTCTTCAGTGGGGCATTAGATTTAGTATACACCATAATATTTTGAATTTTCTCTCTTTAGATTAAAACAATTCCTAATTTCAGCAGCTAACATTTACAAAGTCAGCATTCACTAGTACTTAACTCTCAGTAATACCAAAGATGGAGTTTCCACTTGTCTTTTATGAAAGCAAAGTCTCTGATATACAAATGTATCCAAATGCGTTGGTAGTTTTTGATCTGATCTGTATGTGACTTGCAGATTACTGGAGTGAGAGTGATAAGGAGGAAGCTGACACTCCATCAACACCCAAACAAGACAGCCCACCACCCCCGTATGACACATACCCACGGCCTCCTTCGGTAAGTCACCTGCAACTGTCTCCAGGAATGACAACATAAAGTGTCACTTTCTACCTGCTCTCCTGCTTAAAAGCGTGTGAGTGTGCACATTATGGCACTCCCTAGTATAGTTTTTGAGCCAGTATTGACTTAAGGCATTTGTTAAATAACATGCATCGCTAACTTCAACAGTCATCATTGCTGTTTTCACTGGTTTGCAGAAAACATGGGTTTATAAACCCACTCGCTGTACAAAATAGATTGTTACAGAATTCTTTGTGTTCCTCATTCATGATAGACCCCTACTCATGCATGCAAACCCTCACTGCCCCCTTATCAACTTCTCTGAGAAAATGGTGTTAACTCAGTAACAACTCAGACTCCTCTCTAAGGCTCCAACAGTTGTGCTGTGAAGCTTCACAGTAACAAATTACACTTGAATTTCCAGAGAAACGCCAACATAAAGATGTTCTGTCTTATATTGCAAACAGTGATACCAGTTGTTCTGTTGTTGTGAAAAAGTAGGTTTCTCTATAAATTAGAACAAATGGAGTTTTATTTTCTTCTTGAAGCAGTTATAGATATGAAACCAAAGTATGGACTTCTAACTTTTTCTGCACTGGCAATTTTAATTTTCATGTCCATATACTCGGACAGTGTTAACAAATGCATTTTACTTGGATATAGGTTTTTAAATGCAAAAATTTGAATGAAAACTTGAGAGAGTCTGGGGAGAGTGTTCATGATGTTTAATTTGAATACAATACTTCATCTTCCAAAATCATAGATCTTTGAACTGCACTGAAGTATTGCAAACATGATTCCGAATAAATTTTTAGCAATATAGGCTGCCAACAGGCATGTGGATGGCATTTTTAAGATTCTTAATGGACTGGGCACATCTCTTCTATGTCTTCCATAGTGCCATATTCTGCAAAGTTTTCTGCAAATAACTGTGTTAGCTTATTTTATGGACTAAGGGATATAATAAAGACGCTTATTATGAGCAAGTATTGGTGTTTGACCTGCAGGTCAAAATGTGTAGATATGGGGATGCCTTAAAGTTAGGATCAGGGCAAGTTAGTCAATTAAGTTTGTGCCTTCATTACTGAACTGGATACCGCCAGTAACATTGAAAAGTACATGGTTATTACTAGTGGTAGGTCTTGGTCTACGTTGATCTGAAGCTTGCTCCCTTGCTAACATTGTAGATGAGCTGCACAAGCCCTTACGTGGAGCCAAAACACAGCCGACTCTCATCCACGGAGACCTCCCAGTCGCAGTCGTCGCACGAGGAGTTTCGCCCAGAGGTGGCAGGGAGTGCCACCGACTCGCCGGTGCGCAAGACAGCGAGCCAGCGGCGCTCCTGGCAGGACCTCATAGAGACACCACTGACAAGCTCGGGACTCCACTACCTGCAGACACTGCCGCTGGAGGATTCTGTGTTCTCCGAGGCAACCGTGGTCTCCCCTGAGCACCGGCGGCAGTCCACCTTGCCCACCCAGAAGTGCCACCTGCAAGACCACTACGGCCCCTTCCCCCTCGTGGAGGGTGAGCGGATGCAAGCGCTGAATGGGAATGGGGGAAAGCCCCGAAGTTTTACTCTGCCTCGGGATAGTGGCTTCAACCACTGCTGCCAGAGCCTTTCAGTCGGTGCCACCGATCACCACGAAGAAGTGCAACAAAAGGAGGTGGAGGAGGAGGAGGAGGAGGAAGGCAAAGCACCAGAAGAAAACCAGGAAGATAAAAGTAAGTATGGGATATTTCTGTGGCTTTTCAAGAGTCTTGTTCGTGTAACGTAGAGGTTGCTTTCCCTGTTGCGTGTCAAAAAAACCCAACAGTCCTTCAATATCCCTTATGTTTTACCAGGTCCCACTTGTCGCACATCTCTTTGATCTGCCTTATGTATAAGGCTTGATAATCAGAGTGCTGCATGACCTCTCATGACCACCAGACATTTTCCCCATAGGCTTGTCACCAATCACCTCCTACTAGTAATTTTTTGTTATAAATGGATTTCACTTCCATGCTTTCTTCACATTTCCACTTGCACTGTATCTTCTCCCACTGGCACATCTGTGTCTCAGAACATACTTAGTAAGATTTCTAGCCAACCCCATCTGGGTTGTATAAAACACTTGGTAAATCCTGAAGTGCAGGGTCAGGCTGTGATTGTGTAGTATCCAGGTGAGCAGGTCACAAGACAACTCAGAAGCTCTAAGAATTTGAAAAAGAGAGTGTATTTTCCCCAGTTCCTCACCTTGTGATTTACAGGGAGAGAAGGTTAAAAAACGGTTCAAACAAACAAATAAATTAATAGAAAACAACTATGTGACCAGCGGGGCTTAAAAAAAACCCATAATGCTGAGTAACTGCCTCTTACATGGCACATTAACTCCATAGATATTAGTGCTACTTGTCAAACATAATCCAAATAAACAGGGATTGGGGAAAGTCCCTGCTCTTCCTGAACGTGTAAACACATTTCCGTGTCTGTTTCATGCTTTGGCCTTCACTGTCATTTATGGAGCTTCTCAGCATGTGTTGCTAGCAAAGCTGAGTTCACGCTCAAGTTATAGGGTCGGTCAACAAAATCTGCACCCATGCATTGTGGAGTGATGCTGTGATTAAGTCACTGGTAGCGGCAAGGAAGGCGGGATGACCCCTGAAGATCTCAAAGGGTCTGTGCTATCTGGTTCCTTCAAATTTGATTTTTTCACTGCAGTAAATGAGTATAAGAATGGTAAAGAGATAGGAAAAGATAATGAAAGCTTTGGATAGTTAACTAACTACTTAATTCATTCAGGTTAGCACCTTTGTTCAGCATTAAAATTCATGCGGACCTTACTTAGTCTACTTGGGAGTGTATCAACAGTTTTCCACTGTCTTTATGCTTTAGTCAGTAGGTTTTAAACATCTCAAATTCTTGCCTTTGAGAAAACGGTGATTTCTTTTGCTGATATTAAAATTGATGCCATTAAAACTTCAAAAATGCACTATTTCGGTTGTGTTCATGCATGACACTTTCCAAAAAGAAGACCCCATACATTTATTAGGGTAATATTAGACTCTTACTGACTGTGAAATGAAGCTGTCTAATTAACAGGGTTAAATGCCATCAACCATGCAGAATGTTTTATCTTATTTTTAGCCTTCAGTTTTGGTTTTCAAATGGGTTTTTACTGATAGCAATAAAAGACTATTTTTAAAAAATTCCTCACTGTCAATGAAAAGGGTCAAGGAGAATTCCCGCTGGAGTTTCTGTGCTGTTTGGGCATGACTCAGAGAATACTGTTGCAGGGTCTAAGTTGTTAGGTGTTTTAAATCTCAGTTTTAAGGCTTTGGGGTTCCTGGTTGTCACATTTTATGGCGTACTAATACAGGGCTAGTGCTTGATTTAATGAGCCAGAACTTGGGCTCTTCTCCACCTTTCTATGCAAATTTCCCAAAAGGGAGAAAAAAGTTTAATTTTTGACGTGTTCTCCCAGTATATGCATACTTTTATTTTAGTTTGGATGCGGAGGTTTTCTTGGTTGAAGCTTTAACAGGAGATTAGTTTTGAGACATTAATGACCAGCTAGACAGGTAAAATGCTTGTGCTAAATTACTGACCATGAAATTATAAAACCTGAAAGAAAATACTGTTTAGTCTGTTGAAGAGTTTAAGTGTTGAATTGCTTGTTGCTATGGCTGCAATGTTCTGTTTGCAACACTGGCTTTTTCCAGTGCCCTTACCAGTAAAAGGCCAGGGGGATTTCATGCAAGTGGTGTTCTCAAGTGCAAAATTCCAGTTTCTCAGCTGAGATATCTGCTCATAACTGCTAAGTCCGCCAACAGGCTAGGTGCCATTGCGCATGCTACATCATTGCCCCCTCACCTCCATTGCTTTGGGAAAAATGACACATTGAACTGGCTAGAGAAGGGGAATCCTCTCTCTTTTATAAATGTTTTAAACCTCACCTTGAACTTTCCTTGATGTGGTATCAGATGAACCTTTTAAATGTATTTATTTGCCTTGCACATTTGTGATCCTGACACAGTTCTGAGCTCTTGGATGATTAGGTGTGTTCTTGTGTGTACATGTATGTGTTTTAAAGCTTAATCATTCTTATTGCTTGTTGTGGGGGACTAGGAATGCCGCTCCTTTGCACTTGTTGCTGTACAAGTCGAATGTCATTGCCAAAAGTTTGTTTTCTCAGCTTTTTTTTTTTACATTCCCACTTCTAAAACCTCATGAGTTAAACTGAATAGTAAAATGCAGTCCTCTTTGCTCCAGCTTCTTTGCAGAATTGTTTTCAAATAACCACACCACAGATTAGGAGCTCCACATTTTTTTTCAGATGCTGTTCTCAGCTGCTGCAATTTAACATAGTTCTGTTGACTTTCTACTAAAGCTACAGTGATTTGCAAGAACTAAGAATCTGCTGTTAATCACTACATTATGCCTTAAATAGATATTGCAAGATTTGACACTGCAAATAGTTATGTGTATCAGCTCTACTGTAACACCTAGATATATCATGGTAAATTGAAAATATGGGTTGTCCTTTCCTATGTTTATCCATTAGGATCTAACTTCATGATGTGTTCAGTTGAGCTTTTTTGTCTTGTTATATCACTTTAACATTGCACTGCTAACCTGGATTGTTTTGTTTCCGTAATTAAAATGACTTGTGTAAATCATTTAGATGTTCCATATTGACACCGTCCTGTAATGGTCTCTTGCTTCGTAACTGAAGAGGATTCTCTTGTGGGATATTTGTGTTTGTCCATGTGTTTGCTTCTGAGGCTACAAAAATGGCAAACGTTCAGATGTGGCACTAAACATTCCATTTGCTGTGTTGTTCGGAGGCAGCCTGCACACGGAGGACAGGTCAATGACTGTGGCACAGTGCATTGTGTTGCTGTGATTCTGTTGTGAATGACAAGTTGGGCCTATTCAGGTTTGTCTTCTGCTAGTGGGAGGTAACAGAAGGAGACAGCTGTGTATCATGGCACTGTCACCACCTTCCCCTCTGGCCCCACTGCTGTCTGCGCTCTGCGTTTCAACAGATTTCATCTCTTAATGCCAAAGCACGCTTCTAGGGTCTCCCTGGGAGACTGGGGGTTTTGATCCAGGAAAGCTTGCTTCAATTTTTGTTTTATTATTTTGAAGTATTTTTGATGGTTGTTCCTTAATTTTCAAAGACTTCTTTGGTCTGTAGGCAAGTGACAGGAATTACTAAGGGTTCAGTATGTCAGAGAAGAAGATACTAGCTCTCTACAGAGTGTAACTGGCTGTAGGTTCCCCTGACTTAGCCATGGAAAAACTTGCACCTTTTTTTTCCCCATACTCCTCAAAAAAGTCTTTGGAGAGCACTCCCTGGGAGTCTTTGGTGCTGTCACCTGCCCAGACATTAGGAAGTGGCACACTGCATGCCACTTCTAGGATTTGCTTCTCTGCTTTTTGGATAGGGTGTCTTTTCACACTAGCAGGGTTTAAGCAACAGTGAAATGTGGGAGTCAGGATCAATAATGTGTAGGGCCTGGAGTCTGAAATTAATAGGCAGTTCCTTCCATTTTAGAGAGGATACCATTAGTGGTGTCCTGTCATCTGACCACCTAGTTAGATTTATCCACACCAAGAGGCAAGAGAGAGACCATTAAGATACTGTATCTTCCCCTCTGGAATTATTCAGAGTAGTAAAGGTGTGCATGCCTGGTAATGTTCTTAAATAAGCGGCACTATGAGAAATGGCAGGTAATGTTTCACGTTACAAATATTCTTTATGAGGCTGGTGAATACCACAAAGTGCAGCACCCTCTGGGACACTAAGGAGGATGTAATTCTAATTTACTATGTCCACTATCAGCCCTGTACAAACCAGAACATTTACCAGGGCAGGGGTTTCTTTTTGCTCAATGTCCTTCTTGGTAGCACAGCCCGTGCAGGGTCAGACACTGAAGTAGACTAATGAAATGGCTCCTTTTCTTGAGCTTGGTTTGATTCAACCTGATATTTCATTTCTAATTCCATTTAAGCCTTCCCATGGCACCTGACTGGGTGTTTGCACTCCAGCATGCTCAGGACCATCAGCATTTCGTGCCTTGTCTGCTGGGAGGAAACTTCTCTCCCTCCCACTGCTGAGGTGCCAGCTTTGCTGTTAACTCAGAATGAGCTTACCTAAAAATACTGCCTGGTTGTGTCCAAAAAGATTATCTCAAGCCTGTTGGTTCATAATGTAAATGGCTAGTCCACACTGCTTTGCCATGGATAGTTGATATATTTACAATGAAATTTCCATCAGTGGCTCAGAGTTTCAGGAAGGAAGGGACTGTGGAAAAGCAGGACAAGACAGTGGCTGCTGTATCACTTCATTGGCTTTTCAAAGCAGATGCTTTGTGTACAAAATGTCTGAAGAAATGTCATGTCTTCACACACTCTTTTTTTAACTAAACCATTTAGTGCTTCATTTCTCATAAGATCTGGTAAGATGCTATGAGAGCTGTTATATTTGAAAATGAGTGGGTGAGGGGACCGCATCTTTGATAATCTAGGTTATATGTCAGGCTAAGCAATTTTTATCCTCGTTAAATTTTAAGATATACATGTTTATCCAAACAGGAATTTCTATAAGCTTTCAGAAGCAATGGCGTATTTGGGAAAATTGTCATCCCAACTAAGAGTTGTTTAATTATCTTCTAGCTGCCATATGTGTGTGTATAAAAATGTGCTTTAGACTATTTATTATATTTAACAATATTGATATGAAGACTAACTTGGATAAACAAGTACTGGGAGTAGGTATCTTTCTTTGCGAGCTTGTTCTTTATTTTATAAAGTTTAAATCTTGAATGAAAGCTTTTAGAGTTCTCATATGCAAAAGAAACTACATTAAAGAAGTGGGTTTGTATTCTAAATAAAAATGATGGGATACAAAACTTTAAAATTTCAGTTTGAGGGGAAAAAAATCCTGCAGTGTTTGAAAGGCAAATATTGAATCATTTACTGAGTACTAATTCAGAAAGTAATATGGGCTGTCAACAAAAATAAAAGTAGTTTGATTTTATGCCGGTTAGCGTTTTTACATATGAATGGATTTTACCCACAAATATGCTCTTGCCACGTTTTAAATTTGAATCTATTTCCATTGCCTATGCTGCTAAAAATGCAAAGGAGAGGTGAACTCCTACTCTTATTTTTGTTTTAATAGCTTTGGGTGTCATTGCAAACAAAGATCATCTGCTTTTGCCCGAAATATATGGATTAAATGCCTTTAATTTTTCTATTTCTTGGTGTAAGCGAGCTCTGCCACTGCCCTCTCTTCTGTCTGGCTGAATAGAAGCTGTCCTTGGGAAAAGACCACTCCTAAGTGGCAGAGCACTTCACAAGCCCGCTATGGCTTCTCTCTTTGCCGTACTGAAGGATAAGTGATTGCTTCCCAGATTGTTGGCCCGATATATCTCAATAGCAATATAAAAAAGCCTGGTTTGTGCTTGCAGATTCTACCCTCTCAATTCCAAATGTTCTTTCATTCTGAAGTGTAATACAGTTACCTTTCTTTAACAAAGATATGTAGCTTCTTTGAAATTGTTTTGTGTAAAAAAAGGAAAAGCAGACTTTTTTTTTTTATAATAGCCTATAGTTTCCCATTAAAAAGAGGATTTTCCTGTTCCAAAATTTACCCTCACATTCATTTTGATTTCAAACATGCAAAACATACATTGTTTTTAATCATTTACATAAATCTTCTCACAGAAACTCACTGAAAATTGTTTAAAGACCCTCTCAAATTTGACCCCTGCACAATACAGGAGAAAAACATTTTTCACTGGGATTATTGCAGAGCTGGAGTAATTCCTTTTTGAGATGCAGCAGGGACTCAGCCTAATCTGAAAGTTTCTGAATGCAAAGGTAACAGACACCTACAATGAAAAAAGTTAACCAGCCATTGTGTGCATGAGAATATTATTTCAAAATGTATACTTTTAAAATTTTTAGCTCTTTTTTTTCCAAAGCAAAAGAAAAAAAAATACAAAACAAAACAATCCTTTCTGTAACTGATTATAACTCATTCAGAAGAATATGATGTGGTACCATTAGGACTGAGAGAACAGAGGAGGATGAAAATGTTTTCAGATTACATCTGTTACATCTCCAGGTGGTACCATCTGCTGTCTGTGGCTGTCAGGTTCCTTCAAGGCAACTGTTAAAACATATGCAGGGATGAACTTGAGGCAGTAGGCCTTGGAAGGACATGGGAGGGCTGTAGTTTTATTGAACTACTACTATGCCGGAGTTCTGTAGTGTCACCATGTAAGCATACATTTTTGTTAAATTACTGTTAGTCATGGGAAGCAGGATGAGATATTAAAGCCCTCAGTGTGGACAGTCATCCTGCTAGCATTTTTTCTGTTGGACAGGGGAATGTGGAAACTCCAATTTGTTACATATCAGTTTTGTTTGGTTTAATGTGTTTTTAAAAAGGAGTCCTCAAAGTTATTGGACTTAAGATGAAGATTGTCTTGGAGGCCTATGAAATGAATGTTCCAGGGCAATTTTTTGTTAATTTTCCTAGCATCGCAGCCTGGCCTTTGGCTGACTTTCCTTTCCTTTTACCCACCATCTGCTGCTCCAGAGGGTCACAGATCTCCTGTAGGTCATGTGTCCAACCTGCCAGCCCCATGCAACTTCCTTGGATATTCTTTGACAGCGAAAATGGCACTAGTGCTTATGTTTTGGCATCTTAATCTTGTTACTTGTTTCCTAAACATTTTCACTGCAGGAAGGCAATATACAAAGGCTAAAATCTTGGCCCCTTTGAAGGCTCTGGTGAAGCTCTAAGTGTGCTGTGCGTGTCTTGAAGCCCATGAGCTGGAAGTGAATTCAAAGGTTATCCAGTGTAGCTTGGCCCTCTCAGTCTGGATCTGCTATATCTACTGTCCTTAAACATCCCCAGCAGTGGCCATTCTTCATTCCCTCCAGACACTGCTTTTCCTCTTTGCTGTATTGGAAAGGAATTTATTTTTTCCATAATGGATATTGCGTCATTCCCTCTGCAATTTAAGCCTAGCATTTCCTTTCCATTAAGGCACAGAAAACAAAACTGCTCCATTACAGCAGCTCTTTTTCAAGCTGAAAGGTTATTATAAAGGTTGGTCTCGTTTTTCTCACAGAGGGTGTTTTCTAGACTTCTGACCACTTTTGCTGAGCTTCCCTGGGTTTTCTAGCTGACTCCCACTCCTGGGATGGCAGCATCCAAGCCAGGTGCAGTATACCTGGCTGACACCAGCAAGATGACTTCAACCTGAGAGTTTTGTGCACTATACTGTCATAATTATCTGTTTTGCAACCATTACTCTACTTCGTATTTGAGTTCATGCTGTACAGTATCCCAGATGCTTTTCTGCTTAAAGGTTATTTTTTGATTTGTAGTTGAGCTGATTATTCTTGTGCCTCTGACATACCCACGTTAAGTAGCTTTTGTTAATAAAAACCTCAGGTGATTTTAAATGTCTAATTAATTGGGCTAAAACCAACCAACAAACAAATATGACATTTTGTAAAACCAACAGCCTGACTAGACAAAAAAAAAAAGCCTTGTAGACTAACCTGGTGTTTGCCAAGCTCTGTGTCTGTTAGCATAGCATTTACCACACTGTTTTTATATGAAACTTGGCAAGGAATCTCATGCCTCCAAATCATTCTAACTTCTGAGACTGTCCTTCAGCAGTCTAGGAGATGTTTCCTCCCACTTTGGTGCCTGTGAATTTTACTAGGTGAATTTTCTTCCACCGTCCAGGTCATTAGTGCAGTCTGGGACTGTTTCTGCATTCAGGTCAGCTGCAGGAGAACCCCACATCGCACAGCCCTCCCTGTTAACATGGAGCCTCTGGTGTCTCCTCCCTCTGGGCTTGGCTTTTGCTGTCAGAGCACACCTTACATATCAGAGGTGGATAATGTCACTCACTACTGGGAGCTGAACTTTGAGAAGGAAAAGATTGTGTCATGTCTCATACCCATTCTGCATCTAAATAGCCAAGGGAGATGTTACTGGGGAACTGAAAGTTCATCCTGTTGTCACTTGGGGTTTTATCTCTTCCTCAAAGGAGCTTAACTCTCAGACTTTTTACTAACCATGTGGGTTCTATTTGTAAGCTCTTCTATTGTTTTTCGATATCAAGCATTGCCAGTTCTTATGAAACAAGTGCCATAATACATGTTTAAAAAAAAAAAAAGTCTTGGAATCAGGCCATTTTGCAAGGATCTCACTTCTCATTAATAATGAAAGTAGGCTTCTAGCTTTGTTTTTTAAAATAATGCTTCAAAAGCTAGAAGATAAAGATTGTTTGTCTCCTTTTGTGGCCCCGATTGCAAATTTTGGATTTTGATGATAGTTAACATTCCCACAACATTGCACCTAGTGTGATGCTACTAAACAGTATGATTTCATGGACAAAGTGTGAAATGAGTTCTCTGCGGGATCTTATTGTATTTACATGAAGAAAATGGCTGCATTTTAAGTAGCGTGGTCACTTTCTGGCTCCACATTTTGAGTACTGCTGGCCTGAAATAATAGCAGCTAATTATTTCTTCTCTTCTGGATTCCAAAGGGATGAACTTTGGCCTTTAGGAATATAAAATATAACCACTGATTTGTTTAAAAGCATTTGAGTTGTTATCACTGTTAGTAGAGTGAGGAGAGAGGCTGCCAAAAAGCTTCAATTTAAAACCACTTCTCAGCCAGTTTTTGGAATGTTGATTTAATCATGCAAAGATTTACAGGCATCAAGGAGGAGGTGAGATTAAGGAAATCTCTCTTGGGAGGTTTCTCTTGGTTGAAAATTCAGGGAGGGACAGAGATCAGGCAGCGGCATTGCAAGGCCCAGCCACAGGGAACCAGCAGGGAGGAAGTTTACCCTGATCACTTAACCCAGCAAGACTAATGAGAATAAGTAATAAAGCTTAACTGGACGGCATTGCATGTGTAGTTCCGGGTTAAATGAGACTCAGATTTTGAGTGCAGTGGGGTGAGCAGGGGGAGATTGAGGGTACGGCACCTGGCTGGGCTTGACGATGCCAGAGACATGTGTCAGGGGGCTCCTTGCAGCTAATCTGATGTTTCCTATACATGCAAAGCAGTCATTACAGAACACTTGAGAAACAGTGAACGGGAGACCTAAGGAATTAGAAAAGTATCTTCCTGTAGTAAAAATAGCAAAATCCACTTCAGAATTCATAGAACAGTATTTTAATAGCCTCTACATTTGGCATTAAAGTGGTATTTTTACTGTAGTAGTGTGAACACTTGAAATCCCATATGTAAATCATACTTAATCTATAAAAAGCTTGAAGCTGATTATTCTGAGAATTCTTCTGTTTCTTTCCTTCCTACTAGAAAATACCATGTCACTTGTTTTCAAGAAAGAAAATAAATTTTATTTTCAATAGACTTTTTTTTTTTTAATCAAGCTAAGGACATGCACAGACTTTTACAGTGAAGAATTTATATTTTTAACTTTAACAGTTTTAGGGAAAACTGGAGTAGCTGATTTCAGTTTTTTCAGAAGATGGAAGAGAATGCTTTTATTTCTGACTGTGTAAAGAGCCTAGGAAAACTCCTGTTTAAATTTTACACTCCCACTTCTTTATTTTTTGCACATGTTTTTGCCACTGAGGACTACACTTACCTTCTCCAGTGCTATTGTATGATCTTGGTATTTAATGTCATATTTCCTAATGTAGCCTCGAAAGTTTCATGTGATTCTTATGGGGGCTGGGAATACTTATTAATGAACTAGGATAACTTAACCATACTATAAATTTTTTATACCAGCACACTGAAAGTTAAAATATCAGAGTTTTTATAATGGTTTATGAAATGGCAATAGTGAGGAATAAAAATAAATTTTTTAAAAAGGTACTTTAGACATTAATACACTATGCATTAATAAATCAGTGCTTTCTAAGTTTTCTGCTCACAATGCATTTGAACTTTCTGCAGTCCAATTCACAAGTTCTGCCTGCAGATGTGGGTGCCTTATAGTGGCCATCATGATTCCTATGGCATACACAGGCTGTCTCTGCATCTGTGCAAACTCTAAGAAGCTGAGAAATTTGAGTCCATGAATGTCTTGCGCAGTCCACAAAATATTTGTAAAATGTCTCCGTAGTAAGAGAAGAGGAAAAGAGGATGTGTGTTAATTTTCCTGGGAATACTTGTCTAAAGGATGGCTGAAATTTTTGGTTTAATTGTTTTTTAACTATTGGTAGAAGGTGGAAGGAAGTTTCAGGGTTTTCATAAAATGAAAAAAATTATTGCCACATAGAGTCACAATTTGAAAGTGGCTTTTATAGTTAATGAAATACAAAAATGTCAATCACCTTCTTCTTGCTGTCCTCCATCCCAAAAGGCCAATTTCCTAAGCTTGTACATGTTGTGGCTAAACAAGATTGTGGCATTTATAGCAAGAGTACAGAAGTCACTTGCAGTAAAAATGAGACTTTTCAGTCAGTTTTGAAAACAACACGTGGGTCCTTGATGGATTTCATTAGTCGTGAACTTCAAAGGAAGCTGAATGTGAGAGGCTGAGGGCATGGTCAGATGGCCCCAGCCACCAGCACTGACCCTTGGAGCCCTGAGACACTTGTAGTCTTTGGGTTTGTACTGAAAGGAAAACAGGAATGGAAGGGTGAGATTTTATATTCCACCTCAATGTGGCTCTTCTGCCTCAGCTGCCAGCAGACTGCATTTTTGAGCATCGCAGCTCCCCGGGGTTGTTGGGGAGTAGGAGGTTGCTGAGAGTAAATCAATGACTAAAGAGTAAAAAATGGAAAGCAGACCACACCAAGGTGGTGTGGGCTTAATTTACCTGCATTAAAAAAAAAGGAAACACTTTTTATAGGATGTAGTGATCTGTAGTGCTTGTTGGGAACAGGAAACATTAGGGTAGCAGGGAAAGAATCACAGAAAGATAGGGATTGGAAGGGACCTCAAAAGATCATCTAGTTCAATCCCCCTGCCAGAGCAGGAACACTTAGATGAGGCTACACAGGAGGGTTTTGAATGTCTCCAGAGAAGGAGACTCCGCAACCCTCCTGGGCAACCTCTTCCAGTGTTCTGATACCCTCACTGAGAAGAAGTTTCTTCTCAAATTTAAGTGGAACCTCTTGTGTTCAAGTTTGAACCCATTACCCCTTGTCCTACCGTTGGTTGTCACCGAGAAGAGCCTGGCTCCATCCTCATGACACTCACCCTTTATATATCTGTAAACATTACTAAGGTCACCCCTCAGTCTCCTCTTCTCCAAGCTAAAGAGACCCAGCTCCCTCAGCCTTTCCTCATAAGGGAGGTGCTCCACTCCCTTAATCATCTTTGTTGCCCCGTGCCGGACCCTCTCCAGCAGTTCCCTGTCCTTCTGGAACTGAGGGGCCCAGAACTGGACACAATATTCCAGATGTGGTCTCACCAGGGCAAAGTAGAGGGGAAGGAGGACCTCTCTGGACCTTCTAACCACCCCCCTTCTAATCCACCCCAGGATGCCATTGGCCTTCTTGGCCACAAGGGCACAGTGCTGGCTCATGGTCATCCTGCTACCCACCAGGAGATGTCCACCAAAGATGGCAAAATCTACAAAATCTAGTGGGTGAGATGGAAGCAAAAGACAGAAGACTAGAAAGAGGATATAAATCTGTAATGGTGAGGATAAGCTATAGAACAAGTTTCCTTGGGCTGTGATTGGGTTTTCAACTGAAAATCCCATCAGCCTTAATGCACTGTGCCACAAGTGAGGATGATAGTGTTATAAATCTTTCCCCCAGTTAGAAAAACTGCTCTTAAATAGTAACACATTTCTCATACAGGATAACCTCCTGTAAATGCACCCATGCTGCCTTTGCCTTTGTTTCACAGAACTTTACAATGTAGCATGCTGGGCAAGTGAGCCAAATGGACATATTTTATACTGGGGCCATGTGCTGGCAGACGGTGCCAGCCCACAGAAACATTTCCTCAGCCCAAGTTGTCCTCCAAAGAGGAGAATCTGGCATAACCTCATGATTATGTTGGAAACCTTGTAATATCTCGGGCCCTAAATAGCTGAGGTTATGGTTATTTTTGACAAACAAAACCTTCTCATAGTGTCCCCTTAGCTAATGTCTTCAGGAAGTATGAGCAGAGGCCTCTCATGAGACTTTTTCTTCAGATGACTTACTCATTTGTACCATATTGAAATGGAGAAGATATTTTAAAATACAAAGTCATGAGTCTGTTTCTTTATTTTGTCCTTTTATGTTTTGCATTTCTTCAGTCTGCTCTTGCTCATCTTTACCAGTTGCCATAGCTAGCACTGTTATTAGTGACAAAAAGTATATAGCCAGATCTTTGTTTCTCCTGGGCTTTATTACTGTCTGTCTCCTTCTTCCAAAGCAAATATAATGGTTGTAGTGGTTCCAGGCTGAGCAGGGGAGATTGTTGTCTTCACTTAGGCATGTAACTGTGCATTTCCAGTTTGGAATTCCTCCAAACACACACCTGCTAAGGGATTGTTTTAAAAAACTTCAGCTTGAGCTGACCGTACTCTTGCTGTGTTTAATAGTTCACAGAGAACTGTTTAAATCGTGCTCACCAGCATTTTTTTCATCACTAGCAGATGTGCTGTTACGTTACCTATGGTACCGTAATGTAATCAGAACAGATAAATTCTTGCCCATTCCTATTTTCTCGTCTACTTTCTCATAGAAAACTTAAATTGAGTAAGTTATTTTTCTAGAGTTGTTGAACACATATATCATATCATATACACTGAACTTTGTGGCTACTCTGTAACCACAGTAGAATCTTTTATAGTGTCCTTGCTCTTATCTGATATATTAAAGGTAGTATGATCTCTATGTATTTTGAAATTATTTTCCTTGAGTCTCTTTTCTAAAAGCAATCTTGTTTTCTTTGCTTCTTTTACACTAGTTATGAAAGATATGAAATAGACCAAAGATAAATTTATAGCCTAATTTCATGTTGTTGCACCAGGATAATTTCTCTAGAACCTGTCCACCTATATTTCTGTAATATAAAACATTGAGGAAGATGAACATAAATTCAAGTCACTGCAAATTACAAAAGCATCAGTGACAAGTCTAATGTTGTAAAGTCTCTTTGGAGTATCCGGTTGTACTGACAGCAAGTCCTGATGTTATGCAGGAAAATTAGTGTGCTTATTGCTATCAGATACACAGCTTCTCTAAGAAGAATGTTTACTTTCCTCGGAAAAAAGCAAATCCTTGCAAAATTAGAAACTCACTAAGCTTGGTTTTTTTACTGTTTTGTCTTGCAGTCTAACATTTCCATTCTGCACAGCAGATAGGGGCTTAGTAAAAATTGTCCAAAATGTTGATTTGTATAGTTCTATATCACATCTCAAATTCTGAGTCAAAACCTGGTAGTGCAAGTGATTGCACTGAAGAGCATCGAGCCCCACATTCCAGCTAACCCAGTAAGCTTGCCTTTACAGTGCCTAAAAACTTATTTCTGGGGAAGAGTTAAAGATATCTTGCTTGTAGCCCTTGATGAAGGATTCTTTCACAAAATAGTTTTAGCAATTTTGAATTCAGGGGTTTTTTAGCTGTATCAGGTGGCAACAAGGAGATGCACATTTCAATTCCAGGCTGGAGAGAAAAATCATCTTTTGATTGGTTTTAAAGTTGCCAGACTTTCAGATGTTCCTGCTACTGGAAGATGCAATGATCAACCTTTTCTCTCTTTACTTGGTATATGTATGTGCTTATAATTATATAGACTTCTGTTACATCCCCCTTGTTTATAGGAGTGACCAAGTCTTGAATGGTCCTAGACTGCGCAGTCACACCTTGCAGGAAAAGCCTTTCACTCCACCATTAATCCTAGCTGACCCTCCCTTCCTCAATACTGCTTTATGAGGTGAGAAGGCCACAGTGATATACAGCCTTCAGTATGTGACACATCAGGGATTTACACTCTTTCTTTTTTTTTTTTTTTCTGCTTCATCTCCACTACTTTCTATATTTATTAGGAGGTAGAATCTAAACTTCCCATATTCTCTGTTTTTGTGGAAGCTGATTTGATATCTTTAACAAATACTCTGCAATCGTGACTTTGCAAGCCAAGAAGAGAACTAAAGGGAACTGTTCAGTACAAGATGGTTCTGCCCGACAGGAAAAAAAAATAGAGGTTGTAGTTTTGATGTCAGTGATGCATGAAAGAGAAGTGTAATGCTTTATCATATACAAGACTGCAGAGGAGAAGAAAACTAAAAAAGACAACATAGTTACAAAAGAAATTAGCAGAGGACATAGCTAACTGAGCAGCCTGAGAAATCACAATAGGAGGGAGGTTGCTATCGTGGGATGAGAGCAGAGCTCAGTTGCATGATATTCAGTGTTTTTCAGACTGTAGAGGTGTTGTTATTTTCTTTGTTTAGTGATGAAAAGCACTTAAGCAAAACGAAGGAGGAGTGAGTGGTGAGTTGCTGGGCACGTATCCACTGCAGAGTGGCTCTGGGTCATGCCAGAGCTTGCCCAGTGGAGGAATGACCATGCAACTGGTCTGGAGAGCAGAAACTCCTAAGGACAAGTGTCCTTTGGCTGACCATGTTCTGAAGGAAGAGCACACTTATCCAGCAGTTCCCAAGGGAGACTGTTTCTACAGGAAGCCCTCCCTCCAGCATCAGAGGGTGTTTCAGCACATTCCCTGAGCCCCTTTGCAAAGCAGGATTCCCTTGCACACAACAGCCACCAATTGTGGTGACAATAAGGATTTCCTCAACAAGCCTCTCAATACCCTGTTGCCCTGGGCAGGACCCAGGGCCTAGTGCTTGGCGGCCCAGGGCACCAGCATCGCTTGCTCGCCTGGAGGCTGCCAGTGGAGCAGGCCAAGCCTTCCTGAGCACTTGATACTATTACCCAGATCAAGGGTATTTTTTTATACTAGTGATGTCTGAAATGCATCACCCACTTCCCAGCAGATTGCTATGGCAAAGCCAAGGTCAGGTGTCAGTGGTAGAGCTGCCGTGGGTACTCCCACCCACCCAACACCAGCCTTCTTCCTGCTCTTCTTCCTTGCCGAAGAGATGGGCTCATTCTGCTCAGCTGCCATCTTGTTCTAGCAGTACCCCTGCTACCCAACTGCTCCCAGAGCTGGGGCCGTCCTTGGGGAAGGACCCTCCTTTATTTCATTAGTCTTCTCTTTTTCCGGTTATGGATAACTTTGAGGAAGCTAAAAACTTTTTTTCCCCACTTGTGGCCTAAAACCCTGGATGAGGTAACAAGAGTTAGCAAGTAGTCATGCACGTCCTAAGATCGTTCTTTCAGTTCTAGCCGAAAGCCAAAGAAATTGTATTTTCATTCTCCTGAAAAAGAACACTTTTAACATTTCAAAATATTTTGAGAAGTGCCCATCTCCGATGCTGCTCTGGTGGTTTGTGCTGATAGAGGAACTTATGCTGCTGTAGGAAAAGGGAAATGGGTACCTGGGTGCTGATGAGGCTATGCTGGTTGTCCCTGTGTGCTGCTGCATCACTCCAAGAGGACAGCAGGTCTCCCCAGAGCTCAGGAGTGTTGCCCTCAGCTCCATGGGATGGGACACTGAGGCAGGAGCAGGGCTCTGCCCTCCCGCATTGGGAAGGGGGCAGATGTGCAGGAGAAGAGAACCAGTGCCCAAATCAGGTATTGGTGCTGCAATCTTTCCAATGCAGGATTCTTTCTTCTGCGAAACAATAGCATCATACAGAACTATGGAAACTGCACCTCATCAAACACAATGCCCGTCTCTGGAAGCATTCCAGGCCAGGCTGGACCGGCGCTCTGAACAACCTGATCTAGTTGAAGATGTGCCTGCTCATTGCAGGAGGTTGAACTAGATGAGCTTTGGATGTCTCTTCCAACCCAACTAATCTATGATTCTGTGTGTGACAGAAACGTTTTAGTGTTTAGGAGATGCTTGAGGATGAACTAGGAAGGAGGAGGCTAATGAGAAACAATTCATTTGGGCACCAATGTCTTTTTACCTTTGTACAAAGAACGTGGACGGTAAAAACCTTGTAGGGATTAGTGACAGTGTAGGAATAACTCCTTCCCAGTTATCTCCAGCACACCAAGAACTTGATTGGGATCTTCCCTTAAAAGCTGCTGGGCACACCACGTCCTCTGTCACCAAGAGGTCCTTTGACAGGTGCCTGGATTTCAGAGGAAGGCTGGGCAGCAGAGCTAAGGGCTCTTCAATGGCTGGGCATGATGTGGCTGGGAAACCCAGACATGTCATCCAAAGCCTCCTCCGGGCTTCCTGACCAGCCTGACAAATGCCTTTTACCTTTTCTTTCACCAGACAGCTGCCTTGTGGTTTTCTGAATTAGTATTTAGCCAGGAGTTTGAACACATATGGTGATATGACAGATTAGTTTGCTGTTTTTTCCCCCTCCTAAATTGTATATAGAAGTACTTTCTTGCAAGCTTGAAGAGATACTGTCCAATTAAAGAGATCATACTCACTGTACCATGTTCAGAGATTTGAAATACTTGAAAGTTTGTTGTTTGTTGCTATCTTTAAAGTTGAAATACACTGGGGATCTTCTGACATTTTCAGCATTTGACTCCTGTAAGAGGAGCCTTTAGCCTCATGAAATCCCTGTCCAGTTCTGATTTTCTCTTCTTACAGTGGTGACTGCATTGTTTGGCATATGATAGGCTTAGGATACATATTTTATGAAAAATTTGGAGCACCTCTGAAAATAGCTCTTGCATGTTAGAAATATACAAGCGATTATAAGCAAAAAGCAGAGCAATGTTCTAATTGCCGGAAGAATACCTTACGTAAAACCTTTCTGTGCAAGCTTTTTATGTAGACATAATTATTCTCATAAAAAATAAAATTCAAATTCACCAGATGAAGATGTATGCTTTCACTATCTACCAGGTGTGAAACATTTTATCATTAATTCTTCATTTTATATTCCCGAGTAGGTAATGAATTCACTGCAGCAAAACAAGCAGCTCACTGCTGTATTGGTCTGGTGGGCTTCCAGGACACTGTAGACACCTGAGAAAGCAGCTGAATCATTGTTTTAAAGCATAAAAAAGCTATTTATGCCTTATTTTTATGGAAATCAAATTAATTAGAAGCAAGGTTTCTACAATCAGTTTCTTTATATGCTAATTTTGTGCAGTGTATTTCAGTTTCATGATCTGAGCAAGGGGTTTGAGGTCTGAAAGTATTTGTATTCCTAAATATGGTCCTCCTTGAGCCTGGAAGAGACCTGACTAAATCAAAAATAGAGTTGGAGCAGAACCCTATGACTTGCCCGGGAGCAGACAAGGCAAGTTGGATTAACAGATCAAACACGTGCTAACACATGAGGAGAGAGAAGGGGACCCCTTTGTTACATGTAGCACAGCCGGTGAGGGGGAGTTGTCAACATTTCACTTAATGGCCGCTCCAGATAAGTAATAACATAGTGTGCTTCTCCAGTGAGCTGCAGATTAGATTAAAATATCTAATAATAATAATAAATCAGCCCTTGCAGCTTTCCCTAACTGGGTGGTTTTTCACACCATTCTTATTAGATGTTTTAGCAAAAGCCACCGAAGAGCCCCAGCAGAACAGGGCACAAAGATGACGCTTTTTGCTCAGTCTGTTCATTTCACCTTAACCACATAGTCTGATACCAGTAACTTAAAATGTTTATGTGTTCTGTCTGTTTTATTGACTCATTTAGATGAGATCCTTGGCAAGGATGGAAAGCTGCTGCCATTGTCAGCAGCCGTGATGAGGGCAGCATCTCAATTCTCTGCCCTTGGATGCAGGCAGGCAGTGAGGAGATGACAGTCTGGCCACGTGTTATGTAGTCACGTGAGTGATTTTGTCAGTGCACCGATATTTTTGTTGCCAGTATGGAAGGCACCATCAGAAAGAGCAATTATGTTATGTGATGATGTATCAAAGTGTTCTTTATCTCAAGTGCTTTCTACCGGTTGAAGTTAAAAACTTGTGTGAATTTAAATTTGACATGTCATAATTAATTCCATACATTTCTGTTTGCTTTTAAAGCCCAAGTGAGTTAATGTATAAAAGTTTCCAGAAATATGCTGCTAATAAAAGTGATATTGAGAATAGCTTGCTATAATAATAGGACCGATTCTCCTTAAATATTCCTTATTAAAAAATTTGATGATACAAATGCAAAAACTTTGTGCATTACCTCTTTTTTTTTTCCCAGGGTTGAAGTCCAAAGCATTAGTCAGGAAGCACAACTCCCGTTTTTGTGCTGTATTATAACTCATTCTTTCATGGGACAACAAACTGGAACTACAGTTCCTGCTACTTCATGGTCACGAAATAAAGATGTCTTTTCAAGCGGTTCAGTATAAACTATACAGGAGGTTTGGTAGACTAAACTGAGCTTTATATACCATTATAGTCATAGCCTGGCTAATTTTAGCTTATGACAGGACTAAAAATTGGATGGAAAGGAACCTCACCTTTAGATGTATGCCTCATCTGCTTGTCTTTTGAATGTAACGTAGAGTTCTCCTGGGTGAGGCTTGTCCCATCAGCATACATAGCTTAATTTCAGTATAATCCAGCAATTAGAGTGCCAATATGCAGGAATTTAAAGTTTTCAGAATTCATAAATTGCCCCATGGGACACTGAAGTTCTGATTACATTTTGTGCCCTCTGAACATATATAAAATATGAGAAATCAGCCAACTTCTTTTTTTTTTTTCTGACTGTCGTTATTCAACTGTGTGCTTTTTTCTCCCATCCAAAAGAACAAAGTGTGTTTTTCTTTTTATACAAATAACAATGGATGTTTTCCATGATTTACCCAACCTCACTGTTTGTGTCCCAAATTAGAGGGCCTCCTGTGTCTGCAAGCAAATCTATGGTATTAGTTTACAATGGTTATGAAACAAACTACTCTGGAAAAATAACTGCAGATTTCAGGCAGAGCCACAACTCAAGCTGCTCCATCTTGGAGTTGTGATCTGTCACTCCAGTAAGACCCCAGTAATGAGCTAAAGGAAAGAGTTTTACAGATATTAAAGAGGGACCTGTACAGCACAAGAATAACCATGAGACATATATAATATGGAGGGAATTGATAAGTTAATGTGCTACATAAAAAAAAATCTGTATACCAAAGAGGAGACAAAAATGGGGTCCTTATGGGTGGGTGGTGCTCCTTCCTCAGTTGTTTAGCTATAGATATAGGTATCATCCTTATTTGTTAAGCAAGCTGGAAGCTCATCAATTAATAAAAGATCCATAAACAAAGAGCAAATAATATAGGAGCTCTAGTGGCATTATCAAAGCTTTTTGTCAGCTAGAGAAACAATATTAGTAAAGCAAATGCATGATCTTTATGTAAACCTTTTCCTTGACATAGTTGGGTAATGTCTTACTTCAGCAGAAGGTAGTGCAGAAAGAAGGGTTCCAAGTCCATGGCTGTTGTTATCAGAGGTGGCTTCCATGGAGCAGTAAGAGCATTCTGAGTGCAGGTGACCTCAGCACACACCGTGCGATGAGTTGGCACCAAGAGACAGAGCGGTGTCGGGCACCACAGCTGCACGGCTAAGCAGGAGTCTGGGGAAAACCATCATGAGTTTATAGGCTTCTGGGGCTTCCCTGCATGTGAGGTGAGATCAGTACGATTCAGTGTATATGTGCACAGCTTAAGATAGGATGATTCAGAGAATAATGTTGTTCTGTGTGCTAATAAGTATGTTAGTGGTATGGTGCTGGAGTGTATTAGACAACCTCAACTATGAATTTTCAGTTCTCCAGGTGGTTTTGGGTTGTTTTTTTTTTTTTTTCTGTAACTCTAGTGAGGTTCTTGCTTACTTGTTTGTTTGGGATGGGAGGTTACATAATTTTTTAGTGTTGAATAGATAGAGGGTTATTTAGCAATAGCTATAGTATATGTAGTACATAGTGGGACAGCCAAGATACCTTTATGCATTTAGAAATACTGTGGTAAGTGGGAGGAAAAATGCCTGCTGATCAGAGCCCTGTAATTTCCTTGTGTCTTGTTTTCATGGAGTCAAGCACAGCACTTGCAGAGGAGCAGATACTGGAGGTTATATGTGCTCAGATGCCACCATCTGTTGTCCCTGCACCTCTTCTTCATTGTGGTGCTTTCTCATATAACATTCATGCTCTTGGTGTTCCTGTGTTTAGCCCAGTGAGGACGCGAAGGACATTAAAGCATATGCTGTGCTGATGAAAAAGCTGGAACTTGCTATTTATAGGTAGCGTATTCCCATGTTGTCATTGTTTGATTTAGTGCCCTTTACTGCAGTAACTCAATCTCCAGAGGAGTACTGAGTGACTCCTGCTGCTCCATCCACATCTAACTCACTCCTTACAGGATAACTTGTAGAGATGCTGCTTTGGAGTATAGTGTCAGGGGGCTGCACTGGATGTGTCTTTGAAACCCTCTTTCTTCAGGCACTCTCATTGCCAGGCTCTGTACCAGCTCCTTTTCATCTTTGCATGGCATCTATCTGAGACCTGGGCAGTCCTGAAGACAGTAGGAGCTTCCCACCATTGACCAATGGACAGTTTGTAGATCTGCCAGCATTCCTTCTGAGGACTCTGTGTCAAATGGTGTCGAGCCATTTCCCTAGCAAGGAGGGAGGTGTACCTGGCACTGGACTTCTAACAGAAGCAGCCAGATACCACACGTAGTATTTACCTTTAGGGGAATATGCGTAACTAGACATACATCATTATTGGACTAGATAATAAGGAAGAGCATCTAGTTGAAGTTCTTCTGTATGTCTCATAGATATATAGAGAGAAGTAGAAATATGTACACAAAATGGGATACAAATGAAGGAAACGTGGTTTAGAGGTACATTTGGCAGTGCAAGGTTAATGGTTGGACTCGACGATCTTAAAGATCTTTTCCAACCAAAATGATTCAATGATTCTATCAAAGGACAGAGATTCAGAGGGTGGTTACAGTTATACTGATTGTCTCTATAGATGGGAAGTCTGAAATTTATAAAAACCTCGGTACTTATTTCAAAAGTAAGTTTCTTAACCTGCTATTATTCAACCTAACCCATGTCTGAAAAGCAAATTTACCATAAATGTACCATTTAATAATAAGGCATCTTGTAGTGTGTTTAGGTAAAATATGTAATGTGAACACTCATAAGAAAGTGTATTCTCAAGTGACTGTGGTAAAATGCCCAGGAAGGCCTGTGGAGTTTTCCTTTGCTCTTGCTTGGTGAGTTGATCCCAGTCCTGATGCATTCTGTCACCACCACTTTCAATGGGTAAATACCCCTCACTGCTACAGGTTTGCTCAGACATAAGATACCTCATATCTTATGTGACCACATTAGCTGAAGAAATACGTGCAGATTTATAGCAGGCAGTTTTGTTTCTGTAACCTCTCTGGGGAAGTCATTTGCTGTAAAGCTCTTCTCATAACACAAGTGTAATTTGGTTGATAAATGCAGTAAGTTCACTTCATTATTTTCATAGGGTCGTATTCATTTTGTATATGAATGGCAGCCGGTTTATTTTTCAAAGCATTTGCAAGTCTCATGAGTTTTGTAAGTCAAAGTGTCAATAAGTATCCATCTAAAAGTACATTATTTGTTCTTTGTTATTTGTATTTGTTATCCTTTAAAAAACATTTAAAAAAACCCAAACTTATCGAGAAAGGGAACCATATGCTGGAGATTGTTTACTTATATTCTTTTGCTAATGCTAGTGATACAGAAAGAAAAATGTGGTTTCTATAATATGAAAAACCGAAAAGCAGAATTTCTAAACTCTTAATGTGTATCTACACTAATAGGAAATATTGTAATAAGAAATTACTCTCAGTAACAGTGGTATAGTAAATAAGAAAATCTATTTAGAATAGCTCCTCAAGTGTGCCTGTTAATTATATTCACTGACAGATAAATAGGACAGTGTATGCTGCCACTTATCTTAAGAGGTCCTAATGAAAGGCTGTTCATGCACATTATGACTGATCCAAACTGGTACAGTGAAGAATTACCAGTGATAGGCCTATAATGGCCTTAGCAATATTACTAAGTAGGCTTTTTGAAAATGTGTCTTCTTAGCAGTTTCTTTTAGAAATAGTCACCTATTGAGTTGGATTTTAGGCACATAATAAAGTCCTGTCCCGCCATCTGTTGAAGGAAACACAATTTTTCAGTAGACACAGAGGACGTGTCCCAGCCAGCCTCAGGGTGTAAATATATAGAGCAGGGTATAGACATGCCCTAGGCAACACATTTGCCCTGCCTTCAATAACCCTCCTTTAACTCATAGCCACCTTGTTTCATGAAAAGGAAAACTGCTTTCCTCAAAGCCTCACCTCTGAAACCAAACTTCCTGAATGTTTAGAGATAAAGTTATATGAGCAACATCCATGAGACAACGGGATCTCCTGAAGCTGCAGAAGTGACGCATGTGAGACAGAAGTATCCTCTTTCACTTATCATGTTTTTCCAAACAAATCCAAGACTCTTATTTTAAATGCTGTGACTGTTTATAGAACAAAACACGATGAAATGTAAAAACCATTCCCTTTTGCCGTCTACTAAAGTCTCCCTTCCCTCAACCCAATGAATCCTGAAATGTGCTGGTTTGGCCTTTTGTTTCTCAGGGGTTTGGGGGTTGGAATTTTTTTGGGGGGGAGGACAGGGGAGGGTGTTTTGTTTCTTTTTTGTGTTTTGTTGTTGTTTTGGTTGTTTAGTTTGCTTTGGTGGGGTTTTTTGGTTTTAGTTTTTTTGTTGTTGTTTTGGTTTTTGTGGGTTTTTTTGTTTGTTTAGTGGGATTTTTTGTCAAATTTTGGTTGTAGAATTAAGCATTCCTTATTTGAAACAATAAGTTATGTAAAAATTTATCTCAACTGCTATACTTAGGACATAGTTATATAAACTGTTTTCCTCTGTTCTTCCTCCTCTCCCTGCCGATGCACAGAGTCCCTGGGAAGCCTCAGCACTGGAGGAGAGGTTGAACAGGGTTTGAGTTCCATAGCATTGCTCACTCTCTGCCTCTCTGGAAACTCATTTTCCAGTTGCTGCCGTGGGTGGAGTAAATGGCAGCAATGTTTCCATCTGGGATTTTTTCCACCTTGTGCCTTCTGTCACTGAGACATTTCTTTTCTGCTTTCCAGACCTTTTGTGATATACTCGAGAGTAAAAAAGGCAATGCTTGATATTTCCCTTCCTTTTTAATCCTGTCCTTTGGAAAAAAAAAAAATCTCTTTAACAAGGGATAAACAAGTCTCACCAGTTAAATTGGATTTAATTTGTGCATCTTTCTATTCTGCACAGTTGAACTCTTTCCCAAAGTGTTTGTTTTTTAAGAACAAAATATCCCCCAGCTTTTCATATGTGGGATCTAAAACTATAATGGATTTCAAGATCCATGGAAATTTTCCTATTTTATTACAAGTAAGTGTAGTAGACAATAGAACAGGGTATGTACTGAGAGCAGCTGGGCTTTTGAAGCTGCCCTCTGTGCAGTGACTGCATATCCACACAGAGCCTCTGAGTAAAAAACTTAGCTGTATGCTGTTTATTCCACCTCTTCTCTCTTTTCTTTGCTAACTCAGGCCCACAAAGATTCTCAGGTTCTCAAGCCCTAGCTTTTGAATGTATGTAGTGTCAGTGTGGTTTCAAAATCACATGATTTCCCAGCTCCCTATCTTATCCTTTGCCCAACGTTGCCCAAAGCTGGATTGTCAGCTAGGACAAGGAAAAGAGCCAGAGTGTGTTGTGCCGCTTCTTTTTCTAGTTCATGGATAAGTTGCCAACAGGATATTTTTCTGTGTTTGTAGCACGTTTGGTGGATTTGGGGCACATATTTTGCTTCCTTTGTCCTCATTCATGTGACCCTTTTCCAGTGCTTCCAAATGAGCTAATGTCTTCTAAACACGGAGGAGACCAACCCAAGTTGGTTAGGCTGTGTATTGTTCTCTTGTTTTATTGTATTGTTTGTTTTGGTTTGGTTTGTTTTTTTTTAATTGGTCTTTGTTCTGCTCTTTTTTTTAAGCATATCCACAAAGATACAATACATACCTTTCTGCCCTAAATACCTCTTCTGCATCAGGGATGGAGCAGTGTCTAACAGCAGAACAGTGCCATGTCTCTGTCCTCATGAGCATAGCTGCATGCAGATTAGAAAAGCTCTGTAGTGCTGCTACTGTATGCCAGATTTGCTATTTGCTCTTGTTTGCATGACAGTATTTCTGATATATGATATGGAAATAATGGCACATCACAGTTCTTTCACCATATTGTATCACTGCTTTATCGTATTAGGCTAATACACTGCGAGAGTTGATAGCACCTCTCCATGTCAAATGGGATCTACTTCTCTTGGCACTGAACCGATTGGACTCAAAGGTTGATAAACTTATCATTAGAGAATTGACACGACGGAGACTCAACTTCAGCCTCTTGCAAGCAACTTAATGGCCTCCGTTCAGAAAGTCAGTTCTTCTTGAATAACTGATGTTTGTAACAGAGAACAGACCTGTTAAAGCATAGACAACCACATGCCTGGATATGAGGCTTCCAGGAAGGTGTCAAAGGGCATGGCCAGTCTTTTGAAGAATGCACCCTTTCCACAATGGGACTAGGCACAAGGTCAGATCCAGTCTACACGGAGCACATTTGCAGAAAATACTGCCCCCCGCACGGGAGAACGGAAGGGGAAGAGGGTCTTGGCAGGGAAGGGCTTTGATGTCACTCAGTTTTGTTCTGCAGACCTCGAGGAATTAAAGAGGGATTCAGCCATGGTAACTGTAAAATCCTGTTGCTTGTACTGAACTCCAGTGAACCCATTCAGGCCAACCAGACCTGTGTCATTTAAGCGTACTTCACGTTAGTGAAGGAAGTCACCTTGCAGTGTCATGCTAAACTAAGTGTATTCTGTCAAGTAGAGGTATGTACAGACCTTTCAGAGACTTCCGTTTATCTAATGATTTGTAATGAATTACCAGAGGGTACACTGACACTGGTTTGGATGATGACGGAGAAGATGCCTCACGCTGAGATTTATTAGACTCTGCAGATAAACTCTTCAGTTCCTCTTTATCTTCTAGGACTTAAACATGTGAGTGATGCTGCCTGGCCAAGCAGGCACAAAGTATTCTCTGTATAACACCCAGACTCCAGGGGGCTGTTTTGGGGCCAGTATTTGTCTGGATGTCACTCAAAGTAGATTCAGATATTGTATTTATCATTATGTTCTGGGTCCCCTCTGGGTTGATGTTTGCCTCTCTCTCTGTGGTTAGAATGTGGATTTTCCTTAATATATTTGGCTAAGGGTGTATTGTAATAATGTTAATGCTAATTATTTGGTATTTCATACTATCTTACGGGGAGATACTTTTAAAAAAATGTATTTTGAAATGTTTTCTTTCTGTTTGCTCAATGTATGGTATTGCATTATGTTAATACCAATAAAATTATATATATATAGTTATATATATTTCCCTTTTATAAGAAGTAAATTATGCTTTTTTGCCTCACAAACAGGAAATGTGCAGTGAATAAAATTACATCATTCTGCCTTACAGCAGATGACAAAGCTTATAATAGTTTTAATATTCTTTTTTGAAAAATAAAAAGTATAGTATGACATACACTACTTGGAAATTCATCAAAATGCATGTTTTGTGTTTCTGCTCAATGGGACTGTCACAAATCAGCCTAAATATTTAGCAATGTTGTTTTGGCATCTTTAATTTTTCCAATCAAAAACATACACTGTATTGCTATTATTAATTACAAAACTGTACTGTCATAAATTTTTTGCCTGTTGGCCAAATAGACAAACCCACTGAGTTTTTATGACTCTCTTGTCTGTAGGAATTGATTTTTAAATTCAATTTAGTGCTCTTTCCAACACTTGGCAAAGGCAGAATTTATTTTTTGTATAAGGTTGCCTTTGAAATACCTGCCTCTGCCAGGGCCGATCAATCACTGCTAAGTACATAAAGATTGTGCAACCTGAAGGATATGTCATTAAAGCCTTGTTGGAATGGCCTGCAACCCCAGACAGTCCTTTACATTCTGTCATTAAATTCCGTAATTAGTTAGAGGTGAAATGTCTTGGAAATGAATTAGAGAAGCAGAAGCAAAGATGTAACTCTAAAATGTCCTTTGGTTGCCATTTGGGGTTACGCTGACAGCTTATTCTCTGCTTGTAGCCAAAGGCCAACATATATCTGTGCTAAAATGAATTAGATTGTCTTCAGCTTCCTCTCTTTCTTTTCCCCACCCTTTCTAACATACTGTATTGAGTATCTTTGTTTTGCAGAGGCATTCAGAAGGGCTGTAATTAGCAGTCCCCGGCATTTAATTGCATACACATTTGTTAAATATTTTTCTGTATGCCTTAAAATAAAGTATAGAAAATGGCAGTAAATGTTTCTTTAATGAAGGCACTTGATTTATTTATGAAGTCAGGATTTTTTGAAGGTGTCATTTTGGGCTTAATAAAGGAAATAAGCCAGCAAATTTTCAGTTTTGCCTTTGCATAACCATCATCTGTAAGGGCTGATGTTCATTTCCTTTCTCTTGTTCCTTTTGTGTGCAAACACATTCTGCCCAATGGATGGGAAACAGACCTTTCTCCTGTGACGACTCTCATGCCGGTTTTGAGAGAGAGCTTTACGTTGAGGTGCAGATGTGTTCACAAGTTCATTGTGACATCTGATGACATGAGTACAGTCTAGAAAAGCCGCATGGTGTTGCATTTCTCTTGTCACGGTAATAACTTTTGCTCTCAAAGGTACTTTGAACTCTGTGCGGTGCCTACAGACCATGGTGGCGTGGTGGGCATTCAGCAGCTGACAGGGAGTGCTTAATATTTGCCAGTGTCGTTCCCCACTTAAATAACATGTAAATCAGGGTACAGATTAATTAGTCTGGAATCTAGTCAGTGCAGCTATCATAACGTGCAATTATAAATGCAATAATAAATCTGAATAAATAAGATATCTTCTGGGACAATGTTTTCAGAAGTATTTCAGGCCCCTTTCCTAAATGCCCCAGGAGGTGCTTCCCCAAGAGACTGCAGTACACTACAGAGGTAACTGAGCCAGCTATTAAAATAATCTGCCCCCCGCCCACACTAATTTGCCATGTTTCTTTCATGTTGAAAGTAGGATTGCAATTCCTAAGTGATGCAAGTGCTTTCAAAAATTTCACTCTCAGTGTTACATTTTCATATAAATAAGCAAACTTGGGATGTAGCCTGAAGTTCATTTTCTTGGTGGATGTTGTTCACCAGTAACACCCACTCCTTCCCTTCAGGCTTGCTTTCATGTATCAAGCCCTTAAACCTTGACAGGCATGGCTGTTGCACAAGAGTGACTGTGGCTTGATTCTGACTAGTGAGTAATGTCGCTGAGTCCATATCATTTGTCACTTAGCCTTTCACAAATTCATGTGCTCTAGCAGCTTAGATTTGTGGAAAAAAAAAAAAATCCTCAAGGAGTAATTGCTTCCATATATTGCTTGTGAGATGTATCTGTAGGGGCTTCCTCATCCTGTTTAAAAATCACAACATCCCCACATATATAGCAGTTTACCCAGTTTGCTTCAGCTCCCAGCATACCTCATGAGTACGACAAGTTTCTCATTGTTTCGGAACCGTGGGACTGAGGGGAAGCATATTATCAAAATGTAATTGTTCTGTTTATTTCACTTCAACATTGGTAGCTTGTGGTAGAATTGAACAGCACTTACGCTGATGTGTGGCACAGAAAAATGTCAGGATATCCTATTTCATCATGTTAAAATTCTCCCAAAGAGTCACTAAAATCTGTTCAGCAGATGAAGGTTAAACTGATGCCTTCATAGGCAACTTAATGAGTAGCGTACCGTGTCCAAATACCAAAGGATGCACTTAGAACACTGCTGCCAAAAAGTTCTGCCACCGATCAGAGTTCCCTGTTACTTTGGGAAGCTTTGGAGTTATTTCATCTTCAATCTTACGCCATCTCTGAAATCACAGACCACCAATATAACCTCATGAAACAGCAGGGCTGGGAGCAAGTGAGGAGTTTCTCCCGATGCCCATTCGAGGTGGCTAAGAGCTGTCCAGAGGCAGCACGAGCACAGTGAGCTAATTATTCCCTCTGTCTGTGTTTTCCCTTCTCACTAACACATTAACTCATTGGCTGGCACCTGTACTTCATTGCTAAGTGGATGTTGAAAACACCAAAATGTTACTGTCAGCGCAACAATGCAGGTCTGCAGGGAGAAACCTCGAGGACTAATTTTTTTCTAATGTTGAGTTTAGCACTGACTGTTTTTAATAAGCTATTCCAGTTGTGTGGGAAGCTGAAGAGACGTGACTGACATGGGCGTGAGACTTCTAGTAAGACCAGCTCAAGTGTCCTATGGAGGTTGAACACGCTTCAGCCTACCAGCTCACCAGCTGCGCTCTGCAGGGCAGTGGTGGCTTGCAAGGCTGTGACAAAGTGTAGGTAGCTGGTCATTCAAATTACACCAGGAAGGTGACCTCAGAAGAAAATAAATTTGCAGGGATCTACTGATCCAAAAAGAAAACCACTAGTGCTATAAGTATTTCACATAAAGAATTAGACCTCTGGTGCCATCACAAAGGTTTAGCATCGTTTAGGCCTTACAAAGGCATGGGTCAGATCTTTTAAAAGCAGTTATGGTACCTCACTGCTACTGATTGAACTTGGTTGTAGTGGAGAATGCCTAAAATATCTTCAGAAATCTGTCCTATGCGAGATGAGTTTTCCATGTGGCTGCACAGTTCGCTTTATTTCAAGAAACCAATTTGCGCTCATGCACATGAGAGGAGAAGCAGCGCCGTACCATTGAGTGGAAAACTTCAGCATATTGCAGAGCTCTGTTTTGTTGGTGCTTTCAGTGAACACCGTCTCTAGGGAATATCTTTTTTGCCAGCAGATTTACATAACAGGAGAGAATAGTAACCATGTACCCCTATCCCAATAACTCAAAAATACTTCCTCTTTAGAGGAAAGAATAGTATGAAATGCAAACTTAATACTCGTTCTCTGATCCTCCAGCCACTAATGTTTCACTAAACACATGTATCAAAGCTTGTTCTTATACACTGCTCCGCACTTCCTTGACTAAAGACTTTGGGGGAAATCCTGCACTTTCCGATACACGGGGTCAGAAAGGATGGAGGATTACACAAATCAGAAAAGGGCAGGCAAAGGGAGAGAAAAACAGAAGACCTGCAAAGGCACTGCACAAGAATCCCTCAGCTTTTCTCAAGCTTCCCTTAAGCTTAAACTTTTCTTCATTCATGGAACTCTCATTAATATATATGTGTGTATATTTATATGCATACGTATATATATAGAGATGCATAGGCATGCTCACACACTCAGTCAGACCTTGAGTTTGCCATAACATGGAGTAGGAGATGACATAGGTTTCTATTTGTGTCTATTTGACAGGGAAATCTGCTCCTCATTACCCAGAGCTTCCACATAGACCTGTTATTGTACCTCCTGCCTGCTGTGTCGTGCCAGGCTTAAACACTGTGTTCTTTCTTCCTTTTCTCAGTAATCAGAGATGTGATTTCTGTAACCTTCTCCTGCCAGGAGCTGATTTTCCATTTCACCATGGCTCGTACCTGTGCAGGGATGACCTCATACACAGCACACAGCTGTGCAGACACTGTCTCCTTGTAAAACTATCTTCCTTTGGTTTCACCATTTTCTTCCTTTGAGTTTATAGTCTGGAGAGAAAGGAAATAGCTAGTTTAGCCTGCCTGCCATCCACCCAAATAGTGTAAAAAATGACTGTAATTCCTGTTTCTTTGCATCATAAGCATTTGGACATGCCTCCCTCTTGTGCAGTTTGTGCAGTTTGTTAACCTGGACAGCAGCAAAGTTGGATTTAAGCCTCACACTGAGAAACCAACAACAACTACTTTGGAGGATTTCTTCTCTCTCCTCTCCTCCAGCACAGCTAAACCTCACATCCACTCTCCTTCCATCCTTTTCCTTTCTCACCTTAAATACAGGGAGATCCCTCCTGTCTTTCTCTGAAATGTTCCCCCCAAGGCCAGCCAGGCTGTTGAACCCTGTGGCCATGGTACGTGCCCTGCCTGCTCATGGGCACACTTGGGCCGACAGATAGACAGAGCTGGTGCTCAGGAGCTTGCCGAGGGAGACCTCCCCTCCTCAAGGGATCAGCAGGTGTCCATCTCCTCTCCACTCCCTACCAGTGAAACCACTGCAGGACCAGGCAAGTGTTGATAGACTTGTTCATTAGACACAGCGCAGCCTATGTGCTGTGGCATAGAAAGATTACAAAACACTTTGTCAGTCCTGGGATTATATCACCGATTAGTTAGGAGACAAGCTTTTCTGTTCCCAAAATAGATGCATCAGGGTCAAGAAAGCAAAGCAAAAAAAAAAAAAAAAAAAAATGCACACCCAGAGATTTGTGCATCAGGGCCTGTTTTATCTACCTTGAGACTTTTTCCCAGAGGCCAGGGATGCTCTCTGTTTCGCTGGAGCATTTACTGACACTCACAGAAAGTCTCTGGGAGGCTTCAGGTAGGTGCCTCTCCTGTGTGAATGGTGAAGCAGGATAGTGTAACTCTCAAATTGGAAGCAAATCTTTGGAATTTGTAGGGGGAGAATAACATATGGCAGCTGTTTCATAATGTAATTAGTGATGTATTCTAACAAAATTGCTTCCTTAAGATCCTGAGAAAGCTGAGCTGAGCTGATTCCTCTGCCAGAGAAAGCAAGCTTACTAAAAGGAGGGGCTCTTAAATTTCAATGGAGCTGGGGGATTTCAGTCTGACTCTTTGTGCCTTGTTCACTGCCTGTCACAGACTTTGCAACAGCTCAGCTTACTCAGGATTTGCAGAGGGTGGTTATTTTGTTCAAATGCAGGGCAAGTAGAGGAGTGGGCGTGCATGGGAGGAGTTGCAGGGCAAAGGAAAACACATCACTAAGATGTAAAGGTAGCAAGCAGCAAAGAGGATAGCAGAAAAATGAAGAATGCCATCAGGGCAGCAGCGGTGTCCATCAGTCAGGATGAGGAGCCTGAAGGTGACAGAATGAGCCTGGGTGGCATTAGGAGGCACTAGCAAAGCACAAAGGGGTCTCAAAGGAGAGCTTCAACCCTTGAAAAATCTGACCTTGTCAGCACAGAGAGTGGCAAAATTTATTATTAACTGTGTTACACTATCCTTGCATGGGCAGTTATGTCCACTTACAGTCCCCAGTGCAATCGCTGGTTCCTCTGGTATCTCACTGAAAGAGGAAAACCATGCAAGCTTCCAGTGGCGGGAGCTCTTACAAAGTGAGTCACAGAAGTGTAGGAACCTCCACTGAAAATTGGTAGGGATTATTCCATATATTTAAAGCAGATTTACGAGAAATGTGTGCCTAGAGCTTCTCTGCATCCAGAGAGTGAGCTGGGATGCAACAATGACCACTCACATGGCCCTAATTCAGTACTATGTTCCTGAATCATCAGTTCACATGGACCGATCGTCTCTTGATCAAATGTAAATACCAATGTTAACTGTTTCTCTCTGGTCACTTTTCACTCAAGTGCCTCATATTCCTATTTATTGCTCTTAGAATCTTGGTTTATAAGAGGGAAACAATGGAAATATGGATACCCCAATGGAGCTCAGAGGTGGTTACACTTAGTACATTGTGGAGCTCAGGGCAGGATCTTTTCAACAACAAATGACAGCACAGTCTAAGAAATCCCACCAGTTTTGCCTGAATGCCAACAACCCAAACCATTCCTGACCTCTTTGAGTTTCACCCACCCAGCCACAACTTCCATCTCCCTCTCCTGAGAAAACGTAAAAGTAGGTACAAATATTTATTGCATTTTAAGAAGTGAGGGCAGAGTACAAAAAGTTCAGAAAATCTTCCTTGTGGAAAACAGAACAATGAAAAGTAATAACACGCCTTTTACTAGACTGATTTATTTTTTATCTCCTGAATTTGATGCAAATGGCTTTGAATTCACTTGAAGACACAGCGGAAGCTTCATTGTTACCAGCATATTCTTGTATTTGGAAGATGTGGTTCTGAATGTAGATGCTGTGTGCTGCACAGTTTACACAGCTTTATTTCTGCTCCAGAATTACAGAGTTGTTCAGGTTTGGGTGGCGTGGAGGACAAAATTAGTGCTTCAGAGAAGAGACCCTACTTTTTAGCAGGATGTGGAATACCAGTGTATTCAGAGAAAGATGATGGCTGGGGAGATGAAACCCATGACTCAACAGCCAAGTGAGGGTGAAAACCAACCTGCTGCATTGGCTGCTCTTCTGAGGTCATCTGCAAAACCCCATTAGGCTGCATTTTCCACCTAAATAAGACATTACCCGAGGCCTTATTCTTCCTTAAGGAGACAGCCCTGCTGTAATAGCATGACTCCCATACAAATCCACCAATTTAAAAAAAAAAAAGAAAATATGTTTTAAGCTCAGCTGTGTATTTAATCAAGTGCCTCAGATGCTTTATGGTGTTAAGGGTTTCACCAACACCTACAGGAAATCAATCAAAGCCTTTAGCAGAAGGGTGAGGGAGGGGATATTCGTGTATAATCTCATTCCTGCCTACTGAGAACCATTGAGAGCAGCAGTACCACCACCTTCAGTGTTTCTCTGGAAATATTAAGGGCATGGGATGTGTTAGCGTGACGCCTGCCGCCCTCTCCCCACCGTGGGTGGAACAAGTCAGCATCTTGCCCTGTTTGAGCTTCCCCAGCTCCAGCAGCTGTGACACATTTAAGAGAAGGAACCTGCTGGTTTTCCACCCTTCTCTTTCCTTTATAGCAAATTACATCCCCTTTTCTACATGCAGCTCATAGCTACAGCACCGAGGCTGTGACAGAGCCTGGAGGAGGCAGCCCCAGTTGGGTAAGGTGATGTGCCGGTGAACTTCAAAGAGCTCCTCTCAGTGCTTTGCTGCCTAAGCCTGCCTGCATCATGCCCCTGTAGTCCTGTGCCTCTTCCTATGCAGCCTCAGAGCCGTCCCCATTTGAGGTGAGGTTAGGAATCCCCTGTCCGCAGTCTCTCTGAGGCCCACACTGGGCAGTGGCAGCCTGCCCAAGGAGGTGAACCCTGAGGAGCACCAGCCATGTGGACCTACAGGCCAGTGGCATGGGGAGGGAGGGTATGGTATGGCAAAGCCCCCCAGCTTCATGGTTGAACCCACATGGGCCATGCTGCCTTCCAGGCACTTGTCATTTAGGATTGAACCTCAGGGTTGAACCCAAAATTGTCCTTCTCTATGGTGAGAACCTTTTGTTTTTCAGGAAGCCATGTATTTTCAGTGGCAAGCCTGGACATGATGGCCAGCTGCTGGTCCAGGCTCTAGGTCACCCTAGCAAAGTGTGGCCAGCAGGTCTAAGGAAGTGACTGTCTCACTGTTCTCAGCACTGGTGAGGCCCCACCTCAAATACTGTGTTAAGCCCCTCACTACAAGAAAGACACTGAAGTGCTGAAGAGAGTTCAGAGAAGGGCAAGGAAGCTGGTGAGGGGTCTGGAGCACAAGTCTGATGAGGATCAGCTGAGGGAACTGAGGCTGTTCAGCCTGGAGGCTGAGGGGAGACCTTATCGCTGTCTACAACTACATGACAGGAGGCTGTAGCAAGGTGAGTGTCAGTGTCTTCTCCCAAGTAGGAAGCAATAGGACAAAAGGAAATGGCCTCAAGTTGTGCCAGTGGATGTTTAGATTGGATATGAGGAAAAATTTCTTCCCAGAAAGGGTTGTCAGGCACTGGAACAGGCTGCCCAGGCAAGTGGTGGAGTCACCATCCCCGGAGGGGTTTAAAATATGTACAGATGAGGTTCTTAGGGACATGGTTTACTGCCAGTGTTAGCATATGGTTGGACTTGATAATCTTGAGGGTCTTTTCCAACCCAAATGATTGTAGGATTCTGTGAAAGCAAAATTCAGATGACACAGAGTCAAAGCACTGGCTTGCTTCTTCAGCAGACTGTCCCTGTACTAATCCCATGAGGGTACAACACGGCAATTCTGCTGGGGAAAAGAGACCTGAAGAGAGATCTTTTTTACCTTGTATAGCAAGGGATAAGAGAAAAGAGAAACAGATGTAAAATACTTCCTTGCAGACTGAGGTGTTGTTTTTTTTTTCCCTTTGCTCTTTAGCAAATCACTTACATTCCCCATCTGTCAGACTAGTGGACTTTGGTGTTCAGAGATATGAACTGATAGAGAGATCCCAAACATTCGCTCTTGTTGCTGCATGGACTTTTTCAGAAAGCATAAAAATCAAGACTGCAGGGAAATTTAACAAAGCTTTAAGTATTCAGCTACTGAATGTTTTGCCCTTAAACACATTAGATGTTTTAGTCAGAAAGAAATCAGCAAGATATGGAAACGCATCTCATTTCTGTTACAGTGATGAACCCACGTCTCCGAGCAGGGTAGCACATGCTGGGGGGATTGAAGTAGCTCTGTACAGACCCACAACACCTCCATCAATAAAACGCCTCTAACCCTTCTTTACTTTCATATCTCTTTAATAAAAGCGAGTGCTTTAAAAACAGCTGTCCCCTAGAAAGGGCAAAGGAATAAACTGATGAGAGATATAGCTAGATTAGTTGCTGACTGCAAAATTCTTTGATTGTGTTAAGATCTACACAAATGCAAACATGTTGTGTGATGGGGTGTGGAGACTGGGGTCTCTGGAGTTCTTGCTTGAGCCTGAGGTGAGTAGTTGCCATACTGCACAGTATGGTCTTGAATGGAAGATTGTCTCGGGTAGCTGCTGGTGGGCTGGAAATGTCACTTCTAAACAACAGCTGTCCTCCCTGTTGGTGCTCAATAAAAAACCCTCTAAACACCTGAGGAGACTGAGGTTCATTACTTACAGACATGTAGCATGTGCTGATCTTTCAGCCCGTGGAGATGGCACTGTCTTGGTGCAGTGTCAGTTGCAGGATAAAAGCAACACTTGAAACCAAACAAATGTAGCCTTCCTAACAAGAGTTTTCATGAAAGCATCCTGAGAACACAGACACATGGGGGCAGGAACACAAACAACACTATGAAAGCCAAGACTGGGTGGGGGTGCTCCTGAGGGCTCTGGAGACAACAGGGAGGTCATGCACGGGTGGTGGCCGGTTGTTGTCTGTACAGGTGTGTCAGTGTGCGAGAGGTAGCCGGGATGGAGCTGCCTGTCTCACTGCCTGTTGGCTCCCCCACGGCTACTCTGGCTACTCTGGTCACCACCCTGCTGATCCTGGCAGTTCACTGGCACTTCCTATGTTTGTACTGAGTCATCAGACCATTTCTTCTGGAGGAACAAGTGTGTGAGAAGTTGAAATGTTTTGATGCTTTCTAATGGAAGCATTTCAAATGCTCATATCAGAGTAACATTTCATCACCACCCTTTGCTTGATTTTGGTTTTAGAGAAGCAAAATCTCTTTCTTTTTTATTTTTTCTTTAAAATGTTCGCAGTACTAGTTAAAACAAATATTTTAAAACCTATAATAAATAAATAAACACACCTATAATGCAAACAGCTCTGGTTTGGTTTGCTGTGCCGCTGGGTAGGCTGTCATGAATGTGCTCTTATGTCCAGTCTGTAGTCTACTGCTGAACCTTCAGGTAATAGTACAGTAAAAACACCCCATGTGTGACATCATTGCTAACTATTGAACAACACTCTCGAGTATCCAAAATAAGAGATAAAACGAAGTGGACTTTTCTAGGAAGGAAAACAACATGTCATTCCAAAACCAGCATCATAAACATAATCTTGAATGCCATTATCAGCACTCTGGGGACGAGATCCAATTCCTGATCACCTTCCTCAGCAGCATGCTTCCAGTGCTTCCAGGGCTTCCTTTTCCTGTAATAACCAGTGTATTTAACTCCAATACTAGAGATAGGATTTCTAAGTGTCTCACTCTAATATTACTACACCTTGCAACGTTTTTCTTTTTTTTGATTCTTTCTGTGCATGTCAAGACTTTACATTCTTGGAAGTTTTTTCTCCCTTTCTCCTGAAGGCAATAGCAAGAAGGAGCAGTTACAATTGTAGCGCTTTTTTCTGGAATTTAGCAGGTGTGAAATATTCTCTTTATGGCCTAGTTAACTCTGTTAAATGTTTTGCGAAGGTTTTTGATAGATCTCTATACAATAACATTAATGATATGTTGTTTCTTTCTCTATTTTTCCTCCTTTTTTTTTTTTTTTTTGTTTTTCTCATTACAGTTGAAACTATAGAGGAAAAAACAGCAGACTCCTTGCAAGATTTGTACAGAGCCCTGGAGCAGGCCAGCCTCTCTCCTTTAGGAGAACACCGGATTTCCACTAAGCTGGAGTATAAGAAATCTTTTATAAAGAGATGTAGCGATCCAGTAGTCAATGAAAAACTGCACCAGCTGCGAATTCTGAAAAGCACTTTAAAGGTGAGATAAAAGAGCGAGGAAAAATCCTGCCCCAGGGTTGAATCGGACTGCACTGTATTTAGAGATTAATTGTGCACAGCTGGAGTTCAGGCTGAACCTGGTGTGTTAAACAAGCAGGGGAGACATGGGGAAATGCTGTTTGCAAAGTAGGGAAAAATGTGCCTTGGGAGAGCAGTCGAAGTGAGGGGATCAGCTTTTATTTTTGAGTAGATAAAAATCTCAGTCAGCTGCTCCTCTTCTAGCTTGTTTAACAGAATTCAACTCAAATTATCAGAGGAGACCTTAATCCCTTTTTGAGTCCCAAACATTTTCATTTACCAGAATGCATTCACTCTGTAATTGCTGAAGTATGAATTTAAGCAAAGGCAGCCTTTCAGAAGGGAGCAATACCTTTTACTACACTTGATTATTTTCTGATTGCTGAGCTTGTCCAGGAGGAAACTGCACTCTTGCTTTCTGCATAAGCTGATAGAACTTTGTATTTAATCAGTAGGATTTATTAAATACATAGATAGTAGTAATGATAGATTTTAAGATTTTTATGGTTATTCTAAATGTACCACAGTTCATTTAACCTTCTTGTCAGCTTCTTTGTTTGTTACAGCAATTTCAATTCTGTCCTGTTAGAGATTTTGGCAAACAATATGCTGGATTTCCCCAGGGACCCTGTTAACTATATTAAATTATCACATTTTCAGTCACTAGATAATTGCACAGTGGACTTTGTAACAGCTTTCATCAAAGAGGGCTTTATCAACATTATTTAATTTAGTTTTCCATCACCTAGAGAAGCATTTAAGCAATATTATTTTCATACTCTGGGACTCCCATGCTGAAAAATTCTTACACATACTTAACTTTGTGCACTGTATCTTCTCATTGAAGGTAACTACTGCTTGTAGTATTATCTGGGTGGGTCTTTACAGAATTAAAGCCATTGGAAAAAGTCAAGATACATGGGCTTTCCAAATGACTTATAGACGTGTGAAAAACTGAAACAAAATCACAGTACTCTCAGATGTGTCAGGGTGTCAGGAGGTTCACACTGTATCTGTACTTTTGCACCACGACAGGATCACTCATACCAAAATTGTGGTTCAGTGTCAGCAGCTTGCTGCCATGCTTAATTGTCTTTCTTCTTAGCATTTCTTGACACTTGAGCTACTTGGTACCAACGGCTTCCTACAGATGGAATTGCTTTCCTCCAGGGAATTACAACCTCTTGACCCAGCAGATGCCTGTTTTCATGAGTCTCTGGGACTTCCCTCTTTTGCACCAAGCAAATACAATTCATTCATTCTGTTTCTATAGGCCATATCTTCTAAACCTGTTGCCATTCCTGTTTGGACCTTGATGAGTATAAATCTTTCTTAAAGTGCATGGCACCAATAATTGAAAACGCAATGGCAACAAGTACCAAAGACAGATAATGACTGTTTCTTGAGTACAGCAACAGTGTAGTGACAAGTGCCTGTTCTGTAATGACATCATGGATGAATTTCTAGCTCTGTTATAGCCTAGAGGTCCATCTCTGTCATACTACTGGCAGTCATAACTACTGCTGTTACCTAATCAGTTATTCTTTCTTTTTTATCAGTGCCCTTGATCTATCCTTTCTGAATGCAGCCAATTGCACTGGCCTGTTGGAACTGGTATTCTGAACTCACCTTGAATTTATCCAAATTAATAGTAGCCTTAGACAGCACTCCAAATTGTTTGTAGGCTCTCTGTGCCATCATCTAGGTCCTTAAGGAAAAACCCTCTGCTCTCTTTCCTGAGACACAACACAAAACCATTCTCCTGCCAGCGAGTATGCGATACCTGGCTGGTGGTGCAGAAGTGTGGGTACAGCTGCAATCTGTGAGAAGCAGGTTACACTAGTTCAAGCAGAGATAAGGTAATCTGGAGTTCCCATGGTTTAGTTCCCACTGGTCATTCTCAGCTTGCACCTCCATTTCTGAAAATCAGTATTCTAACAGATAGTGTTAATTAGCTGCTGTTTGCAAAGCATGAAAAATACATTTCAACCTATTGCTTATGAGTGACATCTCTGACCCTCTGATCTTCTCCCATTAACGTGGACTGACACAACTTAATATTTCCCTTTAACATGCTCCACAGAAAGATTTAACATACTCATAGTATGGACATGGAAAATGTGAGTTAGCAATGATGAGTGTGAAACCTGTCTGGCAGGGAAGATAGAGGGGAGATTGCTAGTGACCGTGCCATTCCTATGCAGAGGAGTAGTGCTGGAAACCTGCATGTTAGCTGTGTTTCCCAGGGTTATGTGGTGTGCATCCATCTTCCACTGCCTGCAACAACTGCGAGGGGCTCTGGGTATATCTAAGGTTTAGTCTGATCTGTCTGCCTGTCTGCCTACTGGCGGCCTGTCATCTCTTGCTAAACTAATCACTGGCCAGTAAGTATGACACAGCCACATCCCTGCCTTGACGATGGGTGAGGAGGTACCAGCAGTTATGTTAGATTTTACCCTTTTCTCTTTGCCACTGCAGTGGCAAGAGGAGGTTGCAGCCAGCTAGCCCATCACATACACCCAATCTTTAATGAAGATCGGTTATCATTAACATAGGGGTCCTTGCACAAGCCTTTGCAAAAAGTAGTGCTCAGATGTCCCCATGACAAGCCTGGTAAAAAAGCCTTAGCTCTGCTGGTGGGCGGGAGGCCATCTGGCTGCATCCCACGCACCCATCCAGTATTTCTTATGCTGATCAAGAAGAGTAAACAGATGGCACTTCGTCGTGTGAAACCCGTCTTGAGAATTGCAAGCAGCTAATAGTAAACAGCACAGGGCTTGCACTTCCTTGAGCTGAACAAGGGGTGAGGGGGAATAGGGACTCTTCCGAGGATGCTGGACAAGACAAGGGAAGCTCCAGCCCCGTAGGGTGGTGTGTGATGCCCTGTAGGAAGGGCATCTGTTTGCAAGTGGTTCTATAGCAGTCAGGTAGCCCTCCTGCTTTTAGGGGCTCTAGGACTTGCATTTGCTGCCCCCATTCTCTCCTTCCACCCATGTGATTGACTTTGCCAGTGACTCATCGCTCACATTGACTCTCCTTGTTCCTTTTTTCTCACAGGCCAGGGAAGGAGAAGTAGCCATTATAGACAAAGTTCTGGATAATCCAGCTTTGACGTCTAGAGACTTTCAAGAATGGAAACAAATGTACCTTGATCTCTTCATGGACATCTATCAAAGCAGCACCCCGAGGGACTCTGTTAATGGCTCGTCAGAGGTTGATGCACTTATAGCCTCCTTAGCGCATACTCACTCTTACATTGAAACACATGTATAAAAGTCTCTCTTTTTGTCCATTTGCTACAGTCCAGCCCTTTACTTAAATGCATAAAGTAGGTTTTATATCAATATGTGGGAGCTCTAGTAAACTATATTTTAATGTTACTCAGCTGTGTGAAGTAAACCTTCAATGGTCAACAATACCATGTCTTTATTGAAGATTTGTATATTTTATACGCTAGCAATGCTCCGCTTGTGTTTACCTTCTGTGAAATAGCATATATGATCTTTAGCTATTAAAGAAAAGTATTTAAAAGCATTTTTGGAAGACTGTGGCCTTCACAAGAAAGTTCTACAAGCTAAAGGTTTTGATATTGAAGGTCACTTTTGCAACGATATTTTGTATTATATAATCCCAGTGTTGCATTGCATTTTTGGAGTGCAGGTACTATTTTGGTGGTGGAAGAAAACCATTTTTTATATTTAATGAGAAACTCTAGGAGTTTTATTAAATAACAAGGGAAAAGTGTAATGCTGTAGTTGTGTTTTGGTTTTGTCAAACACACAAAAGGGTGAAAATCAGCAGACAGAAATGACTGACATGAATTTAAGTATCAAAAGGTTACATCTTATTTCCTTATGCTTTTTTAAAGCCTGTTGCTAAGGTTTACCATCAGTGCAAAGAGATAGCAGTTTGTATTCTAATCAAGACCAAATTATGTGTTGTCTCTTAGTCACATTTGGTTGATTTTTTATTTTTTTTTTAATTAGTCATGGTACTGTCATGCTGCTTTTTTACTGACGGTATCAGTATAATGTGCAGATTTTGCAGAAGATAAAACATAGACTTTGAACATCCGTGATATCAGCGTTTCTCTTGCCCATAAAAGGTTCCCAAGAAAATGGTCTGAATCTGAGAGGCTTTGAAAATTCCAGCAATAGAAAAGGAATCAATAGGATTTTTCAACTATTCTATGTGTTTTCTGATCTGTGAAATTTGGCCATATTGTATGCAGGGAAAATGTGTGATGGGAGCAGAGCTGAGCACAGGACTAAAAAATAACTGAGGAGTAAGAAAGCCTCTGGTTTGCTTTTGAAGGGAAAGGGATGTCTCTGGGTTCTGCTGGGTTCACAAGCCAATTGAAATGTTTTAAACTTCCATGAGAGTTGAGGTGGACTGGAGACAACCCAGTGAATATGAGTGGAAATAGTTCCTTAGAGTTAGGCACATGCCCGGAAGAGGAAAGTGGGAAGAAAATATTAAATTGTGGATTTTCATTTTATGGGCTTGTTTTCAAAAAGTGAAGAGAGCATGACAAAATGTTTCTGCTGCTTTTCAGTAATTTGCTGCATAACTTAGGACTCTCTACATGATTTCATAATGCTCATGTAAAAGGGAAAAGCCTCTTCTATACTTTTTACAGTGAGTTGTACTCTTCACCAACTTTAGACTATTGCCTGTACAGCTCAGTGAATGTACTTTAAACCTTATGAGCTCTGATATTTCCTGGCAGTTGTATCCATGCAGACATGAAGGAAAGAGTGGACAGATTTATTTTCTCTTTCTTCTTTTCATTTTATTCCAATCTCTTTCTCTCCCTCTTTTTCTCTCTTTCCCTCCTCTCTCTTTCTTTTTCTTTCCCTCTTTCTTATTTTATTGCATTTGGATTGCAAACGTTTTGCAGATTTTGCACAATTGTACAGAAGAGTGGCCTTTCTGTAGCCCGTTTTCCGTACTCCTATATTCAAGTCGATATGGATGACAAATCATTTATCAATGTTTGTATAAAATTCTGGATCCAGTGTAAAATTTGTACCATTAGAAAAATATTGTTTGTATAAACTCTACATTTATTTACTGCATGGGTACTGACTTGTATATTAAATTTGTGAGGTTTTTGTAAATTTCTCTCCAAAAATGCTTGACTTGAAATGGATTGTGCTGTTTGTTCCAAGCATTTAGATTCTCCTGCTATTGTTTTACTGGACCAAAAGTAAATATATTCATATAAAAAACTCTTTATATCTGATGGATGTATATGCACATTGTGTAGTTGATTCCTTGTCAAAACCAAGGCAGTTCGGAAGACTTAGATCTGTTGCTATGCAACAGCTATTCTGCCTGCACTTTACATTAGTAAAGTCAGCTTGATTGCTTTAAAGGTGAAAATTAAACATTACAGTTTTTTAAGCTAGTCTGGTGACAAAGAACGTGTCCTATCCATTGTGCTGCCTTCTTTTAAGACTATTAAATGTTCTTCTATATATATTTTTATTGTATCAACTCTCAGCCTAGAAAGGGAACACTATAAAATGAAGTACAATAAATTTAGCTTTTAAATGAACACTTGTGACTTGAGATTAAATTTACTCCATACCAAAATTATTCTCCACCATCTGACCATTACTATGCCTACATTTCACAGATCCACGTACCTTGAAGTACCCCCATAATCTATGCCCTCAAACTCTGCCAACACAGCCAAAAAGTGAGACTATTGCTGTTTCGTATGTAGACAGACACTAAACAGACTTCAGAAAACCTTCAGTTACCCCCTCCCCATTGTACTCTTTGAAAAAAGTAAACCTTTTTTGACTGCAGGATTCACTCATGTACCAGTTCAGGAACTATGAACAGTTTTAGTGTTATGAACAGGTGTGAAAAAGCTGTGTATGCCACCAAGGTAAGTGTCAAAACATTAATTACAGTAACTCCTGTAACATTTTTCTTAGAGTCTGATGATAAGTATACCCTTACGTCTCTGGCCATCTAATTAACACAAGATTTGGATACAACAGAAATGTACTGTACCAGTAGTGTGTGTCTTTAAAATAATGCAAAATAAGCATCTGAAAGGCACGCTACAACAAAGGCTGCTCATAGAGAAATGGCTTCTATCAAACAGTCACTGTTTTAACTTTTTTCCTACATATCAAAAAATCCATGCATTCTGTCCAGTAATTTCATGCTGGTTAGCTAAAGCATTCTTGCCTGGTATGTAACATATCAAATAATACCTTTTCTTTGGCAGTACTTATTATTAGTTCTCGTAGGCATCAATTTTCTGGTCTTTATACAGCTCACTTTCATTTTGCTTAGCCATAGCATAAAAATTCAATAGCACTTACCAGCTTGGAAAATTACCTCTGCTTAAGAAAACAGCAAAAGATTGATTATATTTTTTAACCTTTGAAAAATCTGACTTGCAACACTAATTAATTGCTATCTAGGTATTATTCTTCAAAAGTCAAGGATTACCATTCTCTCTCATCTAAACGTGCTACTTGCTACATCCTTCTTCAGTGAGATCAGCCTCTGGCTCTGTAACTCCCAGCACCTTTTCCCATGCTGGAGCCAGACTTTCTTGCCCTTTTCCACCAAGTCTTTGGCTTATCAAAGCAAAACCTCCACTCTGTCACATTCAGTGCCATTGCAATTTTCTTCTTCTCCAGGACTACACCGCTGGTTCATCTCCTGGGATGATTACTCCGCAGAGTGTTAGCTCAGCAGTTTGGTGGCCTCTTCTGCTGGTTGTCACTGTCTTGGTCGTCGGCCAGTTCGGAGAGTTGGAGCACCGCACACTGCAGCCCACACCAAGGCAAGGGGGCTTTGCAGATCTCCTCCCAGCCATCGTTGTCAATGTCGTAGCCAACCACGTCTTGTGTGGGGACTTCCCGTGAGTTTTGCCATTTCTTTCCCCCAATAAGAAGAGCCGTTTCCTCTACCACTGCCAGACCATAGCAAAATCGATCATAGATCAGTGGTCTCAACCGAGTCCATTGGTTTAGATCAGGGTCGTATCTTTCTATTTCAGAGAATGGTTCATATAGTCCTAAAAAGGTGAATATGGATTCTCTGATTGTTGCCATCTGATGCCCAAACCGAGCAATGCTCATGGGTGCTTGTTTCATCCACTGCCCTTCAAGTGAGCTCAGAGAATATAAGTCCTTGCTTGTGCTGGTTGAGTCTGAATACTTGCCCCCACAGATGTATATAGTATTCTTGCAAATGGCACTGGCATGGCCATGTATTTTTTGTGGCAATTCCCTGGCCTTCGTCCATCTGTCTCTGCCGATGTTGTAGACTTCCACAGATGAATGCAGCAACCCGTCCTCACCCCTTCCACCAATGGCAAAAATATCATTGCCTAGGACACAACAAGAAAACTGGCTTCTCTTTTCCAACATAGCCATGACTTGGGTCCACGTGTTAAATCTTGGATCATAACGATGGACCTTGTTCGTAACTGATAAGATCTTGTTGGTTTTAGCATCACCCGGGGAACCACCTTCTATTTCCCCACCCAAGACGTAGAGGAAGTTCCCCACTACGCACACGCTGTGGTTCTGCACCCTGTCCCGCACCTGCGTGAGAGCTCGCCATTTGTGATTGTAAACATCAAAGGCCACCACATCGGTGACGAGCCCCCCACTTGCTGTCCCTCCCCCCAGCAGAATGATCTGGGTTTTCTGGTTCCTCAGCATGGTGGACTTGTCCTGCAGGACAGGCTGCTTGAAAACATATGTATGGTAATTAATTGCCTTAATGATCAAGCACTTAATACCTGCAGAGAGGGGCACTTCTGACTGTGTGTAGGTTCTTCTCAACTCTTCCACCGGGATGAGGCCATATCTTATGTGCTCTAAAAGGCTGCTTGTGTGAGCCAGCCTGGATTTATCCTGCTTCAGCCACAGCAGCACAAGATTAAGCAAACGAGTTTCTCTCACCATGGGCAGATCTGGTGATTCAACCACTGCTAGCAAAGACCTGAAGTTCAGCTCGAGCAGTCCTGTCAAATCCAAGTCCAACAGCTTCCAGAAATTATTGACAATGTATTTTTCTGTTGCTGCTAAGGCATCCGGCAGGTAGAACTTTCTGGCCACATTGGCGGAGAAGCAGCAGTTTTCCAGGGCAAGATTGTTAACTAAGTACTGATTGCACAAGCCAATAGCATCAGTCACTTGCAAGTAGCTTGCAGCTTCCAAGATATCCTCCAGGCTTTCAAAGGAGAGGGGCAACAAGGAAGTGTAAATGAAATCCAGGACATGCTGGAGACCAACGGGTGAGACAACTTGCAGATGAATTACACTGGCCTTAGACTCTTGGGTATAACTTTTGAACAGGGCTCGGAAATAGTCGCTCGAGCATGCCAACAAGGACTTGTGTGCAGGAAACTCATTCTCCTTCACTTTCAGCAAAATATCACACAGAAATCCCTCTGATCTCAGGGTCTGGTACTGGGCGAGCACAGTGGTACAGTGTGCTTTGCAGTAGGAGAGGAAGTAACTCATGGTAGGCAATGCAATTCTTTCCCCTTGAGTTATTAAAGCTAAAATGCACTTAGATATTGAAACAGCTGCCCTACTCAACAGCCATTGCTTGAATGCCCAGAAGACCTCCAGCTGTTAGAGAAAAGCCCAACCAAAAAAAAAAAAAAAATCAGTCTCTTGTCTGGCATAGGGGGACAGTTAGTAAATTTGTAGTGAATTCAATGCATTCCTTCATAGAAAAAACAGCTGAATATCGTAACAGCTGTAGAATGCTTACTTTTCGGGCCTCCGTCGCTTGTTCAAGAATGAATGGTCCACGGTTGTGCTGAGCCCTTGCTTGGCTGGCCATCAGGTGACAGATGAGGGAGCTAGACGACAATCCCAACAAATGACACTTTGTGTCTGCTCAGCCGTCGCCCTCGACCCTTCTTGCTCCGCAGGCAGATCAAATAGATCGTCTGTGGCTGCCAGCGCATGGCTCCAAGCACACACAGAGATGAGAAGGAAGTGCTGGCTTTTCTCGTTGCTTATTTGTAGTTCCAACTCAGATAAAGTCAGACTTCGCCACCCCTGGAACAGCAGTCCTCTTTTCGTCCTCTTTTCACACTCTTGTAGGAAACCTCAGCTGAAGATCAAATCAGCAGCCGGGGATTATTGCATGAAGATTTTCTAAGACCATAAATCTTTGCCTGGCAGGCAGTAAGACAACCAAAATATCAGGATTAGTCACTGGTTTGATTTGACACGCATTTCTGGGCTCTTTGCTTCACATGACACCACCATAACTCACAGCTACCAGAATAGCCGCAGGCACATCCCCTTGTCCCCCCTGCCCGAGAGCCGACCACAGGCGGGCGAGCAGAGGGGCCAGGGACCGGGCAGACGGAGGAGCTTCCACTGACAGCCACAGCCAAAGCAGCTGACTTGGAATGACCTGGCTGGAAATCACAAGGGTAACACATTCACACAAGGCAGGGACAAAAATAGATTCCCCCAGTTCGGCCATAATAAACTGAAATCTGTTTATAGAGGAGGTTTTACATAATTGCACTCTTGGTTACCAGCTGAGAACAAATCCAGAGCCCCTGAGAATGGGCTGGAGCTGACTCGCTCGGTTTTCTCACTTTCACTTTGTCCCAATTAGAAGCACGTACAAAGGGATTATCCCTGATTTTCACCTGAGCCCTTCAGGATCTAATTTCAACCAGGAATAGTAGCTTTGGGCAGGCTACACATCCTGACCTCTTAAAGCTTGCTTTTTTTTTCCTTATTTCCCCTGCATAACTGGGTGGAGGTCTTCAGGAATCTCCTCCTGACACCTTTCTTTCTAGGTCAAACATGCTCAGGACTTTCAAACCTTGACAGGGTTGATAAATGCCAGACCACTTTGCTGCATCATGAGCCAGCAGACTTGGGGCCAGAAGAGGTTCCCACAGGACTGAAAAATTTCACCTTTTGCTCAAGCCCAAGGTAAAGCCTTTTTACTGTATTTGTTTGTAATTATTTATGTGATGTCATAAAATTCCAGCTCACCCCTGTAATTGAGGGGTGTTTGGGAACTGACTGGATCCTAATATGGATCGTGCATGCTGAGCAACTCTTCCAGTGCGCTTAAACTGTTCTGATATGTAGACTGATACCTACACATGCTCTGCTCTGTTTGTGGGGAAGGACTTCAAAAACATCATTCTTTGTTGCTATATAGTTCTGAAAATTGATTTTTCTGCTTGAACCAGCTTTCTGTCTTGACATTATAGACCACAAATCTTGCTAAAAAATCTTCCCCCTTGCTAGCAAAATAACATGTACGGGCAGTGAGGATGAAGGAGGAAAGGGATGCCTTGTTTCTCTTTTTCAGTGGTTTTGCTTATGTCCACGTTTGGGCAACTCTGAAGTATTTCAGATGTCATTTGTTCTGCCATTGAGTTGAAACTCCTGGTCTGATGCTTTTCCTGTTCTGCACAGACCGGAGACCAGGCATCTCTTTAACCCCTTGACATTCAGGTATGCTGGTGATGGGAGACCAGGCCTTAAAAGTTGTTCCTCCTAAAGGTATTGTTTTCCTCAGTTTGAACTCATAAGGTACCAGGTTTCAATAACATGAAGTGCACATAAACCTTGACTGTTTTGGAACAGCAAGCTGGGCACTACAACATCGCACTTTCCCCACGAGAGCAAGCACTGAGCACAGGGAAGCAGGGAGGCTGAGCCTTCAGTGCAGGGGTGAGTTTGAGGAGCTTTTCTGCAGCTGCTCTGACATAAGCAAGGGGAATGGGGGAAATCCAAAAAATCCAAAAATAAAACAGCAGAGAGGTCTCTGCAGCCCAGATTAGGTTCTCAGCCTCCCGCACTGTGTGGCTCCCCAGGCAGATGTAATGCCAACCCAGAGTACAGCAGAGGCCAGGAGCAAGCCACTGGTTGGGGATCCACCATCAGGAGACACATTTGGCATGTGACACCCACCTGACACACAGAAACTAGACTGATCTTCTGCCATTGAGCCATGGCCAGCAGTCCCCCAGCACTGGTAAAGTGTTTTGTGTATGATGGTAAGCCATAGAAGCTGGGACTGAGAACACATAATTAATGAAATCCTATTTCCCCCAGATCCAGATATACCAGAAAAGAGTCAGAGATGTGTCTTTGGCAACGATGGGTATTAGCAGCAGCAGAAAAATCACACTCCCACATTAAGCAATGCACTCCCTAGCAAAGGCAACACGGCTTTTTCTCTCCCTCAGCAAGGCCAGGCCTGGCAGTGTCACATTTGTGCCAGTTTTGCTGGCACTTGTGTAGTACCAGCACAGCACCAACCACAAGCCCTGTAACTTCAGAGAGGCCAAATGAGGCTCAGTCTGAATGCTCCTGTGCCCAGAGAGATGCAGCATTAACCCAACTGGTTGAGCACCAGTTGCTCTCCCAATGAATTCTGCGCATTGACTGCAGTTCATGTGGCTCAGTTGCCAGTCGACTACAGTGTGTTGCCACAGGACGCAGTACTGATTTAGCTGAACTGATTTAATACCAGAGCCAGATAAGCAGGTCCTCTAATTATATGCTGTTTTGCTGTGCATTTCCCTCTCAGACCTACTTCATCTTCATGGCAAGCTGGCAAATAGAAGTAGTAAGAATCATGATCCTTATAAAGCTATTTATTTGCCTGGAGACGTCTTTTCTTCCACTTAAAGTTGAAATAAAGCCAAATCTCTTCCAGTTCCTTGCTCTGGAAAATAATAATAACATATATACATATATTTATCAAAATGAGGTTTCTCCTGGCTCTGCTTTTAGGCAGTTAGCTTTGTCTAACTAGGAAGCCTACTCGGCCAGTACCCTCCTTTGTCAACAGACAAATTATCTCCAGATGGAGCTAGGGTCTTTCTCACCTTTGGAGGAATTTTTAATGTCCATTAGCAAGAGAGCAGGCAGTGACTGAACAGCTAGGTTATGAATCTCAGGAATAGACCTAGCACTAGATGGGATGCAGTCAAGCCATGATCTTATTTTTCTCAGCTGTAATTTGGAAGATCAGATCTAATGTTTGACTCACTACGTGGTGCTTAAAATTAGGGAAACATTAGTGTTTCAGTGATATGTGATTTACTGGGAATATATAATACCTTTTTAATCATGTGCATCATGAAGACTTTAAATGAGATTCTGATTTCAGTATATTTTCTGTTGAAATCATTGATATACTAGATATAGTCTGCAATATAAAAAGAATATTCAGGAGTATACTGTGAAAAATGTAGGCTTCCATACTTGCAGTTATTTTTTTGCCTATATAAAGCTGAAAAATGGCCTGAATCGCAATGCTGTGTTCAGTCTAATCTTGCAAGTAGGACATTGGTTAATAAACACTTCAATCACCATTGTAAATTTTCCCAATTATTTTTTAAGAGTAAAGGTTATAAAATGAGTTGTGCAAGTAAAATTATGCTCGTTAGTAACAAGTGGCTTACTGTAAAATATTCATTACAAAAATCCACAGCAGAGAATTTCTAAGCTACACTTCATTCCAGAAGAAATCAGTGCAGTCCAGAGGACAACAAACACTTCAGATGCTTGATAATCTCCCACATGAACAAATATAGCAAAAGGAAGCCAAATGCTGAATGTAATAGGGATGATGTAGCATATAGGTTTTCTAGAAACCACTAATCAGAAAGTTCATATTGATTTAAGTTGTCTTGTAAAAATCATTAGACCAGAATCTGTACTTAATCCTTGAATAACCATCCACAATAGTATTTGGGTCACCCTGCCTATTTAAAGCAAAGTATGTTTAGCTCGGGAAGGGAGTCTTTAAAACAGCAAGAGAGAAAAATTTTCTTGCAGCTAAAAGCAATGTATGGTGAGATCATGTCTGTGTATAAAAGTGCAGGAGAAAGTTACCAGCTTGGATGAGGTGAGTTGAGACTGTGAGGTTTCCATTTTTGCTGGGCGAGGCTGGGGACTCACGTGGCTTTAAGCACAGTCTGTGTGTGAAGGAGATGGAGATGCCCACAGGACACTTTGCCCCACTGTGAGCTGGGGGAGCAGGAAAGCAGCACAGGGCAGCTCATTCCCTGGCCCCTTGCAGGAATGTGCCAACCCTCGGCACACTGTATCCATTCGCCTGCCACCTAGGAGGCATCTGTGTCCAGGGATGATGCTGGTAAGAAGCTTTGTCTGAGTGCAATCCTCTGCCTGCCTCTGGGGAGAAGGAGAGGTTTGGTGTGGCCAGCAGTCAGCACAGGGATCTCAGCCGAAGCCTCCTGCAAGGCCATGTCTGCACAGCCATGGCTATGTGGCAGTTTTCTGTGGTTTTATGGAAAAAGAGGAAGAAAGGAAGCAATACTGTTGGCACACCTGGGTTGGAGGTGCCATGTCTCAGTTGGGTTATGCGAGCATCAGCTACACGGATACGAGAAAGCATCCTGTGTCAAACCGTGAAAGGCAACGTGAAATATTATAATGGTCTTTCAGTCAACCTGTGCCTCATTTGTTTCCTCTCTCGTTTTTTTCAGGTTCCCTTTTGTTCTCCTCCCAGGCAGACCAATGTCGTTATGGTTTCCATTGCTCTCTCGGTGGGTTAGATGTGAGCTTCCTCAGTTAATAAAAACCAAGTTGGGAAAGTTTTAACTTGGGTTCCCATTTCAGAGCAACTGCAGTGGGATGAGTCAGGCAACACAGCTGCGGGATAACAAAGGTGAATGTGTATTTTAACAAGAGCAGACGTACTAATGGCCTTCACAGCGCTTCAGAGCAGAGGGCAGTTTTCACCTTGGGTCACCTTTGTGTCTGTCTGCACCTGTGATGGTCTGGTGGCACTGGAGGTGCTCTGCATTGAGACCTTGCTTTTCAGCCCCTGGGCAGCCAGCACTGCCCATCCTGTAGCTGGGGTAGAGAGGGACCTGTGGTCCCTGCCCATGGGACCTTTGCTTTGCATCCAATTCAAAGCTGCTCAGAGACCATGGTGGCTGCTGACTTCACACGGAGAGGGCATGTGTAGCCCTTCAGCAAAGCTGAAGCTGCTCTGCTCACAGGTCACTTCTGCATATGTGCAGGATCCCTAGCTATAAAATGAACTTTTCTGACCCCCATGAAGCCCACCTGCCTGCCTGAGACTTTGTGGTTTGTTGAACTGGGTTCCCAAACTTTATTTTTTTGTGAGCATCTACTGTCAAAAGCTGCAGTTTCAGGCTGTATGACCACTAATGGCAGGAGAGCTGAGACTTGCCCTTCTGTCTGTGGTTGGATATGCCCAGCAGCTCCTGCTGCAGATAGCCCAGTCCTCCCTGATCTGTTTTCTGTGCTCCTAGTAATACATGTTCAAAACCAGTATAACTGGGATCCACACCTCAGGTCTAAGAAAATTATAAGGAAATGGAGACTGGCTCCCCATATTGCAATGGTCCCTTAAGGCATTTATTTATAACCAGAGCTGGGATTTGTTTTTACAGGGATAGAAACGTCAGGAACAACCACTGTTCTGGGATCACAGAGGAGAAAACAAAAATGACAGTTCCCTCTATTAGAACATTGTATAGATGAAGTAAAGCTAAGCACCTTCACAGAGTTTGCTGCAGACTGCAGAGGCCTCTCTAAAATCAAGATGCTTTTCACATTTTCCATCCCCTTCCATTCCCTAATTCACATTCAAGCAAATGTTCTCTGAGATATAGGCTGTTGCTTAGCAAAGTAAAGGTTACAGCGTAATCAGCTGCTCTTAACACTGTTACTCTATGAGATAATGAGAACCTGATGTCCACACTCAATTGATCACTAAATGTGTTCCTAGAATCTGTACACTATTTCATCATTGTTGTTATCATGTTACCCAGTGACTCTGGACTCAGTCCCTCCATGTTCTGCAACTCTCTGGCTTAGCCTGAGACTGACGGGATTGCACCTTCATCTGCTGATCCCATGTCATTTGCCCACAAGCACACAGGTTTGAAAGTAGGAGGGACAGCTAAGGAAGAACACCCAAGCCCTCAAACTCGGTGAAGTGCAGTTGGAATGAATTGCATGCACTGTGGAATGGATGACAGATAGCAAACCACCAAGTTTGTAGAGGGCTTTTTGTCTTAATGACTTCTGACTGAGTAAAGCCATGGTGGAGTGTGGCAAAGACATTAATGGGATGTGTTTCATTCACTCTCCTAATCTTCTTGGGTTACTGAATGGTCCATGACTAGCAAGCCTCACTGATCATTTGTCAGGCTGAGCTGAGAGCCAGTCCATAGCAGTGTAAGGTACTGGTGGCCTTACCAAATAGGGAGAGATGTCTCCCTCCAGACTAGACACAGTCTCTAAATACCACTCCTGGAAGAAATTTCTAGAGTAGTTATAGAAACTGGACTGCATATGTCAAGTTTTCCTCTCCAGGACAGAATTCTTGCACACCATGGCTTTGGTCATCTCCCTGGCTTGAGAGTGCAGCATCATTTTCTTGGTACAATCGCAGAGTTTTTAAGGGATTTTGCCTGAAGTGGAAAAGTTGATGCTGTATGTTAGCTCTTCTGCCGCACCAAAAAAAATAAAAATGTAGACAAGTAAAGAGAAAAGCATAAGGCAGATGGACCTGAAACCCACGAAAGACTTTGAGGGAAAACATGAAGTTCAAAATGGCTAAGAGCAAACCACCTTCCAATACTCCAAAGATTTATCTGGCTGTAGATCTCTCAGGTGGCCCATCTCCCAGGGGTACTAGGTGTCTCTCAGGAGAACCATGGCATTTGTCTGACATTAGAAGTCAGCAGCCCATAGACAGGCTGCTCCAGTCTTGCTGAGGTACAAAGCAATGCACTCAGGGTAAGTACATGTCCTTCTGAGACATGTGGGTCAGCTTGAGATGCCCTCTCAAGTGGAAAAACTGGAAAAACTCCTCCTGCAGTACAGAGACGGTGCTCTTTTGGGGTGAGGGTGGGGAATATGTTTCAACAGGTTATCATACTTCTTTCAGAAAATCCAGAATCCTCATCCACACAAAACTAGTCCAGTTGATTCTCCTCTTCTGCTTGCAGAAGCAGCTCTGATGTCTAGGAACCTCCTCCTATCCTGACAGTGATCACTTCAAAAGGAGGGATGCGAATAAGAGCTGGAGTTAAATGAGAAATGTGGTTATATGGAGCTACCATACAATGCTGTAAATTTTATATCCTACCATTGAACAGGAGATCAAAAGTGAATGTACATGCTTTAAATTATTTAAACTTACAAGTAATGACAGTGCTAGTACTTTCTGGAGGTAGTGCAATGACAGTAACACAGTAGTTTAGGCCAAGGTTGGCCATCTAGGAAGGGTGTGCTACGACAGGACAAAGTGAGATTCAGACTAGACATGAGGAAGAAATTTTTTACAGTGGGAGTGGTAAAATATTGTAACAGGTTGCCCAGAGAAGTGGTAGACCTGGAAGCATTCCAGACCAGGCTGGATGGAGCTCCTAACAACCTGATCTAGTTGAAGATGTCCCTGCTCATGGCAGCAGGTTGGACTAGATGACCTCTGAAGGTCCCTTACAACTCAAAACATTCTATGATCTTGACAGGGTAAAAGCACGGCTTTTCTACCTTCTGGCCTCTTCCAGTCTTCCTCTTTGCTGAACTATGGTCCAACAAGCAAGTTGCTGCAAAGAAAATTTACTTAATTTTCACTATGGAAATGACAAATCTGGTCAGAGAAAACCTGACTTAAAAAGGTAAGTAGGTTTCTATATGTAGAGGAGTAGATAATCTCTCACCATTTATCTCACAGAAATATATGGATGTGCCTACGGCCCTTGTAAAAAAATGTCAAAATTAATGTATTAACTTCACAAACTAGTCCTGAGGCAGACTTCCAGCCCATCACTATGTAAGGAACTACTGTACACTGCTAGTATAGCACTTTCATTACACTAGCTAAGTGAAAGTTTTTAAAAAGATGGATTTAATTAAGTATATTTTCCCATACTTCTCAACATCACTAACACACAAAATAACAAGCTATAGATGTAAAATAACAAGCTATCTTTGCAAACAAACTGCACACTCTGATATTACTACTCCTCCTGACTATGGTTAAGAGGCTATAAATAAAATAAAAAAAATAAGAAAATGAAAGCAATCACCATAAAAATCACCTGTCCTTTTTTCCCCAAGTGAGTTTACTTGCCTTTAACAAAACAAAACAGCTGTTAAAAGTCTGACAAATTTTCTGCAGGGGTTTATATTTTGCAATTTTCTTCAAATGAGTTTTTTGATCTAATAAATATTTTTCAGTTTAACATTTACAGACTTGTATGGAAATAGGGGCTGATTTTGATTCCTTTGAAGCCAATAGGAATATAGCCATCAACTCTGGTACAAGCAGAAATGCAACATTCTGAGCAGAGAGAAGCTTTGTGGGCCAAAGCATCTGTCTTAGCTTCATTTTTTAGCCTTACGTGCCAGGGTCATATTCAGTTCCCAATGGTGCTATTGCAATAAAGGTTGCATTAAAGATCAGAGCCTTTACAGTTGAGACCCTCATCTGCTACAGAAGAGAGCCTGATGAGTTTCTACGTATCGCGTATTATTTTTAACCTGTTAACAGAGCAGCAGTCTGTATGAGGTTAGCAGGCCCTAGTGAGCAAGGCTGGGAAAGGGCAGCAGTAATCACTGCTCAGATGCTCCCGTGCTGCAGCCTTCATTGACTCTTGAGAGAGCAAAGTCTTCAGCCATCAGTGTTGCATGGCTGCCCTTGCTGTCACTATTGTTGATTTCACTTGGGTTACTTCAGAAACAGATAGGCTTGCAGGATTGTTTCCTACTGCCTCACCCTCTGGAATTGTTTTCATTAAATGATAAAAATTTTGATTGATTGATTGATTTGATTTGATTTGATTTTATTTAGTGGTTTGTTGGTTTGTTTTTTTTTTTCAGCTAGGTGGGTAGGGACTTCTGATTCTTCCTCAGGTTTTTGGAAAAGAGTTACTGGAGAAATACCACATTTCCACAGCCTCCAGAATTACAACACACTACCACAACCTCCAGAAAAGAGGCACTGCAGAGAACTTCAGTTCCTATAGGCCATTCATAGTTTCCCATACATTGAAATTCTCAACTAAAAAGATCAAATGAGAGAATAAATAGGGATCGCAAAGACTTCAGGAACAAAAGTGTGTAGGAAATTTTCATAGGCAGAAAGAACAGTTACAGGTCAGGATGCCTTCAGGCATCTAAAAAATATAATGGTCATTGTTGCTCATGACAATGTCCTTCCTAGTGACAGCAATTCTGTTATCAAGGTGACATGAAACTGTCCGAGTTGGTTCAGGACAGGGTTCTGTGTGATAAGCACTTTAGAAACACTCCAAAAGTGCAGTCAACTCCCCTCCCATGAGACCACTGCTGTTAAGTCCCTGCTGTCAATAAAACTTGTTGCTCTTAGTTGTCTGGGTTTCTCTGAGAAACAAATATTTACCAGCTTCTGATTCGCACAGTCTTCTAAAGGTCACAGATGCCACCTCCAAGGGGAGCCAAGCTATTCAACCTTAAACTATTTAATATTGGCTTCCTGTACAAGCCTGCGGTGCCATAAAAGCAGGCATCACTATGGGACTTATGTGTAAGGATGGAGGAGTAAAAGGTTCTTCTCCTCTTGGCCCTCTTCAGCATGTTATTTTTAAAAGCTTATGCATTCAGTGATGGCAATAGATGCCTCCATTCTGCTTATCCGTTTGAAGAGGGTTGATGTGTTAGATGCTAATCGTCTGCTTAGATGTAAGAATTACTTTCTCATATAATAAATCTGGATGGAGGAGAGAGAAAATGTGTTTCTTGGGATTGGTATTAGTGGTAAAAGTTTGAATTAAGAAAAAAAAAAAATAAGTCTAGGTTTTCCAAAACCATAATAGCCCTTCTATGTCCACTATGTAGTCCACCATATGTAGTAATCTGTAGCTTCACAAAAGCTTTAACTCATTTTAGCTCCCGGCCTCATCTCAAGTTCTTAAGACTATTCAGGCAAGAAATACTCTCTGGTAGTTACTTTTTATACCTACCTTTCATTTCATCATTACCAAAAATCTCAACCAGGAGAATCATTGGGGAAGGTTTTATCAAATTTCATGCACTGATTATTTCATGCTAACTCTTTTCATTTCAATTGCATAATTTCTAATAACACCAATTGCCTTCATGCTCATCTGAACTACTTGCCTGTGAAGACAACTGTGTTCTGAGCTACACCCTCTGCCTGGCGCAGTGGTTTGGAGTTTGACTTGTAAATTTCTAGTCATGTCTCCTCTTCCTTTTCTGCCTTGTTTTGGCTTTGGTCTGTATAGGCATTAGTGAAGGTGAAGCTTTATATAACTGGGAGCTACCAGTTCTCTTCCTGACTGGGATCATTTAGGTCTTGCTTGAGTTCAGCAAGAACGAGTTCACTTTCTTTTAAGACTCATTTTTGTCATCTGAGCTAGAAGAATCACAAGAGACCAAGGCCCTCACTTAAGATGCCTTTGCACACAGGTTAATCAAGCCTTGGGAAATACAAGTCTTACTTTAACACCCCTAGGATGGAAATTGATAGGATTGACATCATTTTATAATTTGATTGCTCTACTCAGTGTTGTATGTTTCCTGCACAAATATCACATGTCATATCACCCAAATACATTACATTTATGCAGGCCAATAATATCACCTTTGAATAGGAGAAAATTTCTAACAGTAAAGATAAGAAAATGCTAGGATAGGTTGCCTAGGGAGGTTGTAAGGTTGCCATCATGGGCGGATCTTCAAAGTGTGCTGTAAATAATATGTTCCCTACAAATCTGCCTGGAATTCGGCAGGAATAGCTGCTTGGGCTTGGAAGCAAGGAGATGGATTAGATGGTCTTCCGAATCCTTCTGAGGGCTGTACTCCATGTCTTCTGCTCAAGATAAGCTCTCCATCACAAAGTCTTCTGAACTATGAGGCATGTGTCTTATCAGGCCTTGGTGATTCGCACAAGTGATTCTCTAAATAGAGGTGCTTTGCTGAAAAACAAAAGCCTTATATAGGAAAAAGCTTGGATTGCATGCTGGTGTGTGATGCTTTGGAGACATCATAATCGCTGTGTCTGAAAATTTTACCGAGCCTGTCAGTAAGCTGAAAGTGTACAGGACAAAGGCCATGCAAAGTGTCTGTCTGAAACTAGTGACTCTCCTCACAGAAAGAGCCATTGGAAGATCAGTGCCCAACAACACTACTGTTTAAAAAGCTGTTCCCTGGGGATGTCACAACTTGAGCACTTCCACTCAGATCAATCCATAAAGAATACCTTTTTTACAACTGACTGATGTAATACAGAAATGAACTCCACTACAACCAACATCAGAGTTACTTCATCTTCTTCTATGCTGCCTCGCAGAAACAAAGTAGGTCATTTTCTATCTTATTTGAAATTTAAAGGGTAGAAACAGTTCTTATTCTGGATATTAGGATATTAGGAATTTGTGTTTCTGGATGTGCCCTTCCTTTGGTTGTTGTTGTTGTTTGTTTGTTTGTTTGTTTGAAGAGAAGGAGCAAAGCATGTAAAATATCAGTAAGCTAAAATAATCAATAAGTTAAAATGTCACAACAGCCATGTTCTTCTGTAGAATTCATTCTGTCCTGCACCAAGTTCATACAGGCCCACTTTCAGAGCTGGAAGCTACTTTTGGTAAAGATTTGCAATGCAACACCAGTGTGAATGCTGGGACACAACAAGACAATTTCTGGTGGAATAATACCTCTGCATCAACATACATGTGCATTTTCTGAAATAACCATGTCATCTTGGAATGCAAAATCCCTTCCCCAACATGATGGTTCACTTACTGCTCAAGCAGGCCAAAATGACTCTGCAGTGGAAAACACAGTCAAACTAAAGAAGCTCTCTGAGGGTTTCGTGAGGAAGGACTAGAAATCCTGGATATTCTGGCTGCTTCTCCATGGATGTGAGTAGCTCCCTGTGGGACAGCAGGGCAGGAAGCTCCAACTGAGAAGGCTGGATGGGGTCGACCATGGGAGAGACCAAGCTGGCAGAGTCTGGCTGTCACTGGAGGGAAGAGGAGGGAAAAGAAAGTCACTGGTCCTCCCTCTCTGCTGCCTTGGCCTGCTGCCACCTGAGTAGGATGGGGTTTGGGAGGCTTCAGTCCCATCTGATTCTTTTCTGAATCACACTCTTCCCCAGGCTTCTCCAGAGCCCACGATCTACTTAAGGCCATTCTCCAGGTGAGCACTGGTGAGTCATGGGCTCTTTATACATGGAATACCAATTCAGGAAATGAAATTCACCTTCCCACAGGGTGAATGATGCTGCTCATCTTTTTTCCTCCCTTGCAGCTTACACTCTTCCAAGTGTCTTTCTTTCCTCCTTTTCTCCAAAGCTGCAAGTGAAAGTTACTCTGGTGCAAACCAGCTTGGTTTCAGTGACACGAGTGCACCAGAATATGACCCAGACCTTGGTTTTAGGTCATCGTCATGACTGTGGCATATGCAGCTTTCACTTGCCTTGCTGGACATGGGGCATAGGCAGAGCGCATTCCTCTCTTCTCAAGGGCCAGGGAAAAGCCCAGATGTTCCATTTATGTCACAACAACTATATTAATTTGCTGCTGACTGATTTTTTTCAACTGTGTAGTGCCATTTTCAGTATAATTTTCCTGATCTTCACAAAACTCCACCCTCGTACTGCCCCATTTGCTAGCTCTCAATGTGAGGATTGGCAGCAGCATTTTATTGGAGAAACAGTCAAAGCAGGGAATTAAGACATGGCTTCATTTGGAGATATTAGTACCTGAGTCACTGGGATGTCATTCAGGCCTGAGGACAGCCTGTGAAGGCTTTCAGATCACATGCATGCATGACATTTAGAAGAGGTGGGTGACCTCACGAGAGATTATCTGAGAGATCTAAACTGGCCATAGAAGGTGGCATTGGAGGCTTTCATTTATCCTCACTAACCTCCAGCAATAAAAATGGAGGATGAGCACACGGATGTGCATGCAGGAAGTATGCGAGAAGCGCTGAGAACATTGTGAAAGTGAGAGGGCTGATAAACCATACCCCAGCTCCAGTGACATGTGGCTGTCATGGAAAGAGGGAGGACAAGGACACTATGTGTTTCACGGGACAGAGTGCTTTATTTGATTTTGTATGTGTGTGCATTTGCCACTTTACTGTGCAGTAAAGTTAGGAATTCGTGCTCCTCTCCTGGTTTGTGTAGGAAAGCATGAATCTGGGTATTCTCCTGACCTTCTGTGGCAGGATGCAAACCCCCCTCTCTGCCCCTCCTTCAGTATGGAAGAAGTAGGCACATCTCCCTCTCTCTCTGCTGTTTGAGGCTAACAGCTTCTGTTGTTTGGCCCCAGAGCACCCTGGCCAGGGCCATTAGGAGAAGGGAGTGCCGAGGCACCAGTGAGCCACTGGGCACCTGCAGCCAGTGTGGGGAATGTTTGGAGGCTTCAGGGGCACCCACAGCCAGTGTGGGGGTGCAGAGCAGCTGCTGGAATGCCTACAGTCAGATCTGATCAGCCTATAAAAAACAGGATTCTCGTCGAGACTCCGCCCATTGTCGTGGGTCTCTCGGAGCACGAGCAAGATGCTGCTGCCGAGACCCCCCTCCCCGGGATGGAGACTCCGCTTGCCGTGCCGCCACGGGTGTGAGTAAAACTTCTTGCAGGATTGCGAGTATATTTATACTTTCCGTGCACATATGCACGTGTAACTTTCTATGCTCCATATGAACACGTGTAAAATTAATCCTCGCAGAATCGCGGGTGTATTTTCCTTCCGTGCACATTTGCACGTGGAACTTTCCGTGCACATTTGCACACGTACTTTCCATGCTTAATACAAGCACGTGTACTTTCCGTGCACATTTGCACATGTAACTTTCCGTGCTCAATATGAGCACGTGTATAAATTATTTCCTCACACAATCACAAGTGTATTTTCCTCCCGTGCTTCCACATAAGCATGTGTAATATTCCGTGCACATTTGCACATGTAAGTAAATTAACCCTCGCAGGATTGCGAGTGTATTATAAATTTACCCTCGCGGAATCACGAGCGTACACTTCCCGTACTCACTACAAGTACGTGTATCTCTTTAAAAATAATCCCACACCGTGTTTAGGCAAGTGTGTACTTCTCCGGGACTCAGGGACGGCTCCAGTATTGTTTTGAGTGAAGCCACGTGCATGCACACTGTGGACCGCATTAGATGAAGATGAAGAACCACTGTTTTAGAGGAAGAATGCTCTCAATAGAAACTACTGCAGAACCTGTAAAAACCATTTACTAAGAACATAACATCTGTAAGAAAGACAAACAGAATTTCACTTTCACTAAAAATACAGCAAAGGATTAGATCACTTTTCACAGTACAACATCCAGACAAAATAAAATGTAATTAGTTAGCAGACAAGATTTATCAGCCACTGGTGCATGAGAAACCCACAACTGGTATCAGGGCCAGAACATTGTCACTTCGATATTGCACATGCAACTAGTCACCAGTTTTCTGTAGAGTATCTTTGAAAACATCCACTTCATAGTTAGTGCAAAATAATGTAATGGGAAGAGAGTATAACACATGAACAGATGTGTTTATTTTATAAATGTCTTTAGACTCCTTCCAAAGACTCAGGAAAATTGAGTTTTACCAAATTCGACTGATCTTATATCCAACCCTTAGCTTTTTGTCTCTAGAGAATTGTTTCATCTAGAGGCATAAAGTAAGGAGCAAAACTGCAGTACTTTTTAAGAGCTGAAAAACTGGTATGAGGGGGGATTTCCTTTGTAATTATTCATGCACCAGTAGCACTAAGCAGCTTGTATACTAAATACAAGATTTTTTTTTTTTTTTTTTTGCCAAACACATTACTTAATCTGCCTCACTTATAAAGCAAAAAATAATTCAAATTAAATGTGCACACATTAGGGAAACCAGGACTTTGTCACAAGGGCAAAAGAAAATTATTTCAACATTTTGACCCTGAAGCTATTGCCAAGAAAAATACAGCTACTTTCCTTGGATAGCCTTCTCTGATTCTCTTCTCTCAACATCAATTTTTTACAACAAAAAATGGCCAAAGTGATGGATTTTTATTACATCTTCCCATAAGTAATTTACAGACAGCATGGAACAAGAGATAAATAAAATTGCTATCTTTATCACCCATGTGATTGCACTGAGCACGGTCCTGGTAAGAAGCCACTGAACTCAATGAACTGCAGCTCAAGACTTTGATTTTGGGAATTCACATCTATAAACACAGTTGCATTTAGCTACAGATGTTTTGCTAGTGCAATAAGTAAAAAGTAGTACAATGAGGCCTTCCTTTTACTACTAAGAATAATAACCTACACTATCAGAGAAAATGCAAAACTGCCAGTTTAGTTCTATAATTCGAGTTATACATAAAGTCAGGTCTCCAGAGTTTTAAGGCAAGTAACATTATTTGTCTTAGAAATGCAGAAGCATTATAATCCTTTAACTGGAAGTGATTAAAGCAGAGTCATCAATTGAAATACACTCAAACTCAGCAACAGCTTTCTGGTAACAGTAATTATGATTTTATTTCTACCTTTATCATTATCTCTAAGTTAAACATGTTTGAATTTTTCTGTGCAGATGATCAGAGAAATCATTAGAGTGTGTTTTTGTTCAGCAGTTGATGATTAAAAGTCTCTCACCAAATGTGCTGGCATCTTGGTTTCTGATTAGACTAAACCCTTTGCCATAGGCACAGCACAATAACTATTTCTGTTTTTCTAACAGAACAAGAACTCACCACATTGTTGCGCAGTTTCTCAGAAAAACATGTTCACTTAGATTGAAGAAGTCTCTATTTCAGCATTGGGACAACAAAAAACTACAGTGCAGAGAACTGGGTAGGGAGTTGAGAAAGTGAACTCTTCCTCCACTTCACATGCACAGAGCTTAGTGACACCAGCATTATACTGTCCTTTTGATTTACGGTCACACACACCAGCCCTATGTGGAAACCAGAGCATAGGGATGACATTGAAATTCAGGTATTTTGCTTTACTTCATGTGTTCCCTATTCAGCAGGTTAGGGATTGTGGGGTGGAGAGGGGTTTATCTCTCTGTGGTTCAGTTGTGATAACTATTTATTTTGCTGCAACCATTCCTCTGGCTTCACTGCTGAGTGGTGATCATGTATCATCTCATTAGTGAGGTGTTAATACATCAGAGCTGTTAGTGAGTTGGGCTCATACCCACAAAGTCTGGCACATAACCAGATGAAATAGGCATGATTTTAGCATGATCTGTTGTTATGTATTTCTGTGCTCATCCTTCACTCAGTCTCTCCCTACATTTGTGACAAAATCTAACATTTGCAGGCAACGTTTTCCATGTCGGAAGTAACAGACTGCAGAGTTGCCTGGGGCATCTTTCACTAGTCTGTTCATGCCCTATAGTCAGACCCTTTAATGAGACTTAGAAAGCAACATCACTAGCACATGATGGTTCAGACCAGTTGTTAACAGTTTACTAGCTGAGATGCAACTACTGTTTAGTTGCTAATTTTATGCTTTAGTAAATCTTCCTTGTAGTGCTAAGACCTAACTTGGGGTCCTCGTTGATCCCCACGCTCCATAGCTGTCAGCCTCTAGACAGTCCAGAATATATTTTGAAATTTCCTTTAAAATAAAAAATTAAGCTGAGAAAATATATTGTTTGCCTTTGCCTAGCCCCTTACCACCATTAAGATGTTTTGATGGCCACTGGTGGTACCCCTCCACTTTGTAACAAGGAGTTGAAATCTGGCAAAAGCAGCACACTACTATGTCAGGGATAGAGTCCTTCCACTTACACATCCAGATGTGATGACTGGGATGTGGTCTCAGGTCTCCCCATCCCCTAGAATTTCCAATATGAAGTTTCCTAACTGTAAAAGGAGTGGGAAGAATGAGGCTTTACCTTTCTGCAGTTCTCTGAAATTAGTATTTTTAAATTGAATAAAGTATAATGAAAGCTGAGGCCCTGACTCATCTCGCCTTCAACATGCTTTTGGCTCGAGGGATTGTGTTTTCTCCTCTTTTTATCACTTCCATGCTGGCAGGAACAATCCAGTCCAATATCAGTGACTGATAATGCAGTGTGGGGAGAAATTGTTCATTTTTGATTGAATAGACATGTTAATGTTATTGGTATGTAAATGAAAGGTGCTCCTGATGCATTCTGCCTCTTGACACTTTCATTTCAACCTGTCTTTTGGGGATGTTCGCCTCAAAGGAATGCATTAAGGGAAATCAGCCATGAGCATATAAGGATGAAACAGGATAGTAAGGGATGTCTGTATTGCACATTGAAAGTAAAAAATACAATAATGTCCATTTAATTGAGCTACAGCGAGTAGAGCTCTTTTCTAATTTCCTGCACAAAGCCATGCAAATATATGTAATAACCTAAAATACAAAAATATTGCCAGTTAGCTTTTGTGCTATTTGATGTAGCAAAAAACAATCAAATGGATGCCATTGTTAGCAATATTCATCTTGAAATCTGTTTTCTAACCAGAATAATTATCTTTATTTTAATTGAATAAACAAGAGGCAGGCTGAGAGTTGCAGAGCATGTAGAATAGTTTTCAATCAACAGTAGCAGAATATTATTACAAAACAGCTCCTCTTATCCCTTCACAGTAAATAACACAATAGAGACTATGGAGACACGGTGTATGAAATTTCTCTGACAATAAGATATCATTTCCAAAAATAGAATATGCATTGAACAGTTTTTGTTTATGTACAGTCCATATAAAACAAGTGTCAGGGATTAATCATCATATGTAAAAGTTGATGTGATCGTACATGATTTTTGCTCAGCATCAGCATTTCAATGTCCCCTTTTTATTTGGGCTTCTGAACACTGTGATCCTCCAACCTATATACAGGAGCATGTTCCATCAAGGCCGGTTGATCTTTTTATTTGAATAAAGGTTGCAGGTTTGCTATCAGCTAGCTCACATCTTGTATTTTCATTGTAGAAAGTAAAGGTGATGCACAGATATCAGAGCACCAGTGCATTTTAGATTCTCAAGAAAAATAAATACTTGGGCTTTACAACAAAAGAATTTAGCTGAAGTCATCAGAAAGACCATCACTTTTAATATCTTCATTTCCTTTATTATACATGATACACAATTCCTCTTCTATAACCCGGAATACACAATAGCAAACTAGATGTTACATTCCTCATTTATTCTGCATTTTGTCAAATAATTTTAAAACCTTCTTGTCCATATTGATTTTTTTTTCAAAAGGAAAGAAACCTGATTGTCTACAAATAATATTTTTTTAAAAGTATTTATTCCACTTTTTCTCAAATTTCAAATTACACTATTCCCCATTCTCAAGTCAAAATTATTCCCCAATACATACATGTTAATTGCTAGTTGCTGTGTTGTGTTTAATTTCGGCAATACTTCCCTATGTTAAACAAAATGCACAACAAGAAAGTGTTGATATAAACATACAAAGAAGATGCTTCCTATGGGGTATTGCAGAGTTAGGAAGTTCATAGTCTTCATACAAATATATAAAATATTTCAAATTATCTTCATTCATTGGAATACATTCGGTTTCTCTTGTCAGACCTGTGTGACAAATACAAGACCAGAAATTAATCATTCGTTGGTGCATTCACAGGTATTTTGAGGGCATGCAGAAAAGTACCTGTAAGTTGTGAGGGGGAGTATATTCCCTGCACCAGCAATTTTGCTTTCACTCAGTGTACTTGTTTATACCCAAGCTCAGGGAATACAGTGTGGGTGTGAAACAAATCTTTCTGATCCACTAGCTTTTTCCACCCACACTCTGAATCTCTGTCTGATTAAACTTAATGACTCTGTTAAGAGCTCAGGTCCTTGAAGCCTTGAGTTTTGCAGATGAGGTGCGGGGGGCTCCTGGGCTGCCCCTTCCCTTGGGCCAGCAGGGTCCAGCCCTGCCCAGATCTTGGGACTCATGCTTGGGGAAGCCCCAGTGCAGCTTCTGCAGGCACCAGTGGCAAATCCTGCACTGTGCCACAGCAGTGTGGCCATGCCACAGGTAGTAGGGACACATCAACTGGATAAAAATCAAACTAGTATTTAATTTTACCAGGAAATACTACTTACTGATATGGACATATATATTACGCCACACCACAGGTAGTGGGGACACATCAATTCGATAAAAATCAAAATAACATTTAATTTTACCAGCAAATACTATTTACTGATATATACATATATGTGTATATATATTAATTTTCAATATTTTTTTCAGTTGCTTTGGTTATCCTCTTCTCTTGCTTCCTCTGTTTGCCCATTAGAGTCCTTACTGGTAGTTAGCGTCCTTCTTTGTCTCCTGTCCAAACTGAACAGTCCCAGGGATTTTCAGCCTCTCTTCTTTTAGTAGTGTATCTGTTCCTGTAACTATTTTTGTCACAAATTCACTCCTCCCCTACTTCTGCTTTAATTTTCATGACTGACCAGCACTGAAGACAGTATTCTAGACATGGCAGAATAGTATTTTCTGTGCTGTTTGTATAAATTCCACGGGAGTTAATTAATTTATTTATGTAAAGTGAGGTGGGGAGGTGTTTAGCTGCTGTCTGGGGAATGATGAGCAATTTCTACTGACCTGTCTAGAGCGACTCTTTCCTGCATAGTCACAGCTAATTTGAAGCCCAGCATAGGGTCTATTCCTGTTCTCTTTGAAGTTAACAAGTATTGGCAGTTGCTGTTCATAGCAGCAGTTCCAGACAGCTCAATACTGAAGAAAACAGGTTTTGCAAATAACTTTCAAAAGCTCAAGACACTAACTTTCTCAGCATATAGGTTTAAACAGATAAGATGTAAGCATTTGGGATGGAGGCATATCTCTGTTTTTGGTAAATTTTATTGATTTCCTGAACCGTTCACATATGAAAGCAGAGGGAAAAAAAAAAAACCAAACCAACCACGGGACAGAGAAAAAAAAGACAACTTTCTATACTTCATGATGAGTTACATAAAATCAGTCTTTTCTAGGCTCCTGAACATGTGTAGGCTGCACACATTTGAATAAATATTGGAGGGACGTTCAAAAGACTGGAATTGCTTAGCTTTGAGAAGAAAGGCTTCCCTGGGGAAAAGAGGTGCTATGCAGAAAAACCCTACCTGGCCTATGCTAACTGCTTGAAAGTGCTAGCAAGTTTTGAATAAAGAAGTTGAATATTAATTAACATGACCTGAAAATAACTGAGGGGGTGTAATTGTCCACAAAAAAGAGGTCATAAAACTACACATAGTGCTACTAACCCTGCATGGCAATTAGCAATCAACCAACCTAACTGTCTCGTAGCCCGATTCAGTGAGGCAATGTACTATTCTGTTTCATTTGAATTTTGTTTTCAAGGTAATTTTAGGTACTTATCTTTCTGATCTCAAAGACAAAATCCAACTTTAAGGCTGTATTTGACGGCTCCCCAGGATATGCATGCACGTGTAATCCTGTCCTATATAATTAACACCTGCCTACACATGCTCTCTATGTGTTTCAATTGAGTATTCTCTTTTCTCTTTCAAACTGTTCTGTGCCTGTTCCTGAATGTCACAAGGTGACTGTTTTCTAGTGGTGGGTGGATAAAACAATTCTGGCTGTGATTAAACTCGGGTGCTCAAGCCTGGGATCAGGAGAGAGCGTGCAGTGAGCAGCATGCACATCTGAGCATAATGTGGTCCTCAATGTCACAATGGTTTTCAGATTCTTCTGCTGAAAGAGGCCAGTGTCAGGTTTTGCCTTCGAACACATCCTGGGCTGGTTTATGGCATGAAGGACACCTGTAATTTAACATTCTGGTTTTTAGGATTACATTATATTTTTTTGTAACTTTCTAGCAGATTCAGCATCTTAGATGGTAAGGCTGTGTTTCCTGCAGGTATCATCCTGGAGGCGAAACCTGCCCTGAATGGGAGCACCATGCTTATCTTCTCCAAGTATTATAGTTTAGCCTTTCCTTATTTCCTGAGCTCCAAATACCAGCCCACCTGTGCTCTGCACTTCAAATTCTCAGGGATATTGGTAATCAGGGTGCAAAGAAGATGGAGCCAGGATTTCCTCAGTGGTGCCCAGTGACAGGACAGGAGACAACTGGCAGAAACTGAAGCATAAGGAATTTCATGTAAAAAAAATCTTTTGCTGTCAGGGCAGTCAAACAGTGGAGCAGATTGCCCAGAGAGGTTGTGGAGTCTCCATCCTTGGAGATATTCAAAACCCAACTGGACATGGCTCTGAGCAATGACCTTGTCCTGAACAGGGGGTTGGACTGGACAGTCTCCAGAGGTGCTCTCAAGCTTCAGACAGCCTGTGAGTCTGGGAAGAGCCTTTGTTTGTCCCAAGGGAAGCTGTCCTCCACTCAATGAGGGGCAGGGTGGATTTGTGAGCGAGGTGCAAGGTCCCTGCTTGCTCCTGCTTTGCTGTGGAACTGTCAGTGAGTTTACAAACTAAACCAGCAAGGTGTTACATACTATATCACTGTCTTGTTAATAATAAAAGTAATCTGGCTGCTGGGTTTACTTTTAGCCACATGCTCCTTTTCTTCAAATACTCCCTTGTCATTTCCTTATAGATACCAAACCTTTGGTACCCAGGTCACACTAAAATAATAATTAATATCAGTTAATACCTTTATGCCTCAGAACTGAAATGTCCCAACTGGCATCAAATCTCATTCAGCTGAGCGAGCATTTCTCCTCTCCCCACTCCTACGGCACAGGAGTCTTAGTAGGCAGTGGACCCACCAAAAGCTTTGCTGTCTCCAGTTCTCCCAGTCACAAGTGAGACATGGCAGCTCTAGTTAAAAGTAACCCAGTCTTCTAGGAGGCCATGCACCTACAAGACCAGCTAAGTAGCAGGAGAAGCAAAAACATACTGTAACACCCAAGAACCCTGACACTTGCCATCCAAACAGAGAAACAACCAAATTGCCATGATGATAAACCTCGCCTCAGTGCTCAGATGCTTTTAAAAATCAAGCCTACTGTTCTCAAACTTTGTCTAAAGCACACTGCTTGCAAGCAGTGCTGTTTAAACACCTGCTAATAATATTATCCTTCTCTCAGGTGTACTCTCTGCTCTCTGGTTGCTTATAATTGCTACCTGAACTCCCTCTGCAGTCAACAGACCCTCTATTATCTCCCCATGATGTTCCAATCCACTCAGACCTCCCTCCAGCCGGCTCCAATTCTCTCTCTCCCAGATCCCAAAGGCACGTTATTTTTAGAGCTCAAACTCCTCCAGAGATCAATGGGAGTCTGTAAACTCAAAAATAGGTTGCTTATGGTACATTAATAATCCTCACATTTATGTTCCCTGGTTATTCTTCCAGCTGCTGCAGCTTATCTACCAGAGCCTCTCTTGCCACTCCACTCAACCTTATTCTACTGAACAACACTCTGCCATTTTAAAGAAAACTGAAAATTATGTTCTCGATAGCAAATACTTAAATATTGTCCTGATTAAGGATGGACTTAAGCACATTCCTAGGAGCTTTTTTGAATAATGGAATTAGAGTTTTTCTCAGCCCTCAAGACTTTCTCTGTTTCCTTTCTGAGAAGCTGCAGGGCTGTGATTGCAGTCAGTGTGGTGCTAGTGTTAGTTTCTTGGACAAAAAAGACTGGGTCCCCAAGTTTTCTAGCCACAGCAAAAAGCAGTGGCTATTTTTATGTGATAAATGATTTAATTTATGTGCTATTCAACATAGATGCAACTTCAAAAATAACTCTAAATGTATTAATGAATTGCAAAATCTCACTTTTTTTTTTCTTCTTCAAAATGACAGTTTCTAATGTTGCATCTCCATTTTTTTTTTGACCTGAAAATATGCCCAAACTAGTTAGCAGCAAGCAGATAAAAGGTTTGCCCTAAAAAAATCACCAGTAATTCCAACCATCAATATTTTCTGGTCTTATATAACATGTTAGCTAAAAGAAGATGAAATATGAAATTAATCCAGATTTTGGCTGTATCTCCATATATGCAATAAAATGACCACATTCAGTGCTGATATTATATAATGAAAGACTGTCCATGAATCACCTGAGGGCTAAATAAAATTTGTCTTTATTTGAGCAGTTTCCAGCCTTATATATATTTAACCCTAAGATTCTGTTAAGGCAGCCTATTTTATAAGAAGTAACTTTACAAAGGAGAAAACAGACATATCCCATTATCACTCCATAGAAAATCAGTGATTATAGCAAGTGCACCAAGGTTCAGTAAATGCCTCCCACTCAACAAGCTTCCAAAGTGAACGACCACATGATGTTTACTCCTCACCAGAACCCATTTATAGATCTCTTACTCACCACTATCACAGTCATACATGCAGTATATAAGAAAAGGCAGCAAGAAGCCCTCTATTTGGGAGCAGATGGGGGGTTACAGTTGGAGAACTGGGTCTTTTCTTTACAATACTCTTTAACCAAGCTGTGAAGCATGATTCAAATCATGAAAACTCCAAAGATTATAATCAATTGAAAGCATTCATTACATACCGTCAGCATTGCACATGGACAACACATACGGCTGCTTGAATCAAATTTTGCACTGACTGGGAAAAATTGATAAAAGGGGTCAAAAAATGCCTCCTCAAAAGTGCAAGTGAGAAATGAAGGTAATGACTTCCTGTGGGGTTAGGAGACCCAGGAAAGCATTTTGTTCCCACAACTTTTAAATGACATCTGGGCATTCCTAGCAAATAGCACCCTGGGAATGAAAAGGATATCGGTTTCAGTAAGGTAAGAAGGGGACAAAGTTCATGAACTTTTGTTAGTCTGGAGCAGAATTAGCCTAGACTTACAAACACACTAATCTTCAGAAGGAAAAAGCTGTGAAAAAGGTAGATTCAGGGACATAACTATATTGATTGTTCTAGTGAATTGAGAATGTGAAATAGAGATGGACTATCTCCTTTGACTCCCTAAGTCTCCTACACATCTGGTAAAAGCCTTGTCCTTCCTGAGACGGTAACCTGAAGTGCCAAGGGATCTGCTTTAATTCATCTGTCCTCACTTCGCTTTGGTGGTCAGCACTTGCTAAGATCATCTTCTTCTGTTCAACTGCTTTAATGTTTACATCCTGTCTGGAATCACTGTCCACATGGATGGTGGAAGAAGCAGTAGGAAATCAAATGTGCTCCAGGTTAACTAATTAATACCATGAAGAGCCATCAGAGATGTTTTATGTTGCAAAGATAAATTCATCCTTTGAATCTCTCCCAATGGTAGCTGGTTGACTAAATGAAAAAGTCTTCTTTTAATTAAAAAATAACAAAATAACAATAGCAACTCTTGTATATCTGAGTATCTCTCATATACCTTTTAAAATATATTTGCCCTCATTCATAGTTTCCGCACATGGTCTTGGGCAGCCAGCTCTAGGTACCCCTACTTTAGCAGGGGGGTTGGATCAGACGACCTCCAGACGTCCCTTCCAACCTTAACTATTCTGTGAATCTGTGAATTACTGATTAAATAATTTCTCCTATATTTTCTTGCACTTTACCTGCAGTCAATTGGAATATGAGAGGAAGCAGCTAAAAATTGAGCTTCAGGTTGCACATATACATACTCATAGAGTTTCAAAACAAAAAAGTTCAAAACTTTTATTCTTTAGGTTCATCCACATAGAATATTAGACAAAAATGATGTCTTTTCCACTGAAATAAAGACATTATCTTTTTGATAATGATCTTTGGTTATTTTCACTATGAAGAAATTATTGAAAGCCATATGCTCACTTTCTCATATAGATGTTGTTCCTCAATTTAATTTACATCTGTCCTCAGACAGTATGACATGAGTAACTAAGGTCAGTTTTGACCCTTTCCACTGTTTATGGTTCAGTAGTGCACGCACAAGGCAGCTGCAATAGAGCACAGTGTAACAGCATGTCTAGTCAATTGCAATAGATCTTTTCATTTAAGACAAAAAAACAGTCAAGTGAAAGCAATTCTTGCATTATACTGTTGTCAAAATTACTTGTTACCTACACTAACAAAAAGCTTTGTCAGCAAAAGGACTTGCAGAAGAGAAATAGTTTAGCCCAGTGGCTCCAAAGTGACAGCTATTGATTGAAGGTCTTTCGGATCAATATGTTATGGCAGGAGATTTATGTCCTGCCAAATAAGGAAGATATCTGTGGCATTTTTGAAAGGTATAAATTGTGTACTTAGCTGACATAACACAATTAAGAATGGCATTGCACTGACCTAATGGCTGCCATAATAGTTGAAGTGGTCAAAATCCACATTAGATAGTATGCAGTTGAAGCTCTTTGAAGGATTTTTGGCTCAGTGCAGAAATATTAAACTGTGCCTGGTTTCTAGGTTGTTCCCTTAGTTATTTGGAGATTGCAACTACTTGGGCACAGCAGTTGATTCTTGCAAGTGGTTCCCAGAGAGTTAGTAAGCGTGAACAAGAGAACACATCAACAAATCATACATGTGAATATTATTTACAGTGACAGTTGCACATAGACTCCTAGCTGAAGCCTGCTGAAGCAACACCTTGGCTTCTATACATTCATCAGTGTGCTGGTTTAGGCTGGTGTAAAGTTACTTTTCTTCAAAGTAGCTAGTATGGGGCTGTGATCTGGATTTGTGCCAGAACAGTCTTGATAATTCATGGCTGTTTTCATTACTGTTGAGCAGTTCTTACACAAAGTCAAGGCCTTTTCTGTTCCTCATCCCTCCCTCCCAGTGATTAGGCTGGTGGTGCACTAGATGGAGGAGGCACAGCTGGGACAGCTGACCGCAACTGACCAAAGGGATATTCCATACCATATGACATCATGGTCAGCATAAAGCTGGGGGAAGAAAAGCATGGAGAGGATATCCAGAGTGATGGCATTTGTCTTCCCAAGTAACCCTTATGTGTGATGGAACCCGACTTTCCCGGAGATGACTGAACACCTGCCTGCCCATGGGAAGTGGTGAATGAATCCTGTTTTGCTTTGCTTGTGTGTATGGGTTTTGCTCTACTTATTAAATTGTCTTTATGTCAGCATCTCTTGGCTGAGATCAGGAAGCTGCCTAAAACAATATGTTATGGGCTGCTAGTTGTCATCATTTAGATGAAGTAAACCCTTAATGAGCATGTTTTCATCTTATGGATTCACAACAGACCCTGGTATAAATATGCTGTTTATAGGATAAAAATTAACAGTTTCAAAGTCAGGAAAGCATATCTCGAGGTTTATCATAACTAAGTAGTTCATAAAAAGACTGAATTTTTAAGGACTGATTATTTATAACACTTAAAAATGGTATTACAAAAAAAAACCTATACAAACTCTGATATACCTTCTGTTATCAGTATTGCTGCTGTGACTTTTTCTGGAGCTACCCTCAACATTTTCTCTCCACAGTTTACATGTCTTAAAAGATGGTGGCTGTAACACATTTACCTCACATTAAATTCAGATTTTATTTTTGACTTTCTGCTTTTTATTAATGTTTTCCCTCCAACTTCTCATAACCTAAAGTGTCATACCTATAAAATGGTTTTGCAGATCTATCTTCAGTTTTTGGAGCGTATGAGGTCATTTTTGATTCTCAATGGGAAGATCAAGTAGTATATACCAAATGCTGTGATTAAATTTATTGATGAGGTGCTGCAGTCCCTCCTTCTACCTCTGTTAATAAGAACTATGCTGTGGTACTTGCTACCTCTGAACTTAGTGCCTTCTGAAGTTGAAAAAAAATAAAAATAACCCACCCAAATATTTTTCCTCTGTGGTACATTACTAAAGCTTGATAGGTTCATTCATTCAGGTGCATGCTTAGAATTATTGTTTGTTGTAATTATTAATAAATATGGCGGAAAATTTGTTCTCTGAGTTCATGTTAAGCTATTCTCATTCACCTACAGCACCTCTGCTTTAAAAAGGATTTGGATTCTCAATATAGGCATCACTCAACGGCTTGGTTCCTTTATTAAGGTATCATCTTGATCACATTAGCACGTATGCCCAAATAGTCTGTTAATGAAGCCACATGACCTTAAGAGCTTAAGCAGTAAAAAATTTATGACGCTGAGATTAGAAAGGGATTTCTGGGACAGTTTAATTTTACTTCATTTTTATTCCCTATAATAGCTACAGAGACAGTGAAACTTCAGGAATTATTGTCATAGCAAATTCATCAGTGAGGTAGCAAAGGCCTGAGATCCAACCCTGCAAAGTGCTTATTATTTAATTTGAGGTGCTACAAATCCTATTGATTTCTCCAATGATAACCAAAACCACTTAGCAGCTTGCATGCACAGGGTGAAAAACAGACAGTAGAAATGCACCTGCATCACCTGGGTGATGGTGCACCACAAAAATGAAAAGATGTTGCTAGGTCCCCCCATGAAAAACAGCCTCAGCCTGGTAATTGTGATGTCTACAGGACAAAGAAATGTACAGAAGTGGCCAGGCTAAGCACTATTAGAAGTAAAATAAAGATTCATAAGATCTTCAGCACTTAAAAAAATCAGCAATAAAAATGTGCTACTAAAAGATAAAGTCCAAAGATGCTATGATATTCGAAGCTACAGGATGTCTTTGTTGTACTGAAGGTGATGAAGGCTCTGTAAGGGGCACTCATTGATGCAATATGAAATGCACCTGCTGAGAGTTAATTGCATGACTGGAGTTTCTCAACCAGGATGTTTCTCTGAAAGTCAAATTTCCAGCTAGGAGAAAATGTATATTATGGTGAGCACTCTTGCTACAGGGACTCCATGCAGTCAGTGCTTAGTAGCTCACCACAGGGATAACTGGGGGGCAAATGCCTCACAGGTGTCTGTGGCAAAAGTACAGGAAGCAAGAACACAATGACTGACATCGTGCTGTGTAGCTTGGATTAAACATGGTCAAATTATTATGAGGTTAAAAAAACGCCAGTATTCCTAGACTGTTTCAAAAGGGACTTACGAGTGTAGGGGCCACAACCTTCTGGCTGGTTCATGAGCTAACACATCGCAAGCACTACGGCTCCAAAAAGTCAAATCCTTTCATGTCCCACAGCACAAGCATGGGGACCAAAGGCATTTGGCACTTCTCAAAACCTTGCTGCCTGATCTCATGGCAGTCCCATTCACTATTCTGGAAGCTTCACCCCACCAGCCTTGCCAGGCTTGGCCAGGCGCTCAGCTCACAGCAACCTACAGGCAGCTGCGTGGGCCAGCCACCACCAGGGCCTGTGCCAAGCAGCAAAAGAGGACATGTGGTGGCATCTCGTGGCCTTGTAAATCCTCAGTCAATAGCCTGGACTATAACAATCTTAATGGCCTGTGTCTGCACCACAGCCATAGCATCGAGGGTTTGAAGCTGCTGAACAACAGGTGTTAGAAGTACTTAAAAATGTTATTTGTTATTCAGGATGGACAGGAAGCTGGAAATCTCACAAAACAGAGCTTCATGCAAAGACTGCCTGATTTTGTTTAAAAATTTTGAAAAATCCCCAGATATTCTGTGCTTTTCTGTGAAAATTCAGGCTACCTAGTTTTCTTTTACATTAAAAGTAGTTGATTTTGAAAGATGGAAATTTGGAGAAAGGTGACCTTATTTTTACTGACATTTTTATTGTAGAGTAAAATATCTTCCAGTTGAATCCTTTCAGCAGTCTTATTTTAGTCTCTCAAACAGTACAATAAAAGCTTTTTTGGAGTGGGCTATCACTCTCAAGATCATGCTGTTTCACGCCATATGAACTCTAAAATGCAGAACTCTGCTACATAATTAAATGATGAGCACCGATTTTCAAGTGATTGTTTTACTACATGAAAGACATTCTGGAGGAAGGCACTTGCCTTGGACTTCTTTTACACTGGCACTTCATTTGGTGCTAGCTCCAATCAAATATTAAAAGCTCCACTGTAAATTATGTACAAAACTTTCTCACCAATCTGAATGCAACGTATCACACAGCAAAATGCTGCTGTTGGAAAAGGGTTCTCTGATGTCACACTTTAATGCTCATGTCTTTTGTTACTGTCATGCTGGCTGACACTTAATAGTCCTGAGAAGCTGGCATTTTCTCCAGAGATGCATGCTCAGTGGTAAGCAACACTGCTTGGTACCTGCATGGATTTTGCATACTGAGAAGAGTTTAAAAAATATTTGCATTTTTAAATCAAAAATTGTAATTAAGATAATCTGAACTTTTATTTTGCTGGAGATGGTAGAGTTACAGGGGCAAAGGCTGCAGAAAGTGAAATATCTGGCTCGTTGCTTATTTCTGTGGAGTCCACAAGTGCATGCCCTCATTAATGGCATTTCTAAAGTGCCATTGGTCTTTGTTGCCCCCTGACATTCGTGGAGTTGATGGCTCTTTCCTTTTTTAAAAAAAAAAAAAAAAAAAGTTGAGGAATTGAATGATAAAAAGCAATATTAAAGCAATATTAAGTTGATAAATTACTCACATATGCATCAGTTAATCGCTTAAGATTGAACACGTAGCCTAATAGTGGTTATTCATATTTAAAAGGTAAGATATAGGTACCAAATTTTCTTTCCCCTATACTTAAAGTGACGTAGGTTACTTCAGAGACATACCAGTATGTATAAAAGATGACTCAATGCTACTGTGTTAGTTTTGTAGCCACACATAATTTTGCAGATATGAAATGGTCAGGGCAAAATTGTTATAAATTGTAGCTTTCAAGTAGCACAATATAAGGCAGACTGTACAGTGTGTTAATTCGCCTGCACTGGCAAACACATAAATACCTACCAGATTTTAACATTGCCTCAGCACTTTCATTTAGTCTTTAGAATTCACATATCCTCCAGGATGCTAGCTCTGCCATTCATTTTTCATGGCAGACACTCTCCACCTCTCATGCAACTTTAAAGTTTGAGCGGAAACGTCTAAGCATTAGGTGTTAATTGCTTAGACTTTGAAGAGCCATGTGTTCAAACCTTGGCAAGGCAAAATTTGTCTTTCATTTGTCCGTGAAGAAAATGTGCATTTCATGGTGGTTTTAGAAAGGACTATGTCACAAAATGTTTTATAAAACAAAGCCCAATCATCTGTGTCCTGAAGGTAATTGAATTTTGGTGTTGCTTTTACATACATAATTTGGGATTAAAGCTATATATATTTATATCATGACTGTTTATGAATTTCACATTCCAGGGCAATGAAACTAAAAGCAAACAGCATCTTGGTGTACTGCAAACACAACCTTTCTTCCTTCAGTGAAGCGAAAGAGGAAAATGACAAGAGAATTATTAGGTTGGATAATTATGGGAGAAAAAGCCGAGTTTGTTTGATTTGTTGTCTGAGAGCTGGCATGGGCTGAGGCTGCTGAAGTTTATTTAAAATGCAACGAGCTTTGGTACCTTAGAATATGCCAAGAGTCAAACTGGTCCAACATTTTGTGATGGAACATTTCTCCACTGGGAAAGGTTTATGCTTTGAACGTGTAACTTTTTATGGAAACATCTTGCTTTCAGCAATTCTTCTGTTGCAACATGGAACACTGAGCATGACTGATCTGGGCAGTTTCTTATCAGCCCCCGTGCTGGCTCCCGGCAGGCTGCCAACAGGCTGGTGCAGCCCTTTGACGGGGCTTCCAAGGGCCAAGAACTTCAAGTCTGCCAGACTTGAAATCCCTAATTCCTGCTCAAAACTTCTGCCATCCAGAAGTTGCTGGAAACAGCTAGTTTCTCTACTCAGGGGATAAATATTCTGTGTTTTTAAACTAAATTGTATGGTTTAACCTCAGATATTCCTGCACTTTTGTGGTCCAGATGAGGGAAGGGAACAGCTCTGCAGTATAACATGAAACTGGCATGTCCAGAATGGTTCCACAGCTTCTGCCTTATCCCAGTTTCCTGCTGCATTGATCTCCACTTCCATTCTGATGTGTGATGTCAAATACTTTAATGCTGCCCTTCAAGATTCATTTTGACAATTCCAAACTCTAAAAATTATACTGTATGCCCCATCTCCCACAGACTCAAAGACCAGACCACGAGAAGTATTTAAAAAAAAAAAAAAATCCAAATAAATTTTTTGTTCATTTAATTTCCTTCTCTCCATTTTTGTATGCCACTGCAAGGATCTTTGTAAACATGCCACAATGAATGGGTCAGAAGCCAAGCCCTATGCAGATGCTAAGCAATACTCACACATATAATAATAATAATAACAACGACGACAACAACAACAACAACAACAATAATAAAACCCTGTTCAGTCCAAGGTGATTTCTAGTACACAGTAAGACACAATTCATGACACAACAACTTTGAGACAAAGGGAGGCATAAGGAAATGGCAACTTGGTTATATTTGGTAGAATAATTAGCAGACTTAAAATAGGAGCTGCTCACCTGCTGATGCGCAGCAATTAATATTATTATTATGCTATAAGCTTCTTGAGCCATCTCAGGCCAGTGTTTTGAAGGCAAAGCATTTAACTGGTTAAGCTCGAAAACCCCTCGAGGCCAGGCACTTAGCGTTTTTCTGGAAAGCCGGTGTGGTACCTATTTACAGCTTCAGAGAGTTTGAAGTATTTTAGAAGTCTGCCCTCTAGTTTCCCTGAAGAGTTACTGTCACGATGCAGTATTTACATATATTTGACTGTGATTTTTTTTCTCTCTGGAATAATTATTTCCACTTCTTTCCTAAAAATAAAATTTTTAAAAAATCACAGCCCGCCCAAAATCCTGCCAGCAACCTGGAGTGTAAAGCAACTAGATTCAGCCTTAGCCCTTTGAGCAATGTTCTCTACTAGAATCGTTATATAAGTTGAGTTGGTAAAACCACAATTTCATTTGAAAATTAATGGTTTGAAAAAATAAATAAATAAATAAATAAATAAATAAAAGGCCTTCATTAATGATAAACCCAGTGAGCACAAGAAGAGAAATAACAGTCAGAAATGAGACTTTCGCATTTTAGCACTTCACATGGCTGAAGGAGCCGCAGGACAGACTGCTGCTTTACGTTATTATTGAGACGAGGGAGGTTGGGGGAAGTAAAAAGGCTCGTTTCGGTGGCAGCCGGGGAAACCCAGAATGGCCAGCAGCACGGACAACCTGCTTCTGCTCTCACGGTGAAAGGGAAAAAATCCAGCGGGTTAACTTACACAAATCCCTTATGTACAGAGAGAGATGATGCCTTCGCCAGTGAGGACAAAAGGCTCCTTGGCACTTAAAACGCAAGAAATGCTCCTTCCTCCCGCCTCCACCTGCCCAGCGCCGTGGCGGAGCGGGGGCCGGGGCAGTGACGGCGTCAGGGCCGAGCCTGGAACCGTTTGGGGCCGGGGCCGGGGCGAAGCTTCCCCGCCGCCCCCCGGAGCCAGCGCCGCCCCTAGGGCCGGCACCTCCCGCCTTGGCAACCGGAGGAGGAGGGACCGCCCTGCAAAGGCTCGTCCGCTGCCGCCGGCTGCGCTCAGGGCTTCAAACCTAAATAGCGATTAAAGTTAGCAAAGAGAATTGTCCCGCTTCTCTCCAGAAGCCGCCTAGAGCTAAACCTTAGCGAGGGCTTTGCCAGGATCTCGGGTTTGTTTGAAAGTCTCAGCAAAGGGATGCAGCTTTGCTGTAATTTTAGGGTTTTTCAGAGATTTCTCTGGCATTTCTCTGGCCCTTCAGCCAAAAGATAAGATGTCCCCAGAGATCCCAGCCAGATAAAGGGATGTTTAGTGATCCCTGCTGAGGTGTAAGGGCAAGGGAGGTTATTTCTCCTCACTACTTTAGCGCGGCTTTATTGCAGGAACAAGGATGGGAGGTGTGGGGGTGGTGGGTTTGGTGCCAGCCAAGTGCTGCTGCTCCTGAAGCAGTAAGTTTTCTCAGATTGATTTCTTTGCTTTTAATGCATTAGCAGAAAGCTCTGTGATCTTGGACACACTGAGAAGGGGCTCCTCTCCAAGCAAGAAAATAGAAATATCAGCTATTTGAGCAGAGGTATCCAACTCATTTATCATGAATTCTGCCTCTTCTGCCACCTTACCCAGGCTGTACTGCAAATAGCTTACATTTGACCCTCTGCTAGTTACAGTTTCTAAAAACGTTACTTTCTCCTGGTCATATGGCTTCTTCTCAACAGAACTCATAATATATGAGTGTTGTTCCATATAAATAGAGTGTACATCTGATATGCCTACAGATAATATCATGCATTATTGAACTGTGATTAATTGTGATACTATTAATCCACCTGTTTTCTTTCAGTTCTTGCACACGCAATAAAAAGAAAGGGCCAGAAACTGTGGTCACACCTCTGCAAATACAGGTACAAAAGAGATGGAACTTGGCTATGATTTTATTTTCAAAATATTCAAATCGAGACTGAGGGGTCTCTCTGTGCACTATGCAAATACTTTTTCTGAAATGCGTAGCACTTCATATGAAGTCAAATACATCGAAAAAATATAGCAAATGGGAGGAAAAGGAAGGGTTGTAAGAAAGTGGTTGCTAACTGTCAAAATTAGTATTTCCCTAATTCACAGTCTCTGCAGCCTCTTCTGAACGTTTAACACTCCTGTCCTGGATTTCGTGGCCTCCTTGCCATGGAAAAGCAAGAGGTCTTAATCAGCTCAGGAAATTTGACAGCCGTCTTGTACATGACCCAGAGGATCCCTTCAGAAATGGATAAGCATGAAGGCGAGACATCATACTCAGGCTGCTAATTTAACTTGACATATAACTGATTGTATTAGAAAGCTGTGTATTCTGACATCTGGTCCATGCAAGATATGCTTAATTCCTCACATTATCTTGCTTCTTCAAAGTTACTGCAGGTAGTGTGGTAATTGTCTCTTCTTTGTAAAGCTTATTGTCCAGTCATTTAATAGTTGATAAATACAGCTGCAGTACACATGAAGTTATTTCACATCAATAACTAGTGTGTGTATATATATATACACATATATATCTGTTGTGTTGATAGGGTTTTGTCATTTATTAGAGCTTCAAATGTAAGCCCATCTTTTTCCCATGGAATAAATCGATTTACTCAAAACATAAATGAAAGTGTTACGGCAACTTGTCTGTACAAGGCTGTACTGTTAACACTTGATTTTGCAATCTGTGACAGGCAAGCATTTAGAAATGAGGTATTAGGACTGAGAAAATACATGGGAGAACTAAATTTTACCATGACATCCTGTTTCACTAAAAAAAAAAGAAAAATGGTTTTTGGCTAAACAAACTGAGAAAACAATAACAACAAAAAGTATGTTTTCCACAGAGAAACAGAAGGAGAAGGCGAGAGGAATCACCTGCTGTTAAAAAAAAAAAAAAAAAGGCATCCAAGACAAATTATTTTTTGAATTTGCACCATCATATTCTCCAATGGAAAAGATTGATTTGGCTCATCTCTTCTCAGAACATATATGTAGTAGTTTCTTTTGGAGTACTCCTGCAGCTCTATCAGTGGAAGTCCTGGATCTGACTGCAGAAAGACACAGAGGCCCATTCACTCTTAACAATGAACAATATACAATTTGCATATTCAGATTTGGGGTGGGATTTTGAGAAGCACTTAAGCAATTCAGGAACATAGTTCCAACTGAGTGGAACACAGTCCCAGCAATTTAGATGCCTTAAGTGACTTGGGTGCTTAACTCCGAAACTGTGACCCTCAAAACCACGGTCTGACTACATCATACACTTAAATCATGCTCATGCCCATCTACAAATACCTGAGTTTTGACAACTTGCTCAGCTGAGTGCCTGAGAAACATGTAACCTTGAGCAGCGTCCAGAAAGTTGGTGGGTTTCCACAGAGATCTTCCTCAGCACCTACCTAATTGCACCAGGCTTTGCACAAAAACACAGCAGCAGCTACCTTGGTTTCTTTTAAAGCACAGCTTGAGGAAACTGTTGTTACACAATTTAGCCTTTAGACAAGGTACACAGCAGTCCACAGGCTAAGGCACATGGAAGCAGGTTTCCCTGTTGCCAGCCGAGCTCTACATCACTAAGCTGCTGTCAGGCTCACTTGTCCACAGATGAATTTAAATTCATTTCTGCACAGCAGCCTAGCTTTAGCTCAAAGTCAAGAAAGGGTCCCCCCTGCCAAGGTAGTCTGCAGCCTCCGGGGAGGCAAGAAATGTGGGTTTTAATCCTTCTGAGGAGAAGAAGGAATTGATGTTCTTTATTCATGCATCCTGGCTGGGTATGTGTGATAATCACTGAGCCAAGGCAGAAGGGAGGGACCACCAGCACGTTCCTTCTCTTGCATGTTTTCAAATTGTTCTTTTTGTTTTTTAAAAAAGTGCTCAGGTATAAATCTGGAGGAGATGGTTCACACTGTAAATCTAATGCAAGGGGAAATGGCTTCTGGCTCTAGGTAGGACATTGCTGAAGCCCCACAGAAGACAAATCTAATTGTTTTCAACTTTTTCTATTTGTATCATCTTAACAGCTCTCCACATAAGCTTTACAATGCTGTTTGCAGAAGTAGATCAAGGTTTCTTAACAGCATATGCAGTGCCATCTTCTTGAGGTGGCAGAAGAGCAGGTTTCTACAGGGCAGAAGGTTTCTGAATGGCCCCATGTTATAAGGTGAGATGGGTGAGACAAGGGTGTCAACCTCCCTCTCTTCTCTTTGTAACCTTGTATGTCTCCTTACAGTCAGTTTCCTCTTGGGAAGGACCAGGATTTGTCCCTGAGCAATGCTACTGCACCCTGGCAAGGGAAGACAATGCCAGCCTTCATCCAGCCCTTGGGTCACAGCAATCAAGGCAGAAGGTGGTGGCATAGGCTCTGGGCCATCTATTCTCTGCACCTGTCGGAATACCCCCAGGGTCTGGAGCACTTCAGCTCCCCTCTTTAATGGTGAAGCCAGCCAGCCAGAAGACATTTAACAGAAGGTAGAGTCCAGGCAGTTATATCCACTGGAAGCTCATACAAAAGGATCACCTCCACGGTCAAGAGAGACTTTGGGAGACACAGAGCTTGTAGTGCCTCTCTGAGGCAAATGAGTACAGAGCAGTTCATTGTGTTCTGCCATTCTCCATGGCTGCCAGAAACAGTTGCCTGCACCATTTTGCCCAAAAAGGTATGTGATCCCTGCACTGTTAATAAAATCACAGCCATTGGTGAGGAACATCAAGGAATACTCCACTGGCTCAAGGCACCCTAATGCCATTGCGTGTGATTTTCATAACAGAGGCTTGCCTTGATGGAAGGAATTAGATGCCAAAACTTGCACTGCGGGTGGGGTCTCAAGGATTTTGCCTTGCTGAAGGATAGTTAATCATCAGCTCAGAAATGAGGCCTTTAGTCTCAGGTCAGCACGCGCTTCTCTGGGAACGAGTCTCTAGTCACCACCGTGGTGTCTATTACAGTAAGGCATTTAAGGAGCCGGAAATAATTTCTCTACTTCTCATCCAGCCTTAGGGTAACAGATTTCTTTAATTTTTAACCAAACTATAAAAAACTTCACACTTGGACATGTAACCAAGTTGCCCTGTGACCCAGCAAACACAGCTGAGTTATGGTGTTTGGCTAGGTTCAATCTCTTATTTTTCACACATGAAGCAGAACGGGAACATTCTCGCTGAGATTTCTACTGGCTTGTCAAAGACTTTGAAGCATTCACATGCTCAACAGAGATTCAGGTGTTGTCTACTGATGTGTTAAACTGAAGTAAATCGATAGACAACATTTAGCTCTTCCTTAAAAAAGCAGAAATTATTTGCCCCAGAAGTAATTGTTCGAACATCTAATAGCAAATCTATTCTAAGACATGTCTCCCTTGAGAAGAAAAATAATAAAAGCATATAAAGAGGAAAGGAATGCAATACTACCTCATTGCATAATTTGGTACTTTTTAATAAAGGGCTTAAATAAAAAAAAAAGAGGTAAATGTGAGATATGTCTGTCTGAATTCATTTTACTTTCAGCAGAGTGGACTGAAAACTGAAAATATGCCTCTTGTTTTCACAGAGAGAGTTGTTCTTGTCTTGAGCATTAAAAGGGAGAAAGATTCCTTCTTCTTTCAAAATAAAAGCTTCCATTCAGACCCTGAAGAGACAGATTAGTTCAACTATTTTCATAAAAAGACAAGGAAACTGAGAAATTAAAATATCTGAGCTCTTTAAATGATGTGTACAGCAGAGGACATAGTCTGTCTCAGTCTTTGACAGTCTTTGGGAAGAATACTGCACTCGAGAACAGCATGATTTGCAAACACAGAAATAACTGGAGATTTGCTCTTCTTTGCATTCTGCCTACTCAAATATTTGGTATGAAGCCTTCAGATTCCTATTTTCTTCCATTTCAGTACACACTTTGTGTTGGTTTCATCTTCTATATAAAGGCTGCACCTTTCAAAGCCTTGAGATAACACCACCTAGTTATTGCCATCATGACCTTCCCTCAGAGCAGCAGCAGTTTGGCTTTGGGGCAAGTTTTTTTGTCCTTTGATGTTTCCTCAGTCAAAGCAATTTTGCCATTCCTGCTCTCTCCTTGTGCACACCAGCATTGCTGCTACCACTGCCGTTAAAATGCACTAATACGGCAGAAGACATGGGCCGGTTAGCCTGCTTCTCCCATGGTTCATTTGCTAGGACGCAGGGCCGGTACGGCCATTGCCCTCTTCTTCCCTAAGTGCATTCACGACTGCAGCTATTGTTTGCTCCAAGATTACATTTCTGTACTGTAAAAGGCTCTAGAAGGCCAGGCAGGAGTAACAGCAATTTTAAGATGAGGTTTGCTCCAAGGCAACAAACCGAAACAAAGACTCAAGAGAGCTAAAAGCTGAAGGGCTTGATTTGTTTGTTTTTATCAGTTGAAAAACTGAGTTATTAAATTAAAAGCAATATTATGGCAACTTTTCCAAAGCAGGGGAGTAAGTTCTAAAGACTTAGTCTGAGGGGTTTATTCTGCTTTTATTGAATCCGTATCTATACATGGAGCTCAGCCATTGGTGGTCAGAAACAAATACAGCCATACTAATATAACCACTAAATGGAAGGAGAGAAAACAAGACCTTATATTTGTTCCCAAGTTCAATCAAAAGTTTAGTTCAACCTGCAGCAAATCAGTGTGACCAATGCTGAGAATTAAACCAATACACATTCCCATAGGAAATGCTAATTTATGACTGTGTACTTTGCTCTCCTAGTGCATGGAAATACATTGTATTTGAAACTGCTACTGCAAGTCAGAAGGGAATTAAGAGAGGGGAATTAGGGGAATGGCAGCAGATACAAACAACAAAACCCAGTAACATCTGCAGAATAGTATTTCCACAGTAGTGTTGCCAACTGGGCAACAGATGTTGGGATCACTGTAATGGTGAGCTCTACCTATATAAGACACTTTACTACATACGGTGAGCTCTACTGTTGTATGGTGTTATCTATTTTCATAAGAAATTTGCAACTCAGCATGGAACAGAAGTAGCCTTGGCACTAAAAAAAGCTACACAGTTCAAAACAAGGCACAGCAGGAGCAATTTGGTGGCTAAAGCAGGCCTAATCCTAAATACAGAGTAGGGCTCATGACACATGTGCATGGCCAGCTCCCAGACAGGAATCACAAGGCTCATGCAATATCAAGCCATCTCTGCAAGAGATTAAAAAGTACCATGACGCAGTAATTTATGTGGTTCTTGAGCACAAGGCTGTGAAAACATAATTGGTAGTCTTTTATCAAATGAAACGAACAAAAAAACTATAAACCAAAATGATGAGGCACTAAATTTAGAAGAAAATTCATTTGATTATCACATCAGAGTCATGATATTTCAGTTCATACTGTCAGCTTAATTGGCTACAATTTATGTAGATTTGATAAAACTATCTGAGCCGTTAATAACGTAGGAAGTTGCACTTCATGTATTCAAAAGCAGTTAGCTGTTTTACTCTGATGTATGCACTAGAAAACCTTTGTGCTGGACACATTTTGAACTGTGTAAGGTTAGAGAGGCTGGAATTATTTATTATTTTGGATTCCTGATGACACCTGTCATTTCAATCTGAGTCCTCCAGGCATACCTAATGCTGGTGGTACAGTTCCCAAGGACAGAGAAACAACATCACTCTCATCTCACTCATAACTCTTTAATAGTGGTCAGTTCTGTTTCTTTTCTCCTCTCCAAATAGTATTGAATGCCCACAGTTCCTTGGTTACAATTCGTTCTGCATGGCTTTGTATTCGGATGCGTATGCCTCATGGTAAGTGCCATGTAATTCACAGGACCTACTCTAAATACCAGGGTCGGTTCATACAGCAAATAGCTGGAGTTTTAGGAATTCCTGATATCCCATTCTGACATTTCTAAGAGGAATACACTCCAGTGGTACTTATTGTTTAATGCTGCAATGCATTTGTATTACGTCTTACTACATTTAGCAGAGATAAGCAAGAAAAATTCCACTGACTGTATCCCCTCTTCCCTCACCACTGATCCCCCCACACCTGGTACCTTCAGGAGGCTTCCTGCCTCTCTGACCTTCCTTTGAGGGACATCATCCCAGAAATTGCATCCAACTCAGGGAATTGACTAAACAGTTTAGTTCTTACAAAAATCTGTCACAAATAGCCCTGATAGAAACATAGAGGTTTCTATATAAAAGAGTCTGACAATGAAAGTTCAGGACCAAGTAACCAACAGAGTGATCCCAGGAAACCTATTACTAGACAGCAGTGACCATTTTTTTTTAAAGAGAATTTTCAGCTTTCAAACAAAATACTTAGAAGTTTCTCCAAGAAAATGACAGTTCTCACTTGAGAATGGAGCAGAGATTTGTGGGACCACATTGCTAGCATGGGAAGTATTTTGTTATTTTAAGGGCCTTAACATTTCAAAGCAAGAGGCTCAATGAGGAAACTTCTTCTGTCTTTGTGTAGAGGCCTGTTTGTCTCTACATGTTTGTAAACTCTCTTGAGTATAGCAAAGGTAGAGAAGTAAAAAACCTGCTCATGTTCTAAAAATTAATAGTGATTACTTCAAATTATTACTTTGTGCTTATCTCTTCCGGTAATATAAATGCTCTGCTTGAAGACAGAGTTTGGAAATAAAAGACTTTGCATATTTTATGCTTTGAAAAAGCACAAGGATCCATTCTTGTCGTTTGCTTTGGAACAAAATGTTCTCTGATTGTTAAGTGTTTGTTTTGAAGTTATTAATCTTTAAAATATTTTTAATATCTTTAAAATATTAATCTTTTCCTAACTAGTTATATAGAAGCATTTGTTGTTCATAAGAATAAGCCCTGTTCTTTACTCAGTAAAATCAACTTCCTAATGCATAACTTCAAGCTTTCTTAGGCATCTAGAAAGCAGAGTCTCTCCAGTCTGCTCTTCTCCTCACTTCCACCATTCAATAAGAGAATGTGGAGGAAGCCTCTCTTTGATTTGCAAAGGCCTGCAGAATAACATGTTGGGAGCTTACCACAGCATTTCGTTGGTGTTAGAGAAGAGACTCTCAGGTCAGGATGGACAGCTGCAGGCTATGTTAGAGACAATGAACAGAATTTTCACTTATGAATGAAAAACTCTGTGAAACAGAACATGATTATTTCTTTTTTTTCTTTTTTTCTTTTTTTTTTTTTCTAGAGGAGATAACGTGATTCCAAAGGTTCCTCTGATATTAAATGATGTCCTGGGGATTACAGTTTTGTCTTTGAAAAGAAACTTCTAGCTCTTCTGTTTTGAAGTCTGAAAGTATGATAAAAGTAGACTCAAAAAGCCTAGAAGGCAAACCAAAAGAACCTTAAACATGCTGTTAAAAAAACCCTAAAAACCCTCAAATACCTAGTTTCTTAGAACAATTTTACAAACAGAAGTGACCTGGCAAAATTTATGGCTGACCACAAAATCCCCAAGTGCTACTAATCTGAGAACTCTGAACAAAAGACAGAAGGATCGTAGGAAACCAAGGATAGAAAAACACAATAAGTACTTTGAAATTATCACAGGCCAAACAGTGAGTGGGTCTGGGGTTGGCCTGTCACTGGGCACTACTGACAAGAGCCTGGTTCCATCCTCTTTGCACTTGCCGTTCAGGTACTTACACACATTGACGAGATACCCCCAAGCCTCCTCTGACTTTGGCAGAAGGTCACTGCAGAAATTCTTGCAGCACATTCTCCTTCTTCATCTCATTGTTCCCATGCCAGCTAAGGAGATCAGAGGTCCTGACCTACCTTGGCATCCTCTCGATGTAAAATCCCCTTCTCTTGCGTGAGGGCTGACTACTTGGAATTAATCAAATGAACACATTTTCTTAAAACCTGGGGGCTGCTTCAAGAGCTCACAGCATGTCAGAGTTCCTCTACTAGCAAGGCACTGGATATGTTTGCTGAACAAAAAGGCAATAACTTTGCTTGTTACTGCACGACAGTTTAACCATATCCCTCTGGTCCATGTGAGCACAAGAATAGACAAAACCATTGAACAGTGTGTCAGAGTAGTGACGTCGAGAGATGTAGATGGCTGAGATGCAGCTTAAGAGCAGCATATAGCACAAAACTGCAATTAAAATCTGCAGCACTCAGTGAACAAATGTATAATGTGTATTTTTAGCCCAGGGTAATTGACATTTTTTGTACATAATTAATAGCAACACCAAGGAACATCTTGTAAGTATGGATATAAGAACTCTGTTCCCTAAGGGAATTTTTCTTTTCTCTTTCTCACTTTCTCTTCCCCAAGTGATGCCAATCTCAGGGACTGCTCTGCTGACAAGATTTCTCATTTTGTGCAAGGCAGGATTCCCAATATGTTACAGAAGAGGTAATGCTGCAAGTAATATAATGACTAAGCAGCCCTGGAAAGCTTTTGCTAGCTGTTTAATCTTCTACCCTCAAAATACAACACCCTTCCTTCTGTAATCTGACAACAGAAATACCATTCAGCTTCTGCAATTAAACTACCCTCCCCAGTAGAGTTCCCAGGAAAGATAATAGATTATCTATCAGTTGCATGGCTTATCACACCTCGAACAAGATAGGTACCCTGTTAGGAACAGCGCAGGCATGGTTCAGCAACCTTGTCTGAGCAAATTCTGAGTAGAACTGTGATGGGGATCCTGACAAGCACTTTCTCCAAGTAAAACCAGAATGCAGTGTCAGGAATGCTGCCCATATGTTCATGACAGACTTTTTTGTAACTTCAAGGCAGTAAATTTCCCTTTTTGCTTTTTTTTTTACTGAAGTTCCTTCAGTAAGTATAAAAGTCTTCTTCAAGAAAAAAAAAAAAAATAGACCACTCTGGCTGAAGGTTTAGGTCCTTTAAAACTGAAGTCCAGCATTCAGACCCCATGGCCCTTCACAGTGCATCATAAAAAGTCTTGTTACACAAACCTCCACACTTCAGGACACAAAACAGAATGAAGAACCCAAATATGAATTGTAATAGTAAATGTTTGCAATTATATATATTCTCAGGTAAAATGCCAGTTTGTGCTCAGACCCGTTTTCAGGTACAATCACCATACTAGTTATCACATGAGGTATCACAACAATCAGCAATAAATCTCCGCCATACCAGAGTTCGTTTGTCACAAATTGGATGCTTCGTATCATTACTTATTCAGTAGGACATATATTTAGCTGATTAGCATGTGCTATTTTCTTACTATTTTATTTTGCATGTTTTGCTCTTGTGCAGGTAGAAATGTGCATGTGAAGGGAGCAGAAAAACAACAACAACAACAACAACAAACTGTAGATGGAGAAAAGGAAAAATAATCACAGCTTGTGTTGTATATTAAAACTAGCTGCATCAAACACATAATCTACAGGCCCGTGGAAGAAAAAAATTCTTTACGACAAAGAAGAGCAAGCTAATTAGTTAATTATAAGTGATAGACCAGCAGCAGGGGATGACTACAGGAACATCTTAACTGATAAGCACTTTATGACCTTCAGTGGATCCAGCTTCATGACATCTCACTAATTATATCCCTCCCACAAACTGTTAGACTCACAACTATGATCTTAGCAAGTCTATTCATGTTTCCTAATTTGGAGAAAGAGCAAGACCAAAAGTATTTAACAGAAGTTACTCTAAAGGGCAAATTATGTAGGAATAGGTTTGTAAATAATGAAGCAACCTGCTCTTTTGCAAGTTCCTTATTTTTGCTGATGGGTTTTCACTCTGTAAAACCAAGCAAGAAAATATGGATCAAAATTAAAATAAAATTGATCATGCGGACTTGCAATTTATTGAAACTATCCGATGAGAATGGCAATACCAGGAGGAAGTGTTAGAAATAATTGTTGTAGTTTTAAAACCTTTGGTATTTTTGATATATATATGTGTATATCTTTGATACTTTCATGAGATCATGTTATAGGATCACAGGATAATGGAAATTATCCAGAGAATTTGCAGTTAGTCTGTTTCAGTGGGTATTTCCTACAGAACATCACAAAAAATATAAAAATATTAACAAAGGGGAATCCCGTGACAGTGAATATCTGAAGAGTTTATTATACTGATGTGAAAGAGAATTCATTTCCAAACTGTGAAAACCAAAGAATGCCCTCATTTATCAGTACACACTCTGCACAGACATATTCTATTGACCAGTCAGTTTACCACTATCTAGAGAACATCACATCCAAAGGATGATCAGCAACGCCTTTCACGATGCCCTTTACTTTGCTGATCTTTCCATAAAAATATTTTCTTTAGAGTGAATCTCTGTCCACATCCTTAATGTTTCGGTCAGATTCTCCGTAAGATAATTATTAAAAAACTAACTATTTTAAACACTGAAAATAGCAATCATCTGAGAATAAGTATGGGATTAAATTTATGTCTAAATATCTCTTACAGAGCAAAAACTCTTTAAAGCCCCAGCATTAAAAAAATCATATTTCTCTGGGCACTGCTTTAGTGTAATGGCTACAATGTTACATTTTACAAAATGTTAATTTTCCTTTTCTCAGATTTTGTAAAGAGGAAGACTGTTGTTTCTTTAAAATAGCAGGAACATTATGACACAGCAGGGCAAAAGCAAGAAAAAAAATAGACACTTTTTCCTTCTAAATGGCATACTTACTTTGCAGATAAAAAATAAGTTAATGTTGCAGTGTGTATTGGGGCAATTAACTCAGATTGTATGCCATTTCCTTCAGATTCTGGGTCCATAGAGCTTCTGTATTCCTATGATCCTTTTGCACTGCTTTCTGTTTTCTTCTGTTCTTCATTTATGTTTTGGTGCACTAACTACCAGAGGATGTTCTTTTACTCAGCATAGCTCCTCTGCCTCTTATCATCATAAAAAGGACTTGTGTCATTGGGCACAATTGGTAATTCAGATGACTACTATGTGGCACAACTCTTTCTTACTGTAGACAGGCTTTTTGTTGTAATTGAAGCTTCTCTGTACAGCTGAATTTCACTGTGACTGCTCGATGCATCTTTTCTGACTCAGGCTTTTCAAAGAAAATCAGAGGATAATTACATGGACATGATCATTTGTATCTTTAAGGCTCAGAATGTAGAACAATGGAGGCTTATGGGCCTTGTTTGCAGTTAGATAGAAATAGTTCTGAAACCTGTGCTGAAGTGCTGAACATTTCCTTCTCAGTAAAATAAGGTGAGGAATGAGTTGTGGTGCTAGTCATGGACCAGTGGTTCAACCCATAGGTGTCTGATGCTGCCTGCAGGGCCTGAGGGTCCCTGCCTGGTCTCCAGCTGCCACTCCAGAGGAGCACAGACCTCCCCAAGATCCCCTACATCATATTTCTGGGTCCACACAGATAGATAGGAAGTCCTTGGGTGCCACAAGTAGCACTGGGTACATTTGTATGATCAAATACATGAAGCCATTAGCATATCGGTTTTGAATTACAGAAATAAAATATTATCAAATCTCTAATGTTTCAAAGGAGCGTTTTAGAAATACTGACCTACTTGTCCATAATTGTGATAGATTTATTTGCACTGTAATACCTTTATTTGTAGTTAGTGTCCATAACTACAAGTCCTATATTCTGTAAAACTGGAATTTGTACTTGCAAGGCAAGAAGCTTGTATTTTTAAGCTGGGTTCAATATTCCTAATAGCTGAACACACATTTTGTTAGGCTGGATGATGGGTGCCATATGTCATCAGATATAACCTCCCACATGCTGCGTGTTTGAAATAACAGAGAATGCCAAGAATTATGACCTTTTCTTCTTATATTTTGAAATATGGCACCTGATTCCAGATACTTTGAAGCAATTGGAAAGCTAGCTTTTGACACAGAGAGGTTTCTGGATCAGCCTGCTTCTCATAGAGCAATGCAAAGAACCTTTTACTCACCTGCTTGTTGTGGCTACTGTTCAGCTTTGGGGACAAATTTCAGCTCGCTCTTTATATTCTGAATCTCTGACAAGTTGACAGCAGGACCGGGAAGTTTCTTAGCTCCTGGGAGATGTTTCTTGTCTTTCTCCTCCTCTGTTGAAGCAGGAACACTCTGCACGAAAGGATATCAGAGACCTTACTGCTACAATAGCAACTTCTTGAGCATGAGCATAGGTCAGTTATTTGAGAAACAAGAAATAAGCTTTTTATACTAAATACAGTCCCAATGGAAATTGAGGGAATGGGAGGGTGGTGGTGGTGGAATGAAGAGATAGGTTGTTTTGTTGGTGGTTGTCTAAAAACCTTCCAAAAAGAAAAAAAAATTAGAAGGTGCTCAGTGTGGAGGGATGTGGATCTTTTGGTAAATGAATAAGAATTTACAGTGTCAGACCACCAGTGGAAAATAAGCTGAGCAGAACATTAAAGGCAACTCCCAGTTGCTTCATATTTTAGGGAGAAAAAAGTGGAAGAACCATTCTTACCATCTAATTTATTTGAGAGTCTCATAGTTGCCAGTCAGTTGGGGAAGGAAACCATCATGCCCTTCTGCAGCTCTGGAGAGGAGCTATGATAGTAGGTTATGGACCCCAAAAGCTCCATCCAAGTGGAGCTTGAGTTTACATTTATTTTTTCTTAACCTCAGTTGTAGAGATCAGAAGGGTTTTACTCATTTTATGTTTGAATTAGGGTAGTGCCTAATGGCTATTTTGCTGACTTGTTAAAATACAGGCTAAGTAACAGCAGTCACACAATACCAAGCATCTCAGTTAATCACCCAATGAACCACAGTATCTCAGCCTTTGGTACTTCCTCGGCTGTAATATTACTCCTAGATAAGGTACAGTATGTGTTGTAGACAATTTCTGTTCCAGACTGAGCCATGTTTTGAAACAGTAGTTTTCCAGTAGGCAATTTAAGGCTGTTCCAGACTGTCCTGTATTTTATAAATCCGGCATACAGGGGGAATCATGTAGGTTTAGAGATGAGCTAATATTTTACTGCAAATAATTTCACTCTGAAATTATTTTTTCTTTTTTGACTACTGTGTGAATGTCTTCTTTGGATGGGCTTTTTGGAGTCAATTCCCTATTTAGATTTATTAGCCACCCTTTTTTGAAAGCTGTATTGACTCTGAACAGTCAGTTCTTAATATTTGCCTTCATTTTTAAAACTCCAAAGTTTTCAGTCAAAGATTATTGGCCAATAAACCGCTTTTTTTCTGTTGACTAATGGACTACATGCTAATTAGGAAGTAAAATTTTTGCAATGTCAAGTCACAAAAGCCCAAGGAATTTTAGAAAACTGACATTTCTTATCTGATCTTTATGAACTTTCTAGAGATCACCATTTATAAGAAAACTGAAGCAACAATTATACTGTTTGGCCTAATAAACTTGTGTTATCTTTTCTCACTTTTTAGCTAATATGCTATTAGTTAACACAAGATAATGCTAATAATATTATACTATTATTCTGGTTTGATAATTTAAAATCTCAGTCAGTAGTCCATCCTCAGCTACTATATATACCGTCTAATGTCTAGATTAATGGTCTAACATCCTGGAACAGTGGCAAAGCAGAGAAGAAGAATAAAGAAATTGATACAGAAGGTGTTTGGAGGGATGTACAAAATTGTGTTGGCAGTCAAAGATGCCAAGACCTTTCTTTCGACAACTTTCTTGAACAGCTAGGTAATCTGAATAACTATGAAAAAATACCATCCCCTTAGCTCCTTACTTCTTATTAGTACATAGCAGATACTGTGTTAAAAATACAGTTTCAAGTGATCTACAATACCATTCCTCTCATAGCTCAAATGATGCAAACTTTGACCAAATTTTGGAGAATTTTCACTCCATACATTTCTGTTAGCTTTCCTTTCTAATCTCAGGAGTGTACTGTTTAAGACTGCACCCCTCCCTGTATCACCCACTCTGTGTGCAATGCACAGCTGATATCAGACCTTGGCCTTCAGTTTTATTGAAGTCTGAAGAGTGACTTCGACATACAGGAGTTAACAAATACCCACATGGAAATACTCTGACTGAAGAAGAGTTATTTTCTGAAATTCCCACCCCCTCATTTATGTTGTATATTAACGCATCTGTTCCATTGACCTTCAAAAATACTGTTGACTTATGATTTAACAATTCCTTTGAGTAAGACATATGTTTCCCTCATCTCCTTCACCAAGATTTTAAAATACAGTGAAAAATGCTAAACACTTTAGAGGAAGTTGTGTTTAGTTGTATTTGTCTAACGCTGATCTAAAGAATCATGAGCTGCACTGCAAAACTTAATAAAATGAGAAAGCTGAAAAGATAAGTCCACTGGTAGTGGTTTTATTCTATTTATATTACAAGATCTGTTTCTGTAGTCTTTACTCTCATTGCTTGGCTTGCATATTGACTAGAAAACTGGGGGAAAGAACTTTGATCCCATAATGTCTGTCTCATATGTAGTATTCACATAACTGATAAGCAAAGCAATATTCAGTTACCCAACCCAATCTAATTATTAGCACTAGCCATTTATTTTATTTCTCAAATGCTAACAGAATTCACACATCCTATATTAGTTTCAGCTTAATAACATGCATGCCTTCACTAGCTTAATTACTGCAGAGAGAATGTGTTTTAATTTCTTTCCAGGGGAGAAAGTCACAATATGTGTTCAAGGTCACTTTATATGTTTGGTTTTGAGTTTTTAAAATCTTTTTAAGAACAGTTAAGCCAGCCTGGGTTTGATTTCTTTAGGAAAATTATCTGTAAATAGAGCACTATTTATATCAAATATGATGAAATTCAGAAAAAATCTGTCTGATTTGGACAGAAAAGGAAGAATCAGCTCTTATATAACTAAACCTGACCATTGCAAGTGCCGGTACCAGGTCGGAAGGAGCTGTTGATTGTCCAAAACGAATTTTGTTGCTTCTTGTTTGGGGCTGCATCAGTAGCAGCGCCTCTTTGTGCCTGGAGACAAGTGACTATCAACCTCCCTCCTGGTCCTCACAGCTCTAGTCTGCCTGGGGGCAAGACTCCCTCCTAACACCACAGCCTCGCTTCACCCGCATGGCAGCAAGAGAGACAGTCTGGCTGTGTGGGGTCAGCTGGAACCTTTCCTGCCCTTGGTTGTGGGGAGCATCCACAGCTCTGGTCCAGCAGGACCAGTTCTCAGCTGGGAATTATAAATCCAAACTAAGCCAGCTGTCCAGAAAGTCCTAAGCACTCATTCTTGTTTGCATTTTTTTCTTGTTTGGAGTATTCCACTAACTTGTTCTCCATTGTTGGTTTTAGTTCTTGTTTATGATAGAAGTTCATGGTAAATAGAATCTTTTAACATCATCCAGAAACATGACAGCTGCATTTAATCATAACCTTTGTGCTCAGTGTTGGTTAAGGAAAAAATCTGAGTGTAAACCTCAGTGTTAAATACCCACTGTAAAACACTGGCATGCAAACACGGAATTCCATCTAAAAGGAAGTATTTTCACCCTGTGTAGGTAAATGGATTCACAATTTCTGTTTTTAACTTGCAAATGTATAGTCTCCACATTCAATTTCTACTCATTGATAAATATTCCAAAGTGTCAGGTTTGAAAACCTGTTTGAGTATTGTTAAGCTGTAACAATAAATCCCTCTGCAGGGCAGCAGATAGTAGGAGATTATGTCAAAGCCTTGCTATAACTTTTCGTGCTGTATCCAATCAACTCCAGTCTTGAGAAACACTGCTGGTGAGATCCTGTCTCTCTTTCCTGACAGCAGATATCATCCTGCTGTTAAGTGGAGCGACATACATACCTTTGAAACAGTTTAAATTCCTATAGGTGCCTTGGCATCGAAACCAGAACAATGTATATATAGTGTTCAGCAGGTGTCCAGTTATTTCCACGTATGATCAGTGTATGTTCACCTGTGGTACCTAAGACTGGTATAACTTGACTAAAAGTCTTTCTTCCATCAATGGCAGGGATTCTCCTAAGGGAAAAAATAAGAATAAAACAAACAAACAAAACCAACTTTTTTCCTTACCTCCTCCACTTCTTCAGGTGTAAGTTCTTTTCTTTTATGGGGGTGGCCCGCACCAGGTCGAAATGCTCCCATTGGGATGTTAATATTAGCCTGGGAGAAGGAAATTATGATGCATAAATAGTGACTGAGAAATAGACGTAAATGGCAAAACTCTATAAAGGGGTGTAACAAAAATATAGACATTATTGAGATTCCCAAGCATTTATGCCTTGAATGTGTGCATCATCACACCACTCCTGTGGGAAAGAGAAGTGCTTTCAGCTCCATTTTAAAGATGGAAAGCAGAAAAGAAAAAGCTACTCGGAAAGCTTTTCAAGTTCTGAATTTTAGCCTGACGTTCTCTGATTCCACTGGACTTTAAACAAATCAGTATTAGACACAAAAGTGTCTTTAGATATCTGGGTCTACTTCAGTTTTGGCAAGGTCAAACAGAAAGTGAGTGCCAGAATCAGCATTTAAGTGTAAGTCACCCAAATCCTACAGTAACACCCAAACCACTGGACCACTGTCCCTCCCCCAATGACACCAGTTCTCACTTCACTTAATCACAGTCGGATAGGAAAGCCCATCCTGAGCCAATTTAAGCCATGAGTGTTTAAAATGTGATTTTATGAACAAAATCTACCCACGGGTGTTACAAACTGCAAATGCAATGCCTTAGTCCTAGAAATAGGTCCCTTGGTTGCAAAAAGGATGTGTAGGAAAAGGCAGGAAGGCTTGTTGCCTCTCCAGTACCCACTAGGTTTTGCCCAGAAACCCCAGCCTGGTCTGCAGCAAGGACTCAGCAGTCCAAGCAGACTGAGCTGGCTCTAAGGCCAGACAGACCTGGCTTTAGCAAACTCCCTCCAGAATGATATCCACCTGGCCGTCTCAGTTTGATTTTTTTGTCTGTGGCAGAAAGCCAGTAGCCATAACACAAATGAGGCTTATAATAGATATCTTGAAAATAAAGATTTTTGAGAAAAGAATGGCAGAAAACATCGTTTAGGAAAGAGCAGCTAAAATGTATCTATTTTCCCATATGACCCAGCCTGGACTATTTTAAAAGTCAAACGGTGTGATCAACAAAATGCACAATTTGTACTTATTCTTATCTCATGATCTCAGAAGAGAAGCTGCTCCTAGGAAATGTCATCAAAATATCATGACTCCCACTGGTAAAACCAGGGGGTGAATTGGTGATATTATGGAGTGGAAACAGAGAACCTTCCAACAGCAAGCTCTGTTATTGTTAGCTTACTATCTGACTGATTTGCATTAAATGAAGATGAACAATCCCATCCTTTTGCTCAAATCATGGTCTCGCAGATCGTGCCCGAGCTTGGGCAACCGGAGGAAAACAGCCCACTGTTTTCAGTAACAACAACTGTTCAGACAGCTGTAATCAATTTGCCAAGAAACAAGCACCCTTACTTTTATTCTACTTATATATTTATTTCCCTTTATTTTACTTATGTAAGGTGATTTCAGTGGGGCTGGCAAATGTCTGCAGGGCCATGTTACTTTATAGACAACAGGGTATTAGTTTCATAAGGTTTTTTCACTAAGCATTAGTTTAGATGCTGTGAAACCTTTCATCTGCACTTCCTAAGTTCCCAGGGGATAGGGCATTTTCAGCCTCACAGTACTTAACCCATTATTTCTTTTAGGAATGGAAAAAAAACAGCTTTCCTATTTTTATTTTTAATCATCTCCCCTGCCAGGCTCTGGTACCTCCAGGCAGCTTCTTTTTTTGGAATATGAAACTTCTCTGCAATTTACAGCTAGCATGGTCATACAGGTTTGCAGAGCTGAAACACTGAATGGACTGTGATGTTTAATTGGCGATGAGGATGGGATTCTGGGAAACAGAGGAATGCAAGTAGTGTAGAGGCCTCTGTCTCTCGGAATCAAACCAAAAGATCTCAAAGTGCAAAAGGGGTGTTGTTCTCATGATGATGAGAATTGTTCTGTGAAGGGGTAATTTTGCGCTCTGAGATCAAGGTAAAAGAATCATCACGAGTCCATCATCGAATGGACCATAACATTTAATTAAGTATTGGGTGGACCAAATTCTGTGCGCCAGCAGGGCTCTGCGAGGACTGTGTTGTGCTGCAATCAGCATGGGTTTGCAACTTTGATTTTAAAATATGTTTCAGGCCTGTTGTCACCTGTCTGCTGGGACTGAGATATGAGCCTGCTCCCCATCCAGTGAAATGCTAATCAGGAAATTTTTCATTCCAGACTCTTGAAATCCTAAATTATAATTGGTTTAGACACGCTTTCTAGATGTGATTATTATTATTAAGCATACTAATTATTAAAACTAGTTGGTTTGCATCTTCCTTTCATTTTGGAAAGTGTTTACCATGTTTTAGATGCCATTGCAGTTCTCATAATGAGTAGGTATGTGTACTGATTCACTGGACTAAGGTCTTCCTGAACAGACCAAAGGAAAAATTATCTGTAAACATGACATATGACACAGATTGCTGGTTTGACACAATTAAACCAGTATTTAGAGATCTGTTTGTGTTCTTCTTTCTGTTTATTAGAAACAGGGCATCCAGATCAGGAACTGTTGCGTCTTGAATTACTGGCAGCCCTGCATGAGCTGAGGACTGTTGCGGTAAACTCTCCACAGCATCACAGCCATTCCTAGCTGTCCAGAAGGATGACTGAATAAGCTGGAAAGCCACTTCAGTATAAACACGTTCGTTTTGTTTTGTTTGTTTAAAAAAAAAGAGAACAGAGAAAACTGAATGTAACCCACAAAACAAAACAAAACCAACAAACAAAAACAAACAAGCAACAACAAAAATAACAATGCAAAAACAAACAAACAAGTGCAAATACAAAAAAACCCAAACAAACAAAACAAAACATAAAACCAAAACCAAAAAAAAACCAGGAAACCCCTCGCCCTTACCTCTGGGGAAAGCCAGGAGTGGTGTTTGTAGGTCAAATAATTATTAGCCAGAGCTGCCCACAGCCTTTTACACACTGAGAGGAGGAGGCCAGCAATGAATGTTGCCAGGAATTAACACCATTTTGGTCCTCTATCACCACAAACTACTCTTGGGAACCACTTCTGTCCTCTATTGCTCCAAACTATTCTTGGGAACTAGTTTCTAACTTTAACTCTCCTACATCTTCATTTAATGGCTGTTGGCAGGTGAAGATTTTAGCTTACATTGCACATGGTCAGAAAGAAGCCACTTCTGACACAGACTGCCATTGAAATACTTCTGTTAGTAAAGCGCCATTAAATTTTCATTGCTGCAGCATGATGTATATTCTCCAGCAGATGTCAGTCCTACTATAATAGCACATATTAACAAAGGATCATAATATATGAATCACAATGTATAAAAGTAAAGCGACATTTTGAGTTATGGTTCTTAACAGTTCTTGAAGTGTAATAGGCATCAATTCAAGTGCAAGTCTCCCTGCTGGAGCAAACTTTGACGGAATGTTTAATAGATTTAGTTTAAAGTTTGTGCTGTAATTTTTTCTTATTATTATTATTCGAATTACCTTTGCAATAATTAAAGTTTCTTAAGGCATCAAACTTAGTGCTGAAACTCAATGCACTTTTTAAATGGAGAAACTAGAAGCAATTTTTTACATTTAGAAGTCATCATAAACATAAAAAGGAGTCTATAACTGCATCTTTAAGGGAAAAGTAAACCAAATTAATTCCTTAAAAATGCTTATATGTGCCCACGGAATCTAAATGTAAAATGTAAATATTTTGAGCTATAAATTATCTACATTTGTTCATTAATCATGCAAACATTTCCACAGTCACTGTAAAAGAGGGACAAAAATTTGTACTGAGTGAAATCAATGGCAAACCTCAGCTGATATCAACTGAACTACAGCACAGAAGTTTGGGGAGTTGATGATGGTAAAGAGAATTAACATTTTTACAGTGCCTTGCAACTTCAGTATACCACTGGGTAATTAATCTTCTTGATACTCCAGTCCATGGACTTAGTATTATCTTGGGGAAATATAGGATAGATTGGACTTCAGAAATTCCGATTTGTGCTTCTTACATAATCTTAAGGGAATCTGAATTCATTGGAAAATTTGATTGCAAGTGCATTTTACAAAATACATTAAAATTCTGTAAAAATCTGGAGCTCAGGGGCTACTTTGGCCTTTCAACCAGAATTGATGATAGCTAAATACAGTCTCCATGATGCTGCTTCATGATGATGTTGGGATAATTCTCCAGCTTTCTTTTACAAGTATGTAACAACCAACGGCATCCTTGAGAGCATATGCCATCTGAGGAGGTATGTGACACATAAGATTTTTTTTTTTAATGAAAACATCAACATTTCTCTCATTTTACTTTGGCTTTTAAATAAAATGTTTCTTAAGCAAATATTGGAAGTTGTGGGCTTTTTTTGAAAGGAATGCAGACATGAAAAACTTCAATACCATCTTTTTAGCCTATAATTCTTCCAGCATTTTATTAACTCTGTGGAAAATCTAATAGTTGCGAGAATTATTTTTACTTATAGTTCTGATCAGTTATGCAGTTGTATCACCACGTTTTGCTTAGCTGACCCATGAACAGACATAGCCTAACATTGGAAAGACCATGAAAACAAGCAATCAACCAAGCTATCTGATCCAGTTTTTTATCAGCTCAGATTATAAGATGCTCTTCCGGTCAAACTTTTGCAGTGCTTTCATATCTGCCAAGCTTTGTACTTTAAAAAAGCAATTTCCAGTTAGCACTTCTGCAGTGTTTCGTATGAGCAAAATGCAGTTTGTCAAGCAATGGAGGTTGAGATTTCCTATTTTTGTTATATTAGAAACAAAATACTGTCTCTTACCTGAATGGCTTTGACATGTGACGCTGGTTGGTTTGACATTTTTAAGACAGAGGCTTATCCCTGCAAGCAAAATGGGAAAGTGTTACAGGCTCTGACATTCTGATAGCTGGGGGAGATAAGCTAGAACTTAACCCATGCTGCCTCTTGACAGGCATCCATTTCATCTGCCCAGATCCTCTTTCCATCTCAGTTTCAGAGTTGCTTAGTTATTCCTTCTGAATATCAGAAAGCGACAGTACACCTGAGCTGCTCTAATTAATCTTTCATAGCCACAAATAGAGCTATCTCTTTCACATTAAAAACAATAACGAGTAGAGATAAGGAATCTCTCCTTAATGGCATTGTAAAATGAGTAAGAATTAAGGGAAGCATTTGAGGATAAACCATGTATGATTATTTCTACCACACTATGTATGTGGGAATTATTTGAACTCTGTTTAAACCTTCTTTCAATAAAGCATAACTTACTACAAAACATTGATAAATGCAGACATAACCATTTTCTGACTCACAGAGCCTTGCAAATCTTTAATGCATGTAGATTCGAAATGATCAAGAAACCATAAATTTGTTTGGCAGTACCTAGGGCACAAAGTAGCCTCTCTTCAAAGTTTAGTTCACATAGATTCATTGATTTTCTTTAGCAAGAAGGTAGATAAGAAAGAATGGACATTTCCATATGATTTTATGCATACATAGAAATATGGACTGACACAGTATTAACATACAATAACAAATGGAAATCACGAAAGTCAATAGATTCTATAAAGGTAAAAATAAAATGCAAGAAATTTTGCTATCACATGAATTAAAACGTTTTCTTGACTTCTCATTCTTAATATTCTGACTGGACTAGACCTTCATCAAAGTCTGGCTATTTAAACTATCTCATTATTACTCAAAATACTAAAAGGTGACAAATGAGTTCACCAGAGAACTCATTGATCACAAACAAACTACAGCATATGTTTGCTGCAATATTTAACCTGAGATGAGAAAGAAAACATTGAGAAAAGTAATAAGTGACATAGGAGAGAATAGAAATATACTGAGAAATCAAAAGTGGGTCAAAGACTTTGGTTCTCCAAAGAGTGTGTCATATGGAAGCGGTACCAAAGAAAGGCAGATGAGTTGTAGGTTGGCTTCAGTCTGGAATATCAGCATAAAAGTGTATCACCAGAGCCTCATGGAAGACTTGCTCTTGCATTGGCTTTAAATTTGTGTGTAACTCTGCACAGAAAGTAGTTTACTCAAAGTAAAAATGACCTGCCATTAGAGGTCTCCCTCTGATCACACTCCCAGCTGTATAGTGCTGCCCAAGCCAACACATAGTATTAAATCAGAGGATGGCATCTTCATAGGTTGCTTGGGTTTAAATGGCTTCCACCGAATTATTAAATCAGAAAAAAATCCCACTATGCAAAAGAAAACCAGTGTGCTTCCAGTGAGTTTCATATTGTGGTCTTACATTTACATATAAAATCTTAAAATCAGAGGCAGTTTTAAAACTTCAGGGAATTAAATCTCAGCCACTGAAGTTCATGACAAAATTTGCACAGTTTTCCAAAAGCCAAAAGCATTTACTGCACTCTCTTTCCTTTCTGAAAATCTTTACTATGCATAGAAATAACTGTGCTGTTAACCAGTGGTTGTATTCCAAAGATAAATACAAAACAATCCCCCAGTTTATCGGAAAGATAGGGTTCATAACACAGAAAAGTTTAATTAATTTTTCTTATCATCTTTTTCTCTTTCTAATCAGAATGAGAAATGGAAACAAAAGCACAGGAAATTAACATAAAACACTTCAAAGCACTGTGAATCTAGTTTCTAAACACTGTCACAAAGAAATTAAAGCTAAGATTTACTTTTCCATCTTGCGTGCCTGTGCATTATAAAAAACACCAATACACACTTCTCAGGACACCAAGAGCTCAACAGACAGGGATTTACGCTGAATCTCGACTTTAACCAAGCACAGCAATAGTACTCCTCAGTGAGGTGCTCTGGGTTCACAAGAAGTCTGCATTGGAAATGATTTCAATCAGACACTGCTTCCTAAAGATAGATGCATGATACAATTGTGCAGGACTGCTTTTGGAGGTGGTGATTTTCCTACCGGTTCATACTGTCCTCATTACTCCAAGAGAAATCAGGACAACACCATGCTACTGAGTAAAAATAGACAATCTTCTCTGGCTCTCTTCCTTTCCCTCCCTTCCCTGAGTTTCTCTCCAGAGCAATACTGACCATCAGTTACAGGAAAATAAACCTTAGGTTACAGATGCATCTATTACTGAAGTGATTAGTTCATTTATATAAATTTCTCTGTTCTTTTGCCATGCACCTCAGAGAGAGAGTCAAGTGTGCTGCACTGATTGTATTAAGTTCTGGCATTCCAATCAGCTCTGCAAACTTGAAGAAATCACTCTTCACCCTCATTTCCACCACAGGACTTCACAAGTAAGCACCCAGCAAAATGCAGACGCACGCAGCCTGTATTCCCCAGTGTTTTTTTGGCTTCCCCACACCTTACCTTTTACCTTTTATGGGCTGCATGCTGAGCCAAACTTAGAAAGCAACAGCAACGTTAGTTCAGTTTGGAGCTGTTTCATGCCAGACTTCCCCTGTGAATTCCCTTGCTTCTCAGTGAAAGTACCCATGAACAGGGCTACTTGTGAAATATAGGACCACTACGGTGAAATAAATCAGTGTTTTGAAGAAAACCTTTTTAAAACAAAGGACGTATCTACTGTTCCTCTGCTAAAAATAAGTTCTGACAGTGCTGCAGCAAGATAATACGCTGACTTATTCAATTTGCTTTAAATACAATGAGATATCATGATACTATCTTTCGTAATCCGCAGAAATGTTCAGCAGCACACAGACAACAGAAAGAACCCTCCCCACACCCCACCTGGAAGCTCTCTTTACCCCCCCACCACACTTGCAGCATCAAGCACAAGGGGTATTTTGGACACAGAACTGAAGTGCATTATCTTCTTAAAAGGCTTTGACAGGAACTATACTACTGTGAGATTCAGCTAGTACAAAGAAATAAAAGAACCCCCTGCTTTGCAGCTTCCAGTCTGCTACACAAAAACTTACTACGAGCTCTAGGCAAATACAATAATGTTTTCTGTAACGCAGTTGTTTCCACTACAGTTACCTATTAAGCTTACAGCAAAAGAACACCCCTCCTACCCTCAACCCCCCTCCTATAATAATTCACTAGCTGTAACAAACATATAGAAAACAGTAAGCGTGTACCTGTGTACTACAGTATTTGAGCTAATACACAGGCTTCATACAGGTCACTAGGTATTTAAGCGGCTTTCTGTTTTAAATCTTTAAAGATTCCCAAAGGCTATGAAGCAATAACAATCTGCTCTGAATATGCTGATATGCTGCATATTAAATAAGCAGAAACCCACAACTATTGTAGTCACCTCACGGCAGTTATTAAAGAGTTTTCATAAGGGTCTTTAAAGTTTTTAATTGACCCCTTCAAGGTTAGCTTACTTATTTACTTATATAAAAAAAGCTCCAAACCGTCAAGTATGTGCACCTCCTTTTGATGCTGAAAAAGGTACCTTCTTCTACCAGCTGAGGTATTGACTGTGATCCTTTTAATGTGTCTGAAATAGCTCCAATGCTTTCAGCTCGGCCGGCGCTGAGAGCTGCTCCAGGCTGGAGTGGGACTCAGCTGAGAAGCAAAGTGTAAAAGGGAATTCCTGTCATAGCTTCCAGTTGTTCTTCCTAAATATAGAGTTTGATTCACCCTGTAACTTGGTCCTCTGTGACACTTGACCATCGTAAAGCCAGGACTAAAGTGTCAAGCAGGAGGTGTTGAAAGAACACACCTTTGGGTCCTTTTCTTGCCCTCCCTCTCCCCGTCTTTCTGGGCTATTCACAGGCTCCAGGCATTCGGTGGCAGAAGGTACCACACAGCTCCTCCTGTGATGTTTGGGGCAGTGTGTGCATCCCTGCTGCCATGCCAGAGAAGGAAATAATTATGGAGATGTAATTACAAAGAACTCACCTCAGAGGGACTAACCATGGGAAGTGAATGCCACATCAGTGCAACTACGTTGCTGTTGGGTTGGGAGTGAACTCGTGCAGCAGCTGCCTCAGGGTCTTGGAGTGATGTTCCTGCTGGCAGAACAGCCTTGCTCGTGGGGAGGACTTCTAACAGGGTGAGGCCACAGTGGCCAGTGGCTGAACCTTAGGGTGTGTGGATGAAGAGAAGCTAAAGGAAGAGTGTGGGGAGGAGTTGCAATAGGTAGTCAGGGAACTGAAATGTTATTATACCTATAAGTGCTGTTTTCAGTGAAGGCTGCCACAGGAGATTTGTCATAGCAAGTCGTGCATGGGGCACAGACTCACGTTACCACCCCTAGAAGTGCAGCCTCCTTTTCGCTGCACCTTTGCAAGAGTGAACTTTCCTCTGCCATACCTGTTCTCCACTTGATCCACAACAGCAATGGTGACAACAGCAGTGTCATGGGCAACACTGTACTGGCCATGTGCTGCTGGTACTTGAAACTTTTAGGACAAGATCCACAATTTTCAAAATTGGTGACAAAGTTATTTATAACAGCTAGTGGTTGGGATGGTGATTTCAGAGAGGATTTCCTTTGACTTTAATTTATTTGACCAATCACTCTTTTCAAGTATCTCAAAGAGGAGGATGACCTACCAGATGACTTCATTAAGCCTGTGACTCACTCTGCTGCCTCTTCTCCTAGAAGTGCTGTCATCTGGAAGCAGCTGATAGATCTGACAACTTGCTCTACAGCTTGTAGACTACTCATAGCCACCCCCTCTTCCCAAGGATCCATGACAAGGTGGACACACAACTAAGTATGAAACAGGGACATGTGTTTGTGTTAGGTCGAGACTGATGGAGGCACGTATAACAAACAGCTCCTTCCAAGGAGACCCCTTGGCCTGTTTCCTCAGAAAGGCTGAGCATGGCTGTTGTCAAGTATTTGAGCTATGAGAACATTATTGCACTTGAAACATGGCAGAGCTCACAACAGGGCCCACAGACCTGTCTTTTGCCTAGAATGGAGGAGCTTGCTGTCACAGTCTAGGGTCCTGCCTTCCAGGAGGTTGACACCATCTTACAGCAGAGCTGGAGTCAGATAAATGACTTTACACACTCCCTTGTGAAGGTTCATGTTTACAACAAAAGTATTAGAAAGCACTGAAAGAGGCAATATAACTTTGTAACATGATCTTGTACACGAATTTATTTCAATTGATATTACAGCAGTTATATTACAAACCAGCTCTGGAATACACAGTTCTTCCTTCCATGTGCCATTAATTTAACAAAGGTAGGCCATTGCTTATATTTTGTAATTCTATAATCTTGCAAATATGCCTAAGAAACACCAGCTCAACACTGTTTCCTTCAACAAATTTTCATGGAAGTGACAAGTAATTTAATAGATAGTCCTAGCGATGTGTAAATAGGAAAAGAATCTACCTCTGTCACATACCTAACAGCCATCGACAATCACATCTAAAACGTATTGAATTGTTGGGATAAAAGGAGTGACCCCACATTTTACCACTGATATTACAAAATGTAGATCTGAGTACATTTTAAAGGGAAAACTATACGTTTTTACCATTACTTGGCAGGATACCATTGCCTTTTAATAACCACTGGGACGCACAGACCCATGACTTGCAGATTCATCTGCTGAATACATGCAGCAGATGATTTAGTAAGTAAATAATGAGACATATGTGCATTTCAGATGATGGATTCAATGCCTGGCAATTTAGGGCCAGGTACATTGACACACACTGCATAAAATTATTATGTCTCATGTACAGAGGTCCAAAGGACACAATAACAATGTATTTATTTGATTTATGAAAATCACAATATAGATCCAAAATATATTTTATTGCACTACTAGAATGTTTTCTAATTAATGTGCTTCCTAGAGCAGTTTATTAGTTTTGAAAGTGAAGTTGATGGTTAACAGAAATGTGTATGTGTCTTACTTCTTGACTGAGAAATTTCACTGCATAATGTCAGAATTGTTTCTTTAAGCTGTCACAACTTAATAAGCTTACTTAAATATTTTGCTTTTTGAGCAACCTCCTAAGTGCAGATACAACTTCCCTGAGTCTCCCAAAATAAAAATATTTTTTTTATTATAGTCTAAATTGTTTTAGTGTAATGCAGGCAAAGTAATATGATTAAAAATGCAAGCCAACAAAGGAGTACTCACAATCTAAGCTCACTTGAAATAAGACTTCTTTAAAGTAAAAAGTTAAAAAATACATTCCTGGAGTTTTGCTTCAAATTATCAAGTAGTAGCAACATATCATAGATCTTCAGCAATGCAAAACTTTCCTTCCCTATCTTAATTTTAGCTCTATAAATTACAGTTTATTAGCAGGTAAGAATAGTTGGCCCAGTATATCAAGCATTTGGTTAATTAATCCCTATCACTACCTTCATTTCAATTGTTTGGTGAAGAATATGAAAACTAAAGTTGCAATGCAAGATAAACTGTTCTTTTCATTTGACACGACTGTTATCGACTAAGATTTAAAAATGAGAAACTTGCTATCATACAGATTTGTCAGACAGCTAACACAGAGGATGCTGGAAAACAAAACAAAACAAAACAACACAATAAAAAAACCCCTAATCCAAACCCAAAACCAATCAACCAACGAAACGAACAAAGACAAACAGACAACAAGAGGAGCACACCATTCATTTTGTAACTCACATAGATTTTATTTGTACTTTTGGGCTCTTTTCCTTCAGTAAAGATGTATCTAGTCCATGTAACAATGATTTGGCACATACACTTGATGAAAGACAGATACTTTTAGCAAAGGTAGCCAGACATATGAGGTTAGACAGAACTACAGAAATTTAAAATACAGTGGATATTGCAATTGCCAGGCATCAGAGCCCACTCTTATTCTTGCTTTAAACTGAAAGTAATTTTGAATCCTAGATTGCAGAAAGAATATCAGATTTCAGCTGCTTTGTTGTTTGAGGAACTATCATCTACTGTTTGATTGCTTCTCCTAGTTTCCCTCAATCTATATGTTTCTTAATATCAAGAAAAAAATCAAGCACTTTCTCTGGAGTCTCTAATTATACAGCTATGCCAACAACAATAACATCAGGCTATTTAAATAATGAATGACATAAAATAGCATGAAAAAATGTTTGCTATTATCTAGTGGACAGGAAATTAACAAACTTATCTAAATTAGCTGATTTTGTTTCTGTGACATTTCTGAGCTGCTAAATATTAATTCAACTCCTGCATGCTCTCTTTCTTTCCCATATAAAAGCATGGTGATTATTATCACAGGCTGTTCCATCAAGAAATAATTAGCCTTGTATTAAGAAGATGGTCTCATTAGAGGCTGCCAGTGACCTTGTTCTAAATTTCAGAGTTCCAGCATCTTTTAATAGCATCATTAGCATCATCTAAGAGTTTGTATTAAGTTCTAAAAGCTACATTATGAGTATAACCCACACAAATGCTAGAACATCATAGCTTTGACCACTGAATTACTCAAAAGCCATATTCTCTGTTGCTTTGTATTCCATAAAATTCTCACTTAACAAAAGGTTTTGAGTAACTGAACTGTGATCATGATGTACAAGCAACAAATTTGTTTGCGCATTTCTCCTGGGAAATTTTAGCCACTATACCTGGCAAAGCTGATACCATAAGAAATAGCAAGGGTACTGGCAGTTTTTGAAGGGAAAATGAATTTTAAATTACATGCTGATTTTGTAAACATCCTGTCTGCTATAGTGATTCAGCACCATTTGGAAAAGAAACAAAACCCATGACATTGCAGCATCAGATATTGTTCTGGGCAAACAAGTTTGACAAAATAGGAACTGACTTAATCATTGGTTGAATTTTAAACAAAAAAAACTACCTGTTTTTTTCACAAATCGAGATAATTCAAATAGGCAGCTATTTTTTTTTTCAGTCCCATAATACATTTATTTTGATGAAGGCCATCCCTACTTGTTGATTACATCTGCTGAACACTCTAAGTTCTTGTCTTTAATGGTCAGATTAAACCTCACCTGATGTCCAGTAAGGAATTTCGCTGTAGTATCCATGTGACCCAAAGCTGTACAAGAAGGAGGTACAGATACACCAGAGGACCCGGGGACTCAGCACCACACAGCTACATACTGATCTCTTGTAATAAAGTGTGAAACAAAATTACAGCTGTGCAGGTAATCAGTTTCACACACAGCTCCGATCCTGCTGTGAGAGTGGACTTGAGTACAGCAATCGTCTGAAGTCTAACAAAGAAAACAAAGACAAATTTCTGATGATTTGTCATTTGAATGGCATATGAACAGGAATAAAGATATGGCTGAGACACAAAAAAATCCACCTGGCAGAAAGATGGACTCAGAACAAAAGATATCAAGTAATGGGCTGGAGGAAGCAGAATATCAAGGATATTATAAAGAAATTACCAAAATCAAGGACAACAGCACCAACGTGCTGAATCATTTGTGATTGATCAGTTGCTATCTTTGGTTTATAGCTGCTGAACAGAACATAAAAGATGAAGATTGATAATCTATGAGTGTGAAGTTTTTTAAAGCTTGAATCAATATCAGGACACTTATCTTAGTTCCCATGAGTCATAAGGAAAAAAATTCTTAGCTTCACATACCACCAATGTTCTGAAAAACAGGAAAATTAAGAATGAATGCTTTTCACAGTGAAGATATGAATAAATCTACTAGTCATACGGATATATCAAGTAGTCAAATATGATCTATATCAAACCTTACTTTTATTGAATTAGATCTGTTACAGGAACATTTTTCAATCATCTGTGGTCTCCTGCCATACCAATATTGTACCTGTTTAGAAAGAAATTGCCAAAAGCAATCAGTGTTGGCACAGAAAGACCAGTAAAGTCGTCCATCTGCTAATTTCTAGATTATGTTTCCCAATACAATATCAAATTTCAAGTATTAAAAATAGTATTAACAGTTTCTCTTAGGAAAGCAGTTTTAAAAATCTTCACATCTTACTTCACACCCATACGAAGTAAAGTTGTGGACTGGCAATATCTTCTATCCAAGGATAATAACACAAGTGGAAAAAGAACTTATAAATATTGAGCTGCTTCATTCAGTCACATAGGGCTGTGCAGCACAGGGGTAGCCCTTTGAAGTACAGTTCGGTTCTCAAGGTCTGCAGCTAAAAGTGGCACTTGAAAATCATCTATCCTGGAAAAGACTTTTGAGAACAGCAGGCTGCTCTGTGTTTCCTGTGCCCACCACCACCGGTGAGGTGCTAGGCCATAATCTTGATGCTCTGATTAGAGTATCCACGAAAATGTTCACGGCTTTATTGCAGCCAGCTCTCAAAATGATTATTTATTTTCATCAGGAAAAAAGGAGATGTTCTTAGCTCAGGTTTCTAACATAAACTGCTCTATGTAAGGCCAAACCATTGTTTTGCAATGGGTAGTTCCCAGGTGCTCTGGCTGACAAGGAGCAGTGGGGATTTGTAGTACTGGGACACCGGCCCAAATCAGAGTTTATCCGCAGCGTGGAGGGCTGGGTGATCATGAAGCAGCTCCTTACAGCTGGCTCCTTGTGGCAGAGCATCAGTGCTGGTTTAACCAAGTGCTGTGCTGTATCATGAAGCAATTCAGGAGTTACTTCAACTATCTATATAGTCCAGGTGGACAGTTACAGTGATATCCTCATCAGTTCATCCTGCAAAAGACATTCTTCTTACTCAGAACACCTGAATGCTATGTATGCCAGTGAATAGATGTGCTATGGGCTTTAACAGTCAGCTAAACGTTTTCTTCAAAGCGTTACCTCACTTTGACTTACTCAGTCTCTAAGTACACATCTTTCCCTAGGGTCTGAGGCTGCCCGACAGGTTTGGGGGTTCAAACTTAATAAATCTAATGCTATCATGTGCATTTACTTCAGATTACAGTGAGCAAGAAACAATACCTGTATTTATTTTCATTCTGTGGTAGGAGAGGAGTTTGTGTACTTAGGGACTTTCAGAGGTAATGTAAAGAAACAAACAAATAAACACGCCCAAAACAACCAAACCAAGCAAAACAAACAAACAGAAACCAAACAAAAAAATCCAAACCCAGCAGCTGTTTGGCATTAGCTCTGCTTTTGTGCTCTTCTCCTTCACTGACTGAGCCCTTTTATCCCTGCAGTTCAGGTAAATCCATTTTCAAGCATCCCAACACAGGAGCTAATGCTGAATAGGTACTCTGCAGTAGATATTGGATGCTTTTTCTCATATACAACTTCTAAATCACTGCAGAGGAAGCAAAGCCCAAGAGCTGAGCAAGCAAGATTATCAGCTAAAATGAGTAGCTGAAGCCTCAAACTAATATTCTTACAGAACTGGATTCTAGAATAATATTTGACTCAAATCTCTCAAGTTTCTCTTTTGCCTTTATTTTTCTTTAGAGTCTGACACCTGTTTCTCCTTGTAGGGCAACAGCTTTGGAGGACCTTATTTTAGATGTTATTTCAGTCATGATGTGCATTACAGAATTACAACTGATGGGTAAATGCTGAAAATGGATAACAGTTAAGAAAGACCTGTAATTTGTTTTGTTATAGACACTAGTAATTAACAAATGAAGAAAAAGCACGTACAACTACTCTTTGTCGCAGATTAACCCATTATAGTAAAGGCATGTTTCTATGAATGCCTATGTTCTTTCTTTACTTATGTTGTTCATATGAATAGACTTAAAAATAAGTTTCATTTAAGAGACAGAATCCCACATTTCCAGTATGCATTTTTGGTAACCAGGTTAAATACTGCAAACAAACCTTGAACCTTAACAGAATACTTTGACCTCATTTCTATTAAAATTAAAAAAAAAAAAAAAAAAGACTCTTTTGTACTGTAATTCGAACATAAAAAACTGTAAAGAAAACTGTGTAACACTCTGCTCTTTCCCAGCCACAGCAAGGACCAAAGGTGTTGTTTGTTTTTTGTGAGGTTTGTTCGTTTATTTGTTTTCTTGTTTGAATTTCAGTTTAAAAGACCACACATATTACACATCTCCATAATTCCCATTACCAGAATTTCTCCTATATACTGAGATGCTCACATAATAATATTAGTAAGGTAAATGAAAACATATTTGCCCACAGACATGTACAAACAATGCTATACATGTCTTGGTAGCAACTCAGTCTCTGTGTCTCATGTCTCAGATTTCTTCATTACTCTAATCTTTTTAGTCACTCTTTTATTCAATCTTTTTATTTCCTAACCTGCATAAATGCTTAATGGACCATCTATTTCATCTTTTCCCATCTATTTCTTCTTTCATGCATCCTTGTCTGTACTTTAAATTCTCAGCTAGGCGTGAGTGCTCATTTTGCAAACATTCACGCGCTCCATGAAAGCACCCCTTCATTCCAAGTTAGGCTGGCACATAAACATTTGTAGAATCATGGCACATTTTGCTCCAGCTGCCCTCTCCTCTGCCCAGCTCATCTCAATGCCCAACAACCTAGTAATGAATACTACTCAAAATATATCTAAAAACCCACTTGCTCTCCTCAAGGCTCAAACAATTATCCCATCAAGTTGTGTTCTGATTGTATTGTCTTCAAACTGGCAACATTTACAACCTCTCAGTGCCAAAATCTACATCTTAGCTGGTTTCAGGTCTGAGCCTCCAATGAACTGTGAGCAGGTACAATTTCCCTGAAGCCCTGCAAACTGCGCTGACATCAGAGTTTTTGAAAGTGTGGTTAAGACTGGTTTTACTTTTATTTTGTAACAAGTCACATGTGGGAATATCTGAACAATCACATATCTACTTCAATAATAGATCAAAGTTGAAGAGATTAATCATTAGACACGTTGATAATTAATTTTAAGGCAAATATATTTCCTTTGTCTAGAAAAAGATGCCTACGATATTAAGCTGCTGACTGAATTGGATAATATCTTAATTAATGTGTTGTTAACACATTCTATTTGGTATTTACTTGGCAAATTACATTTAATTGGCATTATTATGCTTATGAGAGTATACTTTTGCTGTATAAAGTTTTTGCATGACTTGTGATATGATGCATGATGACTGATACATATTTTTTCTAGCATTCCTAGATACCTGCCCTTTCGAGGTCCACTCATGCCTTCCCATTCACGCACATATCAAATATGACTACTTAAACTGATAGTTACACTGCTTTGTAACAACATATGGATACTGTGCACTAACCTCATTACTGCACAGGGTTTTGCTTTAGTCACTACTGTAGCTTAATATGTAGCTGTAAGATAAATTAAGCTGTGGTAAAAGCTGTACCAATACCTGCACTGCCTCATGAACTATTTTAAAGTGAAAATCTTTAATTTTGTACACCTCAACTTTCAAAATGCTAAATGCAATCTCTCCCTGTAACACTTCAGAATCTGCAACAGTTTCATTCCATGAGAACAAGGATTAACTTTGCCTTTCTGCCAGGGGCAAAACACCCGCTGAAGTTACACAAGTAAAAACAGTGCGACTAGCAGTTCACTCAAAATATCTATCTACTGCATTCTAAAAAATTCTCATTTGGGTTTGTTTTCTTGTGATAAACTTTCTGGCACTAAAATACAGACTGCGTAGTTTAGCTGCATTCCTTTTTACTTGCACTGCCAATTTCTACGCCAAGTCAATAAAATCCAGGTCTATATTTTATACAGTATCCTAAGTGAAGATAGAAGAAAAATACAATAATGTTACAAAAGCTATTTCTTGATTGGATCATTTAAACATGCCCATTTTGCTATGTTTGATTTCAGTAAGACTGTGCCGCTGGTAAGATTTATCATGTTCTCAACTGTTTCAATATTCTCAACTGTTTCCATTGCTCCTAAAGATGCCCACTAGAATAAATTTTGTGTATTTATATTAAACACATGTTGGTCTACGGAACAACTTGAGTTTTCAACCAATAAGGTGTAGACTTAACCCTATTTGCATAATTCCTCAATGATTTGTAATTGAACTTGATAGATTAGGAATGACTGCAGAAAAGCCATAAACAGATCTGATTAGTCCAGAACACTGTTTATTATATTTTTACATCTTGGGGACAACTCAAAGTTGTCTATGTCAGTGCACAACTCAAACTTGTTTGCACGGAGGGCTGGATAAATTTCCTCTAATTATTCAGCTTTTATGTTGGAATGACATCCTTTCCAAAGTTCTCATAAGGCTTCGGTTACCATAAACAGCTCCCACCAAAGGGTAGGGCTTTAAGAATGATAGCAAATCTAAATTTCAGAGAAAGCCACCCCTGACTTGAGATGAAAGACAAAGAAATCCACCAGAGAACAAGTGAAAGCAAGCATGCATCACTTTCCCCTCTGCCCCCACCGGAGCCATCGACCAGAGATTGGCCAGGCCTGTCTCGCCTTGCCTGTTGATCTAACCAGCTCCAGAGGTACAGCCCCTTGTTCTGCTTCCTCAGCAATTACATGTTATCAGTGACAAGAAAGGGAGCCAAAAAGAACCAAGGAGTTCAGATCTGAGATGTTCTTTCTGGTGGTAGCATAAGGAAAGCTCACAGCATCTATTTTGGGACAGACAGGATGAAGCAGTGTATATGGAACAACGAGTGTGCTGCAAAATCTGAAAATGTAACTGAAAAGCAGCATTAAAAACACTTGAATTCTAGCAAAGGGAGGGTTTGATGCATTTTTCGATTTAAAGGACAGACACTGGCATATCTCTTTAAAAACACAACTTCTACAGAACTTTCTGTGTGGACAAGACAGCATGTGGCTGGGTTTCTGAATTCTCCTGACACCAGTCCCAACTGTTCCGCAGAATGGTCCATGAACCCACAGATGAATGCATCAGAGCTGAGGGACAGAAGGAATAAGCATTTGCAAGAGTGAGATGTCCTTCTGTGTAACTTCTCACAAACCAAGGCCAAGGAAAGTTGGCCTGGAGCGGGAAGAAAAAGGTGGACTGGAAGCCACGAACTACAGAAGGTTCTCACACTGCTGTTGTCTTGATTCCTGAAAAATCTTTGGAAATGAGAAAACTGAGGGCATGATAGTGCACCTTTTTCACAGGGTAAAGGGGAGGGGCATGAAATAAATAATTTAATTTTCCTAATAAAAATAAATAAATAACTCATGCTTTTTTCTGTGGATAAACAACATTTAATCCAATTCCTTGTATTCCTTAAACACGTGTTCATTAGAGCATAAGCAAAACAGCGCTGGGTGCGCGGGGGATTCGCTCCGTCCAACATGCACACCTTTAAACAATAAGAAGTGTGCTTAAATACAGTAAGGTATTACATATTCATAATGACCCCAGGAATGCCTATACATATTCATAACCTTTCCCCGCTTCTGACTAAAATGAGTCTCAGATAACCATTTCCATAGACCCTCCCCTGTTGCACCTGCGTAGTGAATTTCGTGAATTTGAGGAGGGGTCTTTGGATGAAGGCTCCTTCAGCTTCGTCACAGTGAACTTTTTACCTTTGGCTCATTATGTTGAATTGACTGGGACCCAAGCTGCCAAGTCGATTGAAACCAGACTGGTGCCCCCTTTTGCTGTAAATCTTCGTTATCTTGTCTCCTCAAGTTTACAGCTAGGTGCAGTAAAACTTCTTATCTTGCCATTCGATGGGGTTCTGTTCTTCTTAACATAAAGCTCTAAACAAAGCATTTATTGTGTGACTAAGCCTTAAAGTGTTAGTTTGTTAGTAGGCACCCGTTTTAAGTTTTGGTTAACCCTTAAAATGTTAGTTCCCTCTGTCAATATAACTTCATATACAAGTTTCATGGAGCTTAACCACCTTTTCCTTTTTCCAGGTTCAGAGCCCGTGCCTCATTTGGTTATATCTGTAAACATTAAACATCTTAGCACAAATCACAACTGCATTTTTCACAGGCAGTTCAATTTACATAGCTTGCGTAGCCAAAGAAACACTTTTTCTTAACCTTTGCCAAGTCTTGTTTGGTTGCTGCATTCAAGCTCTGAATGGAAGTCTTTACAGTAGGAAAGGCCTTGATATTAGTGACCTCATGGCACATGCTGCTTCCAGCAACAGCGAAAGACACACCCAAGAGGAGCAGGAGGGATCAAGCCAGGCATAGAATTAATGTGATAGCGGATCGCGAATGAAACTCAGCTGCCTGGAGAGCACTTGGCTGAGGGTCACACCGTGGCCACCAGCATATGATTTTGTTGTGTCATGAAGTCAGTGTTAAATTTCTGTAAGAATGTGAATGCTTAAATCGAATCATGTCACTCTGTCGCCACTGAAGGGCTTCCAGCAATCTGCCTTTATCCCACCACCGCACACACGTTTTATTCTCCCCCGTGTTTCCTGGCCGTTTCCCCCGCAGCCACCGCCGGGCAGCTCCTCTGAGGGGACCTCGCCTGCCGCTGCCTCCGCGACTCAACACGTAACATAAAAACACCCCGCACAGACACACAAATACCTAGAATAAATTTAGCAAAAGGCGGAGGCGGCACCGGCTCCGCCCCCCTCCCCACCTTCCCGCCGACCGCGCAGGCGCAGTCCGCCCCCGGGCGCGCGGAGGCGGGAGTGGCGGCCGCCCCACTGCGCACGCGCACCGCCTGGCGACGCACTCCGTTCCCCCTGCGCGCTCGGATCTGACGTCACCTCGGCGCCTGCCCGCGCTCGACGCGGTTCCCGGAAGCGTCCGACCGGGCAGCGTAACTGATGGAGAAAGGTTCCGGGGCAGGTTTGGTTCCGGGGGCTCCTCCGCATGAACCGAGGCCGCCGCCACCGCCACGGCTGCAGCAATGATCCCGATCCCGGTGGTGGTGTGCGTGCTGGGGGGCTGGTGCGCCATCTACCTGGTGGATACGCTGCTCAAGGTGAGGGCTGTGGGCGCGGAGCCGAACGGGGAGCACTCGGCCCCGCGCACGCCGGGGCAAGAGCCCCGCTTCACCCCTCACACCCTGCCGGCGCCGGGAGGGGGGCGGCGGCAGCCTCATCCTCGCCCGGCCGGGGCCCGGAGAGAAGCCGCCGCCCCTCGCCCACCCTCCGACACAGCAGGGCTGCCCACGACCCTCCCCGCTCACAGGCAGAGGGAGGTGCCTCTCCCCTGCCCGAGCCGGCGCTGCGCGGCCTCTCTGCAGTTCAAACCTAACGGCCGGCGCCAAGCTCGGGCCAGTGAGGCTGCCCGAGGGTGCGGCCGTTTGTGTCCGTCCCCCTCCCCGAACCGAGGCGGCCGGGGCCGGTAGGGCTCGGAGTGGGGGCGCAGGGGCCTCCCCGCCCCGCCCAGCTCGGGGCGGGCGCCGCGCTGTTTGCAGCTCCGCAGCTCCGGGTTCGGTGCGGCCGGCCGGCGCTGTGTCTGCCCCGCGGGCCCCGCTAGCCTCCCCTGGGCTGCCGGGGCCGGCCTGCCACCGAGGGCGAGCCACCCCGCCCTGACAACGTGGCCCTGCAGGCCTGCGGGAAGCCCTGGCGGCGGCGCCTGGCGGGGGTGGTTTGCTCCCGCCCGTCGCTACGTTCGAAAACACCTCCCAGCCGGCTCCAGGTTTCGGGCCTACATTGAAGGAACAAAGCTGTGAAACGTTAGGGAAGTCAGCTTTTAGTCTGCTGTTCAAGTAGCTTTAATGTGCTTCTGGAGTTTAAAGTGTTATCATCTTTTTATATTCTAAAAAAAAATCATAAGTTTGCTGTGTAAAATATGAGTTTTAGAATTACTTTGCAAAAATTACGTCCGAGCATTATTAATGCACTTTTCAAAAATTAATGTCCTTAGTTCTACTGAAAGAATTTGAGACAGAGCTCTGTACAACTGCTTTTTCAATAAATAAATTCTAATCTTCAGAGAGTATTATAAGACTAATCTCTCTTTTCCTGATAGAGAAGAAGGCTTGAAAGGAAAGTAGACCAGCAAGATATCATTCATTAAGTTTAATTGTTTGTTTCGTTTGTTGTTTTTTTTTTTTTAAAGCTCGAGAAGTAAGATTTCTGAGAGATGATTGCAATTGCGAAGAATATATGCAAAACAGGACATTAGGTAGTTAAATATGAGGAAAAATGAAATTAAAGGTTTGATCTGTAATTCTTTTGCTTTTTGACGCTAAGGTTAGAGTCCAGGAGCTGCACCTGGTTCTGCCAAGTGCACATAGGGCCTAGTGGTTTCAAAGTTAAAAAAATGCTCATTTTGTCCCTCCTGTAAAATAAAGCAAGAAATATGGTAAATTTTAAGTGATGAGAAAAACTTGGAAAAATAAGTGGCTCCCCCTGCTGCTGATCGTTGGAGAGCAAATGTAACTCGGTGAATGATGAGAGCTGTTGATTGCCAAATGTTAGTCTGTACATAACAACAATAAAAAATAGAGTAATTTATCTGAAGATTTTTCTAATTTCATTACATCAAATCTGTATTAGGTATTTGGAAACAAACGTGGCCTTGTTTTGAAACAAATTAGAAGATTGGCCAAATACCAGAGAAATGTGCTCCTGACTGTAGTGAGACACACCAGTCACCACCAGAAAGGTCAGCCAACAGGCTTGTTTTGTTTTGACAGTAACTTTGTGTCTGATGAAGAATCTTAGAGTGTGAAGCAAGAGCTGAATTTAGGTATTGGACCTGTTGTGCTACAATGCTGAGACTCATTTGTATTTCAGAGATTCTGAATGTCTATTGCAGCATTAGATCTTAAAATCATTCGGTTTTGTAAGTAAGGGCAGCTGCTCCTTGTTACACCCACTGGTAGAACTTAGCAGCAGCAAAGGATAAAAAAAAGGAAACTCCACAGTGTTTAGAGCCAACTTAATGCCTGATTTATGTTGAAATAGAAAGGGGAATGCATGGAATGCTATAGCAAGCAAGAGAGCCCAAGAGCTATATTTGAGCTTCGATCTTTTAACTAAAAGTTGACAAGGGTTATTAATAGTCAAGAAATATGTAGGAGCTGCTGGGTTTTACTGAACTTATTGGTAGATCTTTTATGTACTTCTCAATGGTGAGTTTCACTGTAAGCACTGCAGCCAAAATAGAATTTGAATTAAATAAATAGATTTATATAATTAGGAAACTCAGTTTTGTTTGTTTTATTGCTGGTACTGACCTGGGGCTGCTAGCAACCATAGCAAAAGGCAGTCCCCGCTTAGACCTCAAATCACTTACAATTTGATTACACCAAAAGGACATACAGTGCCCGAATGTAAAACAATACAGGAGTACTTTTCCATGCATGATCTTGTTGATATTTTTGGCGAGTGAAGGATGTGTGCTGTAACTAGCAGTTGATGTTTATTCTGTAACCTTGTCCAATGTGCAGTGTCTCTTGCTCAGTTTGTTCCCTTACGGGCTTTGTTCAGATTTCAAACATTTTGTTAGGCTGACTCTTAGAAAATCTGCAATATAGAAGGCACAACTGTGTGTATAAATGCATTTTTGCACAGATAAATTCACACATTATAATATTGCTAGACTTACCTTACAAGATGCATTTGTGTCAGCAAACTAAAAATATGCAGAATCAAGCTGGGACTTGGAATTTTAAGTACCTCTTGTTGCTCTTCATTGAACCACTGGCACGAAAGTTTCCATTGAAGCTTGGATCCTACAAAAGGGAATCACTCAGGCAGACGCCTAAATTTCTGCTCCCCGGCATCCTAAATCATCCCATTTCATTCTGCCTGAAGGATTAGGAATGAGCAAAGGGTAGAAGGTTGTCCCTCCTTCTGCTACAAGAAATAAAGGATGCATTAGACGCATTCAGTCAAGGTTAGCCTTCAGCTTTTAAGGTCAGGAAGCTGAAATGGTTCAGGGCTCTTGAACAGATTTTGTCAGCACAGAAGAATGTTAAGGACTCCTGTTCGCTGGCAGATATTTAGGGAGCTCCTGGAGTATTTAACAGACGTTCATTAATTTGAAGGCTTGCATAAACAAAAATGGTATTGCTTTTATAGTAAAATTAATAAAGATCACTTAGAACTCAAAGAAGCAGAGCCAAGGCCTGTGTGAAGGAAGTGAAATGAAACATAGGATACCAACATACCCCTTACCATGGCGTGAGGTTGCACATGGTAAAGTGGTGGTCATACTGAGCTCAGGAGACAAGGAACAAAAGTTTGCATAGAGCTTTTAAATATATTTTGCAAAGGGGTTCAGTCACTTTGTGACCATTAATACAGTTTACACAACTTGGGAGGAAAAGGCAAAAGTAAAATGAGGTTTGTTTTTTTTTTTCCAATTTGGCAAATGTATGGACAGCAATTCTGTATTTTTTATGGAAACCTATATATTTATGCCTTGCTGGTACAGTGGGGCTGTGATGCGGTTGGCATTAATTTGAAGGGATAAATCCGTGGTATTTCTAGGGGAAGGGTTCATATATGATAGAAGGAATACCTGTTTAAAGTGCCAACTCAATATATCCAGGCAGCGTTATTAAAATAATATGTGGTTGGGTTATTTTCTTTTTTTTTTTGACTCTGAATGAATAGGATGTGTTTAATTCCCAAAAGACAGTTTCTCATGTCAGAGAGTACTTATGTCATATGTATTTTTGTTCTTAGTTATCTGATAGATTATATGAGGTCTTTTCCATTGTTTCTTTGCCTTGTGTGTTATTACTTGTACAAGTGTAATCATCTTTGTGATCTGTTGAAGTTAGCAAATGCTGGGTTAGCAATTGCTGATCTGGTTGTGGACACTAAGTGGTGTCATAGGAAATGACTAGTGTTTATTAGGGAATACATTATGAAGAATTTCCGTTGGTGCCCTCAGCTGGTTGAGCAAAAACACGACCCAAATCAGTAGGGTGAAGAAGAAGGAATTGGCACAGGAATATATAGTCAGTAAGGATAAATGATGTAATGGGTGATAAATGAACAGTGACCTGAGTAAATGGGTCTTGTGTCCTAGGAAAATTGCTATTTTCAAATAAAATTTTAGTGTTCAAGTTTTAATTAATTCAGGAAAATAAGAAAAGCTATGAATATTGTTGTGCAAGATGACATCCTTACTCCCCACCACCACTGTGGCAAGACAGGAGGACTGCAAGGAACTTGGCAAATTCTTAATTTGTTTGAAGAACCAGAGACAACAGCCAGAAACTTGTGAATTTCCTCTTGCCGAGGGAGAGGGGAGCCTGTTGTGAATGACACATTCCTGATGTCTTCAGTAGGTGCTGCTGCTCATAGGGAAACTTGGGAACAGTGCTCCAGATCAGATGGCTCCAAAGACTTGTCTGGATTATGTCGGAGACACTCCTGCCATGGGAACTGCCCAGGGTCATCTTCAACTAGATCACGTTGCTCAGAGCCCCATCCAGCCTGGCTTTGAATGTTTCCAGGGACTGAGGCATCTACCACCTCCCTGGGCAACCTGGGCCAGTGTTTTGCCACCCTCACTATACAAAATTTCTTCCTCGTGTCTAGCCTGAATCTCTCCTCTTTTGGTTTAAAACCATTAGCCCTCATTTCTCTTTCACTTCCACGGAAAGCGTTCCTTCAGTTGGGTTTCTGATACTGGCTTCCATGAAGCAGGCCAAGTAAAGTCTATTGAGAAGACAAGCGCCCTATAATATGAAGTAGCAACTGCAAAACTATGTCTATTGGTCTATAATATCAGATAATACTGCAGATAAGTGTTAATCATATAGTTCATAGGTCACATTTCTCATAAAGATCTTTGGAACTATTAGGAAGGTAATCTAGCAGTATTTTGAAATGCTGGGAAGTTATACTGAAATTGCTGTTGCAGTACAGGTTGATAATTTTAAATTTCTTCTGGCTTTTTGTTAGTATGATGAAATATTTCAGAGTTTCTTTAGGTATAGTCTTTGTGTTTAAAAAGTAGACCTCGTTTTCTACCCTTACAAAAGGGTATCCAGGTACTGATCCATATCTCACCAATATTAGAAGTATTTTTTTCAGCTGAAGCAAAAAAAATGCATTTTTCTTTATTGTAATTTAAAAAAATGTTTACTGGAATACAATTGCACATTGAAAAAAATACCATAAACAGTTCACTCTTTAATCTTCTAACCAGACAGTTAAAAACTACTGAAAGTGATTTAACAATATGGAAGGTGATATAAGATCTTGTTTGTCAGGTAACACTGGACACCTGATTGCTCTCGCAATCCTAGAACTGTTGCAATTTACATCAAAACAGTAGCATAATGTTTTCATATTACGTGTCACACCTACCTATATGTCAAAATGTAAATAATGTGCAGGACATTTCCTCAAATATATATATCTGTTTTTATATAAACAGATCACATTTACTGCTTGGTCACATAATGCAAAAATCTCCCGAGAAGACTTTGGTTAACTGATTTTCCATTGTTTTTGCAGTCATCCAACTCTCTGAAGGCATCTTATGAAGACTGGCTGCTGACGTATGGCTTGAGTGTCTCTCCTTTTCACATGCGATGGCAAACAGCTCTCTTCAACCGCCAGTTCTACAACTGGGGGAGATGGAAGCCCAGATTTCTGTATTTATGGTATAATTCAGGATTTTTTTTTCTTCTGTCAAATACAAGTCAACAACTTAACCACATCTGTGCCTTTCAGCCTTAAAATTGCAATAGATAGACATGGTTATTTCACTGGGCTAACAATAAAACCAAACTAGTCTGGTTGCCATAATTGTGCTGTGCCAGTATAAGAATTTCTCCTCTGCTAAAAAATACATAGCTGTAATATGGGTGGCATATTGACATGCTATAAAACTAGAAATCTGTAAACTATTTTTACCTATAGTTTGAACTATACATAGTTCTTCAGGGTACAGCTATTACATGTAATACTGCATACAGAAGTAGGTCTGAAAGCAGCTTCTCATATCATAGATCTGCCCATCACTGTATACTGAGCTTTCCCACTAGAGTTTACAAAGTATTCAAAGACAGTTGTGTCCCTGTTGTCAGTCACTGCCCAGACATTTAGCAACGATACCTGCTCAGAAGCACATTGCTCACCTTCTTTATCTGCCTGCATGTTTCCCTGCTAAGATTGCACGGCGTGCTGGGAATGGCTAAATAAATACGGTGGTTAGTGTGGATGCTCCTGGACTGCTTTAGAAAATTATTGCTCAGTTGCCTTCCTAGCATTACTTCATATCTGCTCTGAAAATGTAAAATGAGGAAGGTTTGAATTTCTTTTCATTTCCTGTATTGCTACTCCCAGTCAGACTGTAATAAAAGAGAGGTCTGCTTCATATTGCTTTCTCTCATATGTAATGATTTTTCTATTTCAGTTTGAAATAGCTCAATATCAATCACAGTTTTTAATGTGTTTAATTTATTACAATATAATGTTTCTACCAGTCTCTTTAATTAACATTACAAGTACATGTTGCTTAAAATAAATTACTAATTCCCAGGGAGCTTCATTAAGTATGGTAAGAGAACAATCATGCTATTCGGAGAGGAAAAAGAGGTAGTGAATTGAAGTGTTTTAGCTAGAAACTAAACTTCATCACATCTTTCAACTACTGGATAGTGTAAAATAATAATTCTGAATAAAAATTTATCCCTAGGTGGGTTGACATAAATTGAAGTTATTTTCAACACTGATTTTCATGAAAAATAAATTGGTGAGAAGAACAATGTTTTAAGTATTTTATTTTAATCTGGTCTTGCAGTTGTACCTTTTAGTTTTTGTTCTTTAAAAAAGGTTGAGTCTCATTTATTGTTCTTTAGCACTTTTTGTTGTTTGTGAGGAAGATGCAATTTTTTAAAAATATGCTTATATAGATAAATACATATGCTACCCAGTAGTTTGCTTCAGGTCTTTAAATATGTGATGGTGTGGTGCAGCATGGTAAATTATACATTGTGAGTTATGTTTTTATATTCCTAGCTAATGGAAAGTTACATATATTGGGTAACTAAATAAAATTTAGAATATTTGAAAATTAATCAGGATGTAGTTTAGAAGTAAAATATTTACTAAGCAAGGAAAATATTATATGTCATTAGTCAATGTTATTAATATATGTTATTATTAGTTTTCTTTAGCTAATATTTTTATACTGGATTGTTGATACAGGAATGGTAATAGCATCAGGTAAGTTTTGCCCTATGAGTTTGGTGTGCTAAGTTGCGCTGAAGCAGTTACATATAGAGAGTATATACCCTATCTTTTTGTAACTATGCATTGCTAAACCATGTGCTTCTCTGTGTAGGTTCAGCATAGGAATGGTGTTCGGTATAGTTGCCATGTTTGGCTCTGTTATTCTTCTTGGAAAGACACTGATACAAACACTGACACAGATGCTCACTGAGGCACCAAAAGCCCAGAATGATCGTATGCTGCAAGTTGTGGTAAGTGTTCTCCCTTCAGGCCCTGATTTGAGAGTTGTGAACTGATCTTAACCGTTTCTTAAAAGGGTATGTGATGCTTAAATCCTCCCATGCAAGAATAACCCAACTCCTGATATTAATCTACATTAAAATTTTCTGGTTTGTTATCAGCCTTAAAAATGGGGAGTAGAAGCAGTAAAAGAGGGGAAGCGAAATGAAGGCAAATGTGTAAAAGTTTACATGAAAAATTCTCAGGAGTGAGAATTTGCTAGTAATTTTGAAAAGCTCTCAATTGTCATAGTACCAAGAATACAAAACAGAGCTAAGAATTTGCCTCCTCTGAGTTTTGCAATGTAGTGGCACTGGTGACCTTAAGCTTTGCAGAGCAAATCCATAGTCCACAAGAAGAGAGGACTTCTACTTCATTTATTACAGTACAAAACATCAGTGGGAAAGGAAAGAAATGTAAAGAGCTTTGTGTGATAGGGGAAACAAAGATTCATTAGTGAGGAGATGGCATATATTTTGATTGTTCAAGGACTTATGCCCTAATTTGTGAAACTGAAAGTTCTGTTTCTGGTAGTATCAAATTAAAAGCCTAATAGAGTTCTGATGCTGGATGATACATTGTATGATTTTAGAAAAGAGTGTATTTCACAGAATGGGAGAGATTACAAATAGTGTATTTTTTATCTCCATGCCAGGCAGTAATTGAAGAACTGACTTTGCCATTACAATAATTTTAACCTGGAAGGATTCCTAACTACTCGTATTTCCCCAAGAGTGCTATCTGGCCAGAACATACAGTCATTTTCTAGAAATGTAGAAAGTCTTGTGAGGTTGCTCTGCCTTCTGCTGCATGGCTTAGAGCAGATGTGCCCAACCATATTACTCTATTCAAGCACTCAGCTGGTTTAGTGAACAGGAGTTGGGAATTGTGCTCTGCCATGATAGGTCTTCCCCTAAGTGCTAGACTGACTGTGTGCAGCTAGACGTAAAAAATTGCATGAGTGCAGGAAGCCTGATCATTAACATGTGCCATAAATGCAATGCCTTTGGGGTGGTTCGGGTCTGTTTCATGCAAGCAGGGTGAATAAAGAAACTGCAGAATGTGTTGGCAAAAGCAGGCAACGAGACCTGGGAGAGAACTGGTACTGCCACTGCTATCACCCCATCCACAGCCTGCTCCTGAATTATCTTCAGAAGCAGACAGGAGTGGGCAGTTTTGGCATCCAGTAGAGCACAAGTTAAACAAGAGACAGAAAATTTTTAAGTTACATGCCAGCAGGGTCTATCGTAAGCCTGCATGTCTGTTACATTCTGGAGTAAGAAAAGCCTCCCTTACATCTTCAATTTTGGAGGTCATTATATGGATTTATCCATTTTTGTGACACTAGAGTAAACTTGTCATTTGCAATACATTGCTCTTTTGAGAAAATAATACAGATGCAGCCAAAGTAAATATGAGCCTTTGGAAATAACCTGGTATGAATCTGAACTATAAAAGCAGAAATCTGGGATAATGTTCACAATTTCAATGTGGAATTGATTCCTCAGTGGCTGCCTACTGGCAATATCACTGCTTTCACACCAAGGACAGACTAACATTGAAAAAGATGGAATGTGTAGGGATAGTGTGATGTCATGTGTGGGGATAAGGTTACTTCTTCTAAGTTAACTTGTGGTTCCCTTTCTTTCCTACCTCATTCTTTCATTTCTGAATGATCACAGTTGTATAATTCTGCCTTAAAAGAGTTTCAGTATTCTTTTTGAGGGGAATGTGCTAGCATAATTTGACACAAGACAGTGACCCACTTATGGTTTCAGAGAGGTGAAGAACAAGTCAGGAAGACCTCTCCTCATTTAAATCACTTATTGTTGTTGAGCCTGGAGAAGAGAAGGCTCTGAGGAGACCTTATTGCAGCCTTTCAGTACTTAAAAGGGGCCTGTAAGAAAGATGAGGACAAACTTTTTAGGAGGCCCATTGTGACAGAACAAGAGGTAATGGCTTTAAACTGCAAGAGGGGAGATTTAGACTAGATATAAAGCAGAATTTTTTTTACAATGAGAATGGTGAAACACTGGCCCAGGTTGCCCAGAGAGGTGGTAGATGTCCCATCCCTGGAGACATTCCAGGCCAGGCTGGACGGGGCTTTCAGCACCCTGATCTAGTTGAAGATGTTCCTGTTCATTGCAGGGCATTGGACTAGATGATCTGTAAGATCCCTTCCAACTCAAACTATTCTATGATTTGTATTTTACTGCCTGAAGGAAATTGAGTTAGTTTTTAAAAATAAAACAAAAGCTTTTTTAAAATTCAATTTTAGCCTGTGACATAAATCTGTTTGGCCTTTAGCCTTTGGCTGTGGAGAGAGGAAGATAGAGTTCTGCTTATGTTTTATTTATTAAGATTTCTATACCCTTCTGTGCTGGTTTGACTGAAAGCAAGTTAATTTTCTTCATGCAGTTAGAAACTTTTCTTTTTCCTAGTTAGCACAGTTGTTGTTTGGATTTAGTTTGAGAACAAGAAGACACCCTGGGACAGAATTAATGTTTTTCTTCGAGTAACTTTCCAGTGTCTTCGAGGTGAAACAAATTGGATTTAAGAGCTCACTGTTATATTTGTTGTTGCCTGGGAGCCACGGTCTTTCTGAGCTCTCTGCCCATACTGGGAAGGGGGCATAGATAGGATTGACCTTGACTGACATCCACACTGATAAATTAGAATATTCCATGCCATTAGTGTTCTGCTTCATATTTAAGGAGAGTCGGGTTTTCTAGCTAGATGGACTGAGACAGAAACCTGTTACAGTTCTGCTCTGTTTTGGGGAGTTCTGTTTGGTACTTTCCTTAGTTTAGCCTTTTGCCATCCTGCCATTTTGCGGTGGCCTCTGGGCCTTTCTGCCTTTTCTCCTTTTCCGCTGGGATCAGCTGTTGGGACCAAGGCAATCTCTCTTTTCCTGGGACAGGCAGCTCAGCACAGAGAGAGTTTGTGAGGAATTGCATTGAGTATCTTTTATTTTAGAATCTATTTTCCATTTTATATATATTAGTAGTAGTATATTTGTATTATTTTGTTATCTTATTAAACTGTGTTTATCTCAGTCCACGAGTTTCTCCCATCCCTTTTGATTAGGTCTCCCATATGGGCGTGCAGGAGGCGTTAGCAAGCAGCTATCGTGGTTTAGATTGCTAGCTTAGGTTAAACTGTGACACCTTTCTCTTTTGTTCAGTTGCGTACTTTATTTAAATCACCTATCTGTAGTTAACTGGGCTGTTTTCCTTTAATTGCCCCCTCTTGACAATTGACAAAAGTGGGAAAGAGGCAGAGCAGTTACTAGCAAAGGATCTTATTTTACTAAAGGATTTCCAGAAGATCATAAAATATGACAATACTTACTCACAAAATACTGCTATTGATTTCAGAACCCTTTGTGAGAGTCAGCTTCTATTTTAGGTGAATCCTAAATTAGCTTCTTTGACATGAGGTCTGAAAGCATCCCGTGCTGTGTTCTAACAGGCTATAGTCATGGTGGTATAAAGATGGGAACTCTTGCTATTGCTGTCTGCCCTTCTGTGTGCCCAGAGCAGAGGGCCACTGGCAATGCCAGTTAACTGGTGCATTAGTGCCACTAGCTGATGCTGTAAAACAAGCAGTGGATGCTGAACAAATGAAGAGTAGCTGTCCCCATACAGTGAGTTACAATAGTCATGTCGTGATCACACTCTGGACAGAATCGGTGAAATTATTCAGCTTAACATTAATGAAAACATTCTTTTGAATAATTTCTTTTAGCTATTAGATTGTATCACCCACCTAATGTAGAATTCTGCTGCATGGGTAGGTGAATGCAAATAATTGCGGAATGTGGACTGAATGAAGGTAGGATCAAATGGATTCTATTCAGTTGGATCTGCAGCCTTTTGTGTCCCACAAGGGTAGTTTTAAGAGAGTCCTATAGACAGGCCAGGAATTTTTGCCCATAGCATCGCTTTTCTGCCACTGGATTGCGATTCGAGTTGTGACATCAGCTGTTCATGACTGTACTGGAGTGCTCCCTGCCTCAGGTGGGGAGGTGTGTGGAGCAGACCGGAGAACTGTCCCAAAGCAAGCAGCAGAAGTGGCCTTATCATCCCGCCACAGCGCGGCTGCTGAGCGGGGAAGGGAACCGAGTAGGAGGAAAGTCCATTGGCAGGAATGATGGGATGGTTCTTTGTTCTCTGACTCGTGACTGCTTTGAAGCCCATCTGGAAGGGCCTGGTGTCTCATGACTAGTGTGATGAAGGACCTGGGAAGTGGTGGGAAACCATAGCAACAGAAGGAATGTGAGAGGCCTGCATAAATTTGCCTTTTTTTTTTTTTTGCCATATGTTGATTGCCAAAACTTGAACAATAGTCAAAAGTTACCCTTGTAAATTAGGGATAGTCTTGTCATTTGGATAGGCAGAGAGAAGGGAAACTGACAGTTCTAGTTGTAGGTTCATTTTTTCAGCTTCTTGGGCTCATAGTGTTTTAAGTGCCATACTTTTTTTTTTTTTTCTTTTCTCCTTAAGGGTAGATATTCTTTATAGCTACATGCCTGGCTGCAGGAAATTGTAAACTAAGGCTCACAGTTGCCAAGCCTGTCTCATTTGAGTGGAAGTCTGTGTACATTTTTGTAAACTTCTTGAGCTTAATACAGAGTAGGACACGTTTGCTCAGGGTTGTGGAGAATAAGGGCAGGGAGAAGGCTGTTGCATCTGGAGAGCTTTTCAGCTTTCAACAAAATAATATATATTTACTATATTAAAAAATACATTGACTAAAGTGGGAGAAGAGGTACAAGCTGATAGTGCTGTGTGAGAACGCGCCCTGTTCTGTTGGGGGTCTGAAGAAGTTGAGTGAGAGCAGCAGCTTTAGGGGCAGAATGATTTGTCTTTGTACCTCTTGGTTTTCTAGTGTGTTTTGTTTTGTTGTCATGCCCACATCAACAGGTGCCTGGTGTAAATTTGCCTGTCAGCCAGCTGACCTATTTCTTCTCTGCAATCCTCATCAGTGGTGTGATACATGAAGTCGGCCATGGGGTGGCAGCTATTAGGTAATACAAATTACTTTTCTCTTACTATGTGCCAACAAAGCCTAATAATCCAGAGCATTTACTTACAGGTGAATGTTGTTTGCGCCTCTTCAGTTTATCTAGGGAGTCTGTTTATTCTTTATTTCATAGCTTCCTTATATTTTAAGTTTGGAAGGGTGTGCAATTAGGGATAGAGTTTTAATACAGTGTCTATTCTACAGATCATGAGATAGGAGTTCTGCTTTGCAAATATACCGCACTGCATCAGGTTTAAGAGAATACTTCTTTTAGTGCTCCTGTTTTTCACACAGCAATTGCATTTCTGTGGCTGTGGCACTTGAAGAGGACCCGTGTGCTATTGCACAATGGTACATTAAAATAGATTATAAATTGGTTTGTTTAAACATAGCTTGTGAAGTAGCATATGATCATGCTGAAGCAGTAACTCAGTCAAGTGTGATTTGCCCCTATGAATCTCAGTGATATGTTAATTTTGATCAAAGATTATCCTCTTAATGTCACTTAACTATAATGACTACGTCACAACTAGGTGACATGATTAATCATTACTGTTAAATGACACTGTAGCATAAGAGGGTTAAGTGGTGGTTACTGGGGCTGGTATTCAGGTGTCCTCTGCACTTCTCCTGGACACCATCATAACCTGTTCCATGAGCATGAAGCCTTACATTGTTTCTCTGATTTTCTTGAGTGTAGGGAGTCATGACTACATCTTAACCCATTACTACCTTTTTCTTATAACCCCGAAAGTTCTGAATTAAAGGGATGGTTTGTGACCCTGTGTGTTTCATATGCTCTGTTTGTCTTTCAGCTTTTTTCCCTGTGGATTTTTCTATGGAGGATGAAGCTCTTGCTCATCCCACCACAGGAAGAACCAACAAAATTTTCTTTGTCTTACAGTGCCTTCCCATGCTACTGGTTAACTGCAGAGCAGTCAGGAGTAACTATAGAGCTCTTTTTAACCAGAATGGATAATTCTTATGCCTTAGTGGTGTGATAACTCCATTGAAGATCTGAAGCAAAGGCTCTGAATATTCAAGTTTGGGTTATGTTTTTTGCAAAAAATTGATTCCAAGCTATTTTCAAGGGGAAAATTAGGTTGTCCAATGTACGTTACTGTTGCTGTTTTCTCTTTGACCATTTTCTTTTTTTTTTTTTTCCCCCCAGCACTGGCTAGGTCTGTAATGCTGTTAGGGTCAGTTCTCAGGGTTTAAGCTTTACTAAATAGCTGTGCTGTGGGCAAATTTTATTCTTCTGGGAAATCACTGTGACTCCCTTAAATCTAATACACTTTGTCCAACTTTAGTTCAAGATTGTATTGGCTGTGATCTACAAGCACTTAAAATATTTGAGCCTTAGCTTAGTCAGGGCTTGTGCCAGAAAAACCTTTGTCTTCTTCCCTCTGTACTTGCCTACCCAAGTCATGAAATCGTGTATAGGCATTAAAGTATTACTAATTGGTAGTGTGGGTAGGTCTGAGAGTTAACCGCAGGGAATTAATGTATTACTTCATTCTGATTAATTTTGTATAATTTAATGTCTTATTGTATATGTATAATAAAGAAATAAATGTGAGTAAATAAAATGCTATGCCCAGCGTACTGTTGCAGTAAAGATATGGGATTAGTTGATACATGCCTGATTTGTCTTGGAACATGATTGTCTTGGCATGATAATGGAACGTTATTGTCTTGATACAGGATTGTCATGCCTCTATAAGTCCCTTATGAAATGTGTTGCTTCATAAAACCTTTATGTACTTATTCCAAAATGTGCCATTTAAAAGGAGTTGTAAAGCCTCTCCTCTGAAAATTATATATATTTTTATTTCCTGTATGACAGTGTCAGCTACTAATATATTTAAATAGCATTTGTCCTTTTAACCTCTTGACTTATTTTCCTTTTTTCAAGTTTACAAAAAAGTTCCTTTTTTTAAGTTTACAATTTACTTATTTAATTATTTTTAATTATTCATATTATGAAAAATAAGTTAATTTTAGAATTATAATTTTAGTTATTCTTTTAGTCAAAAATAGACGTGCTATGTAGAATCTGTTTTTCATTTGTTTCTTTGCAGTAACAGTCCTTAATTTTTTTCTTTTCTTCTTTTTTAAGAGAACAAGTTCGATTTAATGGATTTGGGATTTTTATCTTCATTGTCTATCCTGGAGCGTTTGTTGACCTCTTCACAACACACTTGCAACTGATATCTCCAGTACAGCAATTAAGGATATTTTGCGCAGGTTCGTGCTTTTTTATTAAATCTTTGCTTAGCACAGTTACTTATTCTATGGGCAGCACTTGTGAATCCTTGGTGGAGGATTAAAGGTTTAAAATGAAGACGTACAAAAGCTTCTCTTTACCTGAAGATGATCCTTCTGTTCTGCACCTAAATTGTGATTTCAGAAAATCATTTGATCATTACTGCCCATATTGTGCTGTTTTCTGGAGGAAAGACATCGGTTTCTAGGAGCTTAAATAAGTACCAATTTCCTGTAATGAAAATGTTATTATACCTAGATCTGATTCAGAATAGTTGTGCATAAGAAAATCCAGTTGTGTGGTTAGGGAAAAAATGTGGTTTCTGACCTTCCCGTCTCATTAGAAAAAGGTCCTACACCAGCTCAGGTGCAGAAGTTCCTTTGTCTTTTTTTTTTCCTTCATATTGTATAGACTAAGTAACAAAATTTTGGAGCACACAAGCTGGAAAATACTCAGCCAGAAGACTGGTGGCATAAGAACATGACTTGCTGTCACAGGTGAACACTCTTGAACAATTCACTACCATTTTCTGCAACAGGAACAATCTATTAAATGATTTTTTGGTAGTATTGCAATTGATTTTCAGTGATGTGTGAGTTATGTTATTATATAGGTCACTGTGTTTTGATATTGCCATCAGGAGGAAATAAAGGCTAAAACACAAACATCCAAAAAGAATCACAGTTTATGGCTCCAAATAACCTCCAGATGTTTTTTTTGGTTTGATGTTTTTTTGAAGTCTCAAGCTACTGGGAACTAGAGCCCTGTTACTGTGGAAAGTTAGACTGAGACTGTGTGTTATGCTATCTGAACTGTTTATATGATTGATTTCTAGAGACAAAGGTGGTTCCCAAACTATTGAAATAAAGGTAGAAAAGTTAGCATCTTGGTTTAGTTCTTGATACTGATGACTTTCAGTCAGAGAGACAATAGGACACCAGCCAGCCTGTTGTACTGTTTAGGTACCAATATGGTTTCTTGAATATTGTAACTAAAATGTTATAAAAAGGGTTTTAGGCTGGGCATACAGAAGCCATTAGCCAAGCTTTTTTTCAGACTTTCCTGAATCAAGTAAATGATGATAAATGTTAGGTAGGTAACTATATCTCTATTCCAAATACCCTAATGAAACAAAATCATTCAGTGCAATAGGCTAACTTTTATGAAGCTCTGTTTCTCAAATTAATCAATTTCCATTTCCAGCTACTGTGAACAGAAGTGAAAGACATACCAATTTTCAAAATGTGTTGCTTACATACATTCCTGAGAAGTCATCTAGAAAAATAAGATCGTAAGCTATAATAGAAAATAATTGCTTGCTTGTTTTTGATAGCAAGCAAACATCTATAATAATTGTTCAGGTTTCTTGGGAAACTTGAAATAGGGGAATGCAAGGTAGGAACAAGCATGTTACGGAACTGGTTAGCATCAATGACTTGTTATCTGTTAGGTATAACAAATAGATGCTTTTTTTTACCACTAATAACAGATATATTTCAGAACTAGGATGTTTGTTAATGATAAAATGTGATATTAAGTTTTTCTCACTCAGTTTTTCTTAATTGTCAGAGCAGTTGAGTGAACCTATGCTCAGTGATCTGAAGATCTGAGTTTACAGAGGCATCTTTTCAGATTTTTTTATGGCAGCTAAGTAAAAGAGCTAGAGTAAAGAATGACACCAAATATTATTCATTTTGTAGTCCACCTATACTCTGGAGATTAGAGAGTATATTTGTTGTACAGCAGATGGCATCATGAGTTCAAGAACAGTGAATGAGCGTTTTTTTAAGACTTGGGATATTTTTAGCATTACTTCCATGCCTGGTAGATGAAAAGTGCTTCTATGCAGCACTTTCTTATAATTATAATATCTTTCAATGAGATATGATTAAAAACTATAGAAAGAGAAATCACCTTAAGAAGCATCTATTAATGGAAATGGCAACAAACCCTTAGTTAAAGCACTCCAAAAATGTGCTTCATTTCTGCAGCATTAGAAACATAAAAGACTGTGTGACATGTAGAGTTACCCAGAGTCTGCCATATGTTATGATTCCTGTGTTGTATACAGTGCAAGAAAGACAGGTTTAGTTCTTTTTTGAATGTGTTTACTTCCATTCCTGTCCTGCACCATAAATATAGAATTGAATCAAAGCCCTCTTAGCAAGATGAAAAACTGTAAAGAAGAAATAAGGAGCCTCCAACATTGACAAGTTTTTCTGCATTGGTTGTTTGTCCAAGAACACGAATTAAATGAGAAAATGTGTATAGTAGTGGATGCTGAAAGAAGCCAAGTATATCTTATGATAGTGGTTCATTTCTTCCTGTGGAGAACAGCATACCATAAGGATTGCAGTTGCAAATACATTGCTCAAAATAATGTGTCAGGAAATGCTGATTGTCCAAACTAGTTTCTTGATGTGGTTTTAGATCCAGATTTTCTTGTAAAAGTAGCCGTTTTTCAGATTTGTTTGGCACATATACATGTAATTATTTTATTGATAGAGTGGACATAACCATGAAAAATACTGAATTGCAGCTAAATTTCAGACATCTTGCTGGATAGGACAAATAATATTTATATACATATAAGCTCATTTATTAATATTCTTAAAGTCAATCAACAGTTTATTCTGGTATGAGGTGACAAGTAATACATTTAATTTCACTTGTTTTTTAATATTTATTATTGATGACAACTTTGTAGATAGAAACTGTAGTTTAATAATTGATTCAGAAGCCCAGTTTTTCTTCTGGATACTCTGCCCACTATATACTATAAAAGTGGTGTTATGTGATGAAATATCACTACAGTAGAATGACACCTTAAAAATGAACTTACAGCTTCGCTGTTTTTTTTCTGAGAGTACAATACTCAGGGGCTCAGATGCCTCTCTAAAGCTCCCCTACAAAGTGACATCATAGAAACTTCAGTTTCTAAATCAATGTAGCTTTTCTTTCATGCCTGTGTTCACAAATTAACTTTTCACCCATTCTTACAGTAATTATTTCAGGAAAGTTAATTGGAAGCTAACTTGTAGGTTCTTCCATTTCAAAACCACCTTTTTGGTATTAGTGTTTATTTAGAAACGATATTTTTCCTTCTTTTTAGGAGTATGGCATAATTTTGTTCTTGGTGTTGCAAGTTTCATAGTTTTGTTTCTGCTGCCAGCCATTCTTTTCCCTTTCTATTACACGGGTGTTGGGGCACTTGTCACTGAAGTTGCAGAGGTAAGAAAATATCTTTAATGTTTTCATATTATACACTTTGTCACCTGAAATATACCTTTGTGTCTTATTACCACCATCAAATTTGATAGTGCAGCACTGTGCAGAGTCTGATACATTGCACTTCTTGTCTGCTTAAAGTTTCCTTCTTGGTCATATTAGTATTAGTATTAGTAAATGAAGGAACAGGGCATAAAAAATTAAAGACTATTCAGCATACTATAAAACTGTTTAGACATTTGAGATGAGTTTGCAGGCTCATTTCTGTGGTGTTTTGGTTTGGTTTTTAACTTATTTTCATTATTGGCTCCAAGTAAAGCTACTGGAAACTGCATTATCACTCTAGTTATTGCTATCTGGTTTTAATGTTAAAGAATATTTTGAGCTGATTTCCTTGTTTGGTCAGCTGGAAGCAAGTAGAGATAGACTGCTGAGTTGCTGGAAAGGGCTGATTTTTTTCTGACTTAATAAAATACAGCACAGTTGTAGAGCTGAAAGGAGCTGAAAGGATTCAGTCTTTCTTAGATCTAAACATGAACTGATATAACTCAGGACGAGAGTGACATTTATTATGCTTTATACCTTTGAAGGTATAGGTGCACCCTGATTTATTGAAAGATTCAGGGTATTAATTTAGGCTTCTTGAACTTAAAATTGTAGGAAAACCACAACATATTAACTGGTATGAAAATACCTACTCAAATTTGAAGAGTTTCCCCTGAACACTTGGAAACTTGCTCTTTTCTTTTTCTTTGCACTAAATAAATGATTATTTGTGAAGGATGTTGTTTTTGTAATGCTCTATCGTAAGCTGAAATATCAGTTCTAGTGGAGCCTGAGGTTTTCTGTTTCTCTGGAAATAGTGTCTTAACCCAAAGATTTCATGGTTATTCAGCAGAACTGTAAACAAATCCTTGTAGTTTTAACTACAGTAACATGACTGACTTCACTTTTTTCTCAGGATTCTCCTGCCAATGGACCAAGAGGTCTTTTTGTGGGAGACCTTGTCACTAACCTACAAGACTGCCCAGTTTATAGTGTTGAAGACTGGAATTCCTGTCTGGGAGACATTTCAGAAAAGTCACAGGTTGGCTACTGTGTAAGTGCAGCCACCCTACAGCAGTTAAGCTTTCCAGCTAGAGGTATGAGTTTAGGTGATCTCTTCATTATTTTATGTTGTAATTTTATCATGTCTTAAAGACTCTTTTGGATTTAGGTTTTGCTGGTGGGGACAGATTTCTTGTTAAGTCATGTCTGCCATCCTTTCTTAAGCAGTGACCAATATGCCATTAATTTTAATGAAATCTGAAAGTGATTAAAGAGGTGGATAGAAGGGTTTCTCTGGTCTTCCAGTCATCCTGCACAAATATCCTGTATGATCTGAAAAATGAAATTTGCCTCTTCAGGATATTGCATTACTTGGTTATTAGCAGTAATACAATTATCTCCTCTATTTTTAGTTTAGTTATATGGATCAACTCAGTGATCTTTTGCAGATGTAAATTCCACATTTTACCTTACTGCTTTGATCAGCATTATGTTACAAATTGTATGGCTTAACCCAATGATGTGCTTTATTATGGCCACTTCTGATGTGTCTCACTATATTGGTTTTATGTTTCATTTGCTTCTTCAACCTCACAATCTCATTGCTATAAACTTAGTTTTGTCTGGATTGCACATATTGCTTCTAAATGTCCATCTATTTCCTTCTTTTTTCATTTATATATTAGAGTGGTTGCTGCTGTAAGGGCTTACCACTGAGAAACAACAAAAAAAGTGAACTGAACTAAACTAGAACAATAAACAAAAATTAAATAGAACAAAAAAGAACAGTGAAGTTAAATTGGCTGAATGTCTTGTGACATGCCCTAAAGTTTCCTAGGTTTTTTTCATGCAAGCATCCACGGAGACTGAATTCCAAAGGTAAGGGGATGCCACTGAGCAAAGCCCATACGATGGATTCAGAGCTTTAAGATTGTCGCTGTGCTTTTTGCATTATACTGGAAGTAAAGACGAGGTCAGACAGCTCAACCAGGCAAGTTTTTTGATGCATTATAGTTCTCTTGTGAGATTGAAAAGGTAATAATTTTTTTCTAGTATGTAAGGAAAGTAATCTTACAGCTGGAAATAAGATAAATATTTAAACTGGAAATTAGTGGAGTATGGATAAGATCCTGCTTTTAGAGACCTAATAGTTTGGATTATCCCTCTGAAGAGGAGAGCAACTTTGGCATATGCTTTCAGCTGGGCTGGGATCGCAAGTAAGAACCAATTCTTAGATGCTGTAGGTATATATCCTCAGGTTCTACTGCAATTTCAGAGTCATGGATAATAAAACTGCATATTCTGCAGCTGAACGAGTCTTATTTATATTGAAATACTAGAGACTTAATACTAGAGAGACAATATTGCTTCCGAGCTTGGTTGCTGTATTGTGTTAGCAGCCCATTGTCCCACTGCTGCATTCTAATCAGACCAGTCTGTCTGCATTTTCAGAGCCATAAGCCTCCAGCAGTGAGAAATATTCCTCTGAAATGAAATGAACTCCGTTTGCTCTCTAGCAGCTGCCATTTGTCAAAATCTTGACAGTTCACAACTTGACATAAATATAGAATATCAATAAAAATGTATCTAGCAAATGGACCCTATCTACTTGACCGTAAAACAAATGGAGAATAAACTATTTGAGTATGAAGCTAGACAGAAAACAATACCCCAAGAACCTTAATGAAATTTAAAAAAAAAAAAAGTGTTTTCAATGTAGTTTATAAGGAAACTAATTTCATGGTCATTCACTATTCAAAAACATATATGGTTACTTAGCCTCAGGGTACTTGAAAAAAGGATTGTACAGTTCAGTGCTTGCACGTGTCAGCCCCAGGCATAAAGCTCCATGTTAGTGGACTGCAGGTTATGCAGTGAAAAATCAGCAACGAGTTTCACAGGCTTAATCTACCTAAGGAGAGTACTGCAGTGATGCTGTGACACAGATTGCCACAGTGACCATTCTTTTGTGGGTTTTTTGGTTTGTTTTTCCTTAAAAGCTTAAGTTTTAGAGTAAGTTAGATTTTATTTAATTTATTTAATGAACATCCATACAAAGATTATGTACCAGACTAGTTAAATCATGGTTTAAAGCATCATTTATTCACTGCTTCAGCCTTCAAGGCTTGGAAAGATTTCAAAACCTGAATCTTGTAAAGGCTTTCCATTTTTTTTTTTTTTTTAAGGATATTTTGAGTGTTGGTCATTTCCATGTGATCTTGGTCATTTCACCAGCCAATAAAATCAGTACAGCAGCAAGTAACAGATTTGTATGCCAAATGTTAATGCAAACTAGGGGCAAGGGATAAAAGTATTTTGTAACTCATAATGCTCAGAAAATTGCAGTGGTAGATCCCCAGTATCTCTAGGATGTTTATTAAGATGAAAAATCAGTTAGTGACATGACTGAAATCAGGTGACATTCCTAAAGTGAAGCTTATTTTTAATTTTGGCTGAACCACATCTAGGCTGTGCGAATTATTGTAATTCTTGAAGGCTACAGAATGATTTTGTCAGAGACTGATTTCTTTTCAGGAATTTACTGTAATATTGATCATTTGCTCTATGCCTATGTTCTTTAGTCTATAGAAGACTCGACGGCACAGTTGAATGTTGTAGTAACAACAGCCTCACAGATATTTGCTTTTCATATAGCAATAAGTTGGACAGCCATCTGGTAAGTTACTTAACCTGCTTATTCTGTTTGGTAAATCTGAAATTATTTAAACTAAATCAGTACTATTTAACAACATTTATTCAGTATACTCAAATGCTTAATAATACCTACCGTTTGTAATAAAGGTCTATGTGTGTTTTTCTCCCCATTTACAGCTGAAAAAAACCAAAATATTAGTTATGATTTTTCCCATGATCAATCAGAGAGTCTCAGGAAGAACCAGAAAAGATCTTATACCCCTCATTCCTTCAGGCTGAAAGACACCTCCCCATTTTCAGCACTGGATGAGAATATTGGTGAGAAAAATACCCAACTTTTGAAAAGAAGGTGAAATTTCTTATTCTAGTGCTTCAGTCTTTAAAGGTACTGAGCACTACAGGCAAAGCAAAGTGCTGGACTGTCTGTTCAGTTATTTTGTTTGAAGCCAGCAGTGCTGCTTGCCAATTTAAACTAAAAACATGCAAGAGAAGGTCCTAGAGATTGCCCAATTTCTCAAAATCAGGGCCTTTATTTGATTCCTTTTTTACCATGTTAATTTTCTTGTAATACATGGAAACATATAAAGTTTCTTAGTAGGATTTTGCCATGCTCTCTTCAAAATACAGAAAAGTTTGTTAAAATATGTGATCCATATTGGCAGTGATGCAATATTTCTAACAGTTCGCTTGACAAGAAAAAGCACACGTACTAACTGTGTAAACTTCTACACATGCCAATTGATTATTGTTCTGACTTTTAGTGATAAATACCTAAAGAAATGGAAATAAATCTGTTCCTACATCTGCTATATTTACAGTTTCTAAGATAGTGAACTTCACACTCCAGGATTTTCTTGTGGTATTTAGCCACTAAGAATTGAGCACAGACCAGTAGTTAATTTGAAATATGACAGTGGCTGGTAACATCCCAGAGTTCAGCGAGATTCAATAAATCACTACCTCACTGAGCTTTGACATTCTTAAGCTCATAGCTGCTATTTAGGAAGAGAGATGAAATAAAAGCATCCAGAAGCCTGTGACCTTCAAGTGTCCTTAGATGGGCTGTGAGTTTTTGAACATATATTTAAAATAGTCTTTGCAGGGCTGTGCAGCATTATTTGCAAATGTGTCCCCTCCCCGCCACTAGAATGGAAAGCGCTTTTATTGAGGTTAATGGAGAGTGTCTGACACTCACGCATCTATGGGGAGTGTAACTATCAAGCTAAGAAGCCAGAAAATCCCACTTCCCCCCCCACCCCCCATTTTTTTTCCTAAGGCAAACAGTAGATGAAGAACTTTTGTTGCTTGCATTTAAGAACAAAAGGAAAATTATGACTGAGCCGTTACAAGAGACATGAGGGGGAAAACCAATTTCCTGTTCCTTTCCACTGTGCTTTCTTTGGCTTATGAAGAGCAAGAAAGATCTGGTCTTTCAGACTGCTGAGTGAAAGAGTGAAGAGATGCAGCACTGCACTAAGTCTTGTGTTCACCTTACTTGAGAATGGGTTTTTAGCTGCCACACAGCCAGTAGATTTTTGGTTTGTTTGCTCAACATAAGGTTTTGTTCAGTCAAATTAAGTTTTAGATCAATGAAGACTAACACTTCTTAAACAGGTAAGTCACTAGTATATTGATGCAGGCTGTGTTCATTAGAAATCACTGACTTAAGTTTAGATGCCTCGCTTTTTGTTGTGCATGTGTGTACCTTTTTAAAAAGAGTTAACTTTTATTTCGGTACATGTGTACACCTTGTCTTCCACATTCCACCAAAAATGGAATGATAAGTTTAACATATATCAGGTAGAGGTTCTGCGGGATTTGAAAAAAAGAAAACCCGAAGATGCAGATTTCAGCTTTGCGTAGGCTGGTAGTATATCAATGAGGCAGTTCCTTTGCTTTAAAAAGGAATGTAGAATATTCTGATCTGTTGGAAAATAACTTTACATTTTAAAATAATTTTAACTGCCATTTGCAGTATGCCTGTCTGCCAGCACGAAAAGTTATTGAGGCCAGCAAAGTTTGTCGAGCCAACATGGACTGCCAGAAGGACTTTGTTCCAAGCTTTTGTGTGACTCCTTCTTTAGAGAACCAAACAAGGCTAATCAGGGTAAAACATCCACCCCATATTGACATGCTGTATGTAGGACACCCCATGCATCTTCAGTACACAGGTTGGTATTACTTTTTAAAACAGTTTAACAAAAAAAAATTCTAATATGGTTTACTTTGCCTGGCTGCTTGAACAAGGTCTCAGAGTGCTTGTCAGTTAACTTGTTTAATGCAGAATCCATTTCTTGTTACAGCCAGAGGAGAGACATGGACTACTCAGGCCTAAAATGAAATGTGCACAGTGCAATGAGTTACAAAGGTAATAGAAACCGTATGTGATATGAGAGAGTTGTTTTTTTCAGAAAAGTATGAAAGGGCTTTTTCTATAACAGATCTCACTCTGGTTAGTCATGGGAACCAGGCACCTGCATTTTCCTAACATGTAAACTTCTCAAAATGCTATTATAAAATCTCTAGGGCATCTCCCTGTAACACCTTTCCTGGAATATTAGCATCACTGCTTAAATCACACCTAATATTCAAGTACCTGTGGCAGATTCCCATGACTAATGAGCCACAAGTACAATCACAACATAGTTATTACCTAATTATTTTTTCATCTATTTGAGTGCCCTAAATTAAATAACATATAACAATTTAGTTCCTTACTTGGAAATGGACTGTGGCTCTCCTTTAGGCCAGCTTGTACCCTTGAGCCAGGTATACAAGTAAAAACTAATTCTGCTCTTGGAGAAAGTATGGAAAGAATGAACAAACGCATCTACATCCCTATTTAGCAGCTTGAGTTTAGCTTTAGATGGGCTTAAAAAGTATGAAGTGTTGAACTACTGTTGCTTCCCGTGAGGAACCTGTCTGTTCCTCACAGACAGCTGTACCTCTCAGGGGGAGATTTTACTTTAGACATCTTGAAGTACCTCCTTAGCAAGGCATTGTACTTTTCTGAGTAAGCACTGGAATTACATACAAAAGAGCTTTAGAAACAGTGATGAAATCTGGTAGTGTAAATCCATTAGCACTCTTGTGTAAACATAATTTTAGTTAATCTGTCAGTCTTTATCTTTCTGTGCTGGTCATATTTTGACACTCTGTGGCAAATTAGTTATTTCTACTTGTTTACACTATACACTTATTTAAGCCCAAAATATGATCTCTTCACTTGTTATTTCTGGCTGCTTACCATTTAGGAGGAAAAACATTGTTCACCTGTGTGATACCAATACACAGTTCTGTATTTGATGACATCTATTCCAAATGCAGCAACATATCTTAAGAATAGAGTTTGGTAATTATTTTAAGCTCCCTTTCTTGATCTCTAACAATACAATCTGTAGGTAGTCTAGAACAATTGTTATTGTTCTTTTTCCCAGTGTGTCGGAGCAATAGAGTTTTAGGCAGTGTTTCCTGCTGAACTGTGATTCTGCAAAACAATCAAACCTGTCAGTCTTTCAGATGTCAGAAAACAATGTTATTGCATCTAAAGAGGTAGTTCTACTTTAAGAAGTTACTGTGTGAATATACAATTTACAGGAATATATTCTAAAGTGATTTACTATACTCTGGGAATTGCACATTGAATGTGCTAATTTGAGTGCTAAAAGCTTGACTTTGTTACAAAACTTTGCTGCAAATGCAACCTATGCTCCCCTTGGGAAAACACCAGCGCTAAAATGACAGGATCCTGGCTTGGGCAGCAGATAGTCTACTGTACCATCGTAGAGTTCCATGTGTTCCAGTGAAACAACTTCTAAATATTTCAGACTGAACTTTGCACTGTACAGTACTGGCTTGGGCCCAAATGTGACTGACCAGAATGTGGTAACCATTTTTTTACAGTTAAAAAAGGAAAATAATTTCTTCCTCTACTGTGTGACTTTTGAAATAGGAATGTGTTTTAGGCAAATGCTTTATTCTTTAGGGTGATCATTTTGCCTGCAGGAAACATTACTTTTTAGAGTAGTGACACATTTAACACACAGCCTTGTAAGTGTGTCCTATGACTTTGCTTTCTCTAGTACTGTCACTACAGTAATGTTTGAAAATCATTTTAAGATTATGCATGTATTATTTTCTACTTAGGCTTGTATTGTCATCATGATATTCCTGATTTATGGAGAAGCAGTAATTATTTCGTATTTTCATTTGAAGCTAGCTTCCAGATGCAATATTTTTATATCCATATTAGCTATTTACAAAAAATAGGCTATACACTGTACTTCTATAAAATGTTTCTGTTTCCTCAAAGTAAAATATACTGGCAAAAATATTTTTTGTTGATACAAATGCTATGTATAGCTCTTGTTTCCAGTATAAAAAAAAAAAAAATTAAAGAATCATAAATGAACTTATAGTGCTGGAATTTTGGCCAAAACTAAACCAGCAGGGATGATCAGGAATGTGTGTCATTTAGGTTGGACTCATTGATCCATCTTTTTAATTAGCATTCTCTCTATAGAGAGTATCTAATGTAATTTATTTTGTATGGGCTTTTTATTCCTCCATGTCATTTTTGGTATTGCAAAATGTTGGCTTCCTTCTCTGGCCCTTGTCAGTTGGGAATAATCTGGTGATTAACATTCACATTTGGAATTCACACTGCTTGAGGCAAGATCATATCCCTGAATGTTACTGTATCTGCATCACCCATCAAGGATAAAAACTGCAAGATTTCCTTCATGAAAATAAAATGGAACTTACCTAGAAGATTATTTTCCCAAACTGGACGAGTCTCCTGCATCTGTCTTAACCAAGTCTTCTTAAAAAAACCCTCCAACTTCCTAGCTTTGGGGAGTTTTTTGGAGAACAACAGTCATAATCCTTGATGAACGTCTATCTGTTAGGATCTGGTTTCTCAGTATTTCCATGCTTGTTTCCCATTATTGCTGACGATGATCATTCTTTGCTTTCAACCCGTATTTAAGGGGTTACATGTATAGTTCTTCTAGAGAGCACACAGAAATATCTTATGCCATACTCTTTCCCCCATAGTATGCATGCACTTTGCCTCATGAAGAGGTTTCAAAAACCTCTTTGGTCAATCTAGTCTCCAAATAATTTTTAATTAAAATTGTGTCTCTTGTGCATTCTTCTCAATATTTGCCAACACCATCTAGAATTAGCCAACAAAAGAAATGTTAATTCCAGGTCAAAGAATTGTTTAATTAGAGTGGAAAAATAATGAGTGTTTTGTCCTGCCCTGCCTCATTGCTGTTCACCTCTTCCCAGCAGTGTCTTTTGAAGACAAGCCTGGACAACATAATTTTTGTAATTCTTTTCTTGTTACTCAAAGGACAGATTTGCTTGCTCTCATGAGGTTTGATCCATTACAGCCACTAAATTCATTGCCTATACAGTGTCTAGAGCTCAGTCCAGCAACAGCCTGAGGAGTTTCTTTGTATTTCGGAGATTGCTTCAGCAGCAAGGTTTGGAATTTAGATCCATGTCTGGCGGCTGTCAGGAACAGCAGGAAATTTGTTGTAACAAAAAGGGAGAGAGATTAGTGATCCATTCTGAATGTAGGCACAACTTCAGGTTCAGGGTGGTGACTTGTTAGTGGCCATTAGGTGTTTGTCAAGAGGCAGTCACGCTTTGAAATTACACTATATTGAATTGTGTGTCTTGAAACCTTTGAATACAGTAGCTGCCTCAGCCATTTTGCTATTTTGACTCATGGACAAGAGGTCTGATCAGATGTTCTGGTATCAGCATTCAGCTGGATGAGTTGTTTGCTTTGGATATCATGTGACTTGGATGCCTCTGACTTTCTGAGTTGTGTGGTGTCCAGGGTTTCTGTCTTTTGTGTTCTTCACTCAGTAGTCCAACAGATTTATTTTTTTTCTCTCAGTTCCCCTGAATCAAAGGTCTTTCTTAAGCTAAGGTAAGAGAGGACGTGATTTTGAAGCCATCTTGGCACAGCTGTGGCAGTTTTGGTATTGGAAAGTTCTCCGCTTGTTGCCACACCAAACCCATTCTTTCTTTGGGAGTCCTTGCTATCCAAATCTCTCCATCCCATGGTAAGTTTGCCGGTTGTACTAATTATCCCTTCTGACTCATCAGGAGGGCCTCAATTAACAGCAGAAAGTGTGTTTATGTGACTTGAGTGGACCAGTTCTCTGTCTCATGTGTCTTTGCAACTACTTTCTGCTTGTCTTTGTTTGATGTCCTTGAATTGTTTATTGAACCTAAAGAAATCCAATCTGCTCTTAACTAAGATATACTTAGCAGCACTTTTGGTTTCCAGTGTGTCTTAGTCTCTGATTTTGAAATTTCTCAAAGGGTGAGTTAAATTTTTCCCTTCCCAAGGGATGTTTGTATTGAGTAGGAGTTGAACTCCTGCTTTCACATATCTCTCTGGAGACAGTATTTCTTAGGGCTATAACTTTTTCCCAGGTTGGTAGGGAAAATTGAGGCCATTGTGGCTGGCCTCAACTTGCGTCAGAGTTGTTCTTTGGGGACAGAGTGACTGTTGTTGATACTGTGCAAGCGTGTTTTTAAGGTGATTTTCCAGTTCTGCCTTAATTTACCTAAACTTCTTCCTTCTGGTGATAAGATGCTGGTTTTCTAGGAGTGAAACCTTCTAGTAGGAAAGGCGTCTCTCTTCCAGTTGTCACAGAACTAAGGCTTTCAAACAGTCCCTGGGGCGGGCAGTCTGAGACTGCTGTTTAATTTGAAGGACTGCATTAAGACTTAGGAGACCACCCAGATGGAGCATCCCTATACTAACAGTGCACTCTCAAGCTATGTCAATGTTCTTCGAGGTGTCTCTCCTACACATTTGACGTGCAGTCAGCTGAAGCTTCAGGTACAACTTCAAAGAAGTTACAAAGTGTTTCAAGGTCATGTGGTGCTTGGCCACTGCAATTTTCCAGTCACCAGGTTTTTAAGCTGCACTAAGTTACATCTTGGAGTCACTTAAGGTATCATCTGAAGACAGAAGAAGCTACTTCTGTACTGGGAAGTGGGTGTTAAGATGTGGAACGCACATCTCAGCCTTTGCTTTCTCAGAGTGACGCTAGAATTCTGCTCTCTATCCACCCCACTTGGATACACCATGAGCTCAGCTTCAGAACAGGAGGATCTTCTGCAGTTACTGCAGGAGAAGAATTTTCTGGCCTTCAGAGAAAGTGCACATGTGCACCCACAGTATGAATGTATACATGTGGACTGCATATGTTGAAACAGTATGGTAACTATAATCTCTTTATATGTTTTTCTTTGAAAAGGACTTAAGTTACACAGTGTGGTCTTCATGACTACAGATGTTCAGTTGCCTCTGAAAATATGTATCTTAGATCTACTCTTACTGAAATCATGCTAATTGTATTTTGTGGAGTGACTTCACTATGATAGCGACCATGTTTAAGAAAGATTTAATGGCTGTACTCTTTTGAAAACAAAGACCCAACAAAACCATATTTAGATTGGTTATTCATGGTTGAAGAGCTATCATTTCAGATCTGATTTTTCTGCAAGAATATAACCTAAAATTCGTAATGTTACAATCCTGGAATGACTGTCCATGTTTTGTGTATCTTTATATTTTCATTTCAGTAAGTCTCAGCAGTTTTGTACCACGACAAAACTTCCTAAGCATCGATCTGCCTGTGGTGATAGAGACATTTTGCAAGTATCCTTTGAAGTGTGTTTGTTCTTTCAAGACAAGGAGGGAACTGTTTAGAATTTGGTGACCCAGCAAAATTTCAGTTGGATATCATTGTACACAGGCTGCTCTAAAACATTTCTGTAGTGTTTTGACATCTTTATCCCATCCCTGCATTGATTATTGTCCTTGTGCCAAGCTTGAAATGAAATCTCTCACTTTCTTGTGCTTAGCAGGATATTTTTCGTCAGTGCTTTTTTTAACTCTTTCTTGATAGTGAATCTTAACAGCTCTGATGAGGAAGTCCAAGTAATCCTGAATTTACAGTAGGACAAATGAGATGTTATTGCTAGCTTTGTTATGTCAGAGTTTCAGAATTTTTGAGTCGTTATACTGAAATAAATAAAAGGGTATAGTTGTTGTTTGTTTTTTTTTTTCTTCAACAGAAACCTTAGCCTATTCAAAAAGCAGGATGATAATTCAGTTAAAGCAGGCTTATTAATGAATGAGATGATATCTATATATGCATACATGAAGGTTAGCAGGCTTGAATATGGCTAATTTAAGAATCCTTAGCCTTAGAAACCGAAATGTTTATACGTGGCTATAGAGCAGCACAGTTCAGTGTAGTCCATAAAGCTAAAGATGCTACGTAAGCTCCCCTTTTCTGGCATCACACCAAGGTTCATGCTGACTCAGATGCTTTCTGAGTCATATATCTTCTTGTCTGGCCATTGTAGGATGGAGGTAGGTATTAATGTTAGCAAGCTTTTACCAACAATTAAAAAGATCTACCCATGCCTCATTCTCACATGCACGTACAGAAATCTACTCAACTTTTCTGCCTAACAGGTATGTAGGAGAGAGAGGCCAGATTTCCAATCATATTCTAGCCATTTAGTTACTCCAGCAAGGGAGTGTTTTGGAAAATATTCCTAATAATTATTTCATACTTAGGTCATAGGTCTAGAATACTTTCTTACTTCAGGCATGGTGTCAGAGCTATAACCTTGCTCCAAAACCACATAAAGCAAGGGGGGAAAATGGGCAATATTAAATGTGGTTTTGCTGTCTCCTGCTTTCATCCAAGTTGTGAAGAGTGCAGGTTGTTAACATATCCAAACCTAGTGCTTAAAACCAAATTAAATCCATAAAGGAAGGTCTCTGAAATTATATGTTATGGTGTAAAACTCATTGCACTCATATAAACAGCTAAAAAAATAACCCTCATATGTTTCTCTTTGCATACTAGAAATAAAAAAATATGGTTTGTATTATTTTTTTTTTACATTTTCTTGGATGTCATTCATGAGCCTTAACTAATGTCAACCAGGTACCTAATTTCACTGTCAGGAGCACTGGCAGTTATCAATGCTGTACCCTGCTTTGCTTTGGATGGTCAGTGGATATTAAATTCATTCCTGGAAGCCACTCTGAGCTCCCTGATTGTAGAAAAACAAAACAGAGAGCTTGTTGGCTTTTTAATTTTGCTTGCTGGTAGTGCACTTTTGGCTGCCAATGTTGCACTGGGACTTTGGATGGTGACAGCACGATAGAACATTGGATACACTTCCATCAGTTCTCAAAGTACACAGAAATAGTAAATCCATTGCCTTTTAAACCTTGTTCGGTACTGAGATTAAAAATAATTCCCTTAAAGTGACACTGAAAGAATAATCACTGGTGGTATCTGTTTTAATTGAAATGTGTACGATGTTGTGGCTTTGGTCATGGGAAATATAATGGAAAGAAGTAGAAACCTTTTTATATACTTTTCAAGCACTGTATTAATTTTGAGAAATGTGCATTGTAAAGCTTCACAGGAGAAATCCTAAGACTTCATGAATTCAGATCTCAACATAAGGGAATTATTTGACCTCAAACATTTGTAAAGTGGGAGGAAAAAACACTAAGGTTTTATTTTATAATTTGAATAACTGTCAGAAAGTCTGTGTGGGCTCTGATCGTTTCTTGGTCATCATAGTCCTGAGTAGCCTGCTCTGTTTTTTTAATCTGGTGTCCTACCAAACTGGACTTTAAGAGGCCCTAAAGTCTGATCTCAAATCGTGAAAAGCTAAGTAAATTATTACCCTGTGTTAATGAGGAGAGAGAGGCCACGTGCATTAGTATCTTTCCTTTTCAGCTGGCCAAAATGACTGGAAGCGTGTTGTCCTCAGGATGGAGATGAGAAGCGCCCTTGTTTGTTAACAATGAGGCAGGTGGGAGGATAACAAAGGCCACATGTCTGTGTTTTTTACGCATTCAGTTGTATATTATCATACGCAGCTGAAAGTTTTTTAAAGGCAATATTTGTCAGCAATAGCTACAAAATAAATGAAATTTAGTTTCTGAGTGCTGCAGTATGCTGTGCACAATTGTTCCTAAGTGATAAGTAATGTTTGTATTGTTTTACTCAGAAAATAATACTGTATTATACCTGTTTACAGTTAAAAGTGAAACCTATTGTTTTTATGGTGTCTATCTTCTGATGCTATGCATGTAATATGTACAGTAACTCACTGATGTTTTTCTGTCTTTCAAAGGGTTGTTTTCCTTTGCTAGGATTCATTCTGTTCAAAGATAGCTAACAAAAATGTTTAGCTGAAGCCGGTCTTGGATCAGAATTGTTTAGAGGAAGAATATGATTGTGAATTGAACTATTTAAACAATTGGCTTTGCTTTCTGAAATGAATATGGACCATATCCTTGTTCATAAATGAACAGGGGAAGAACAGTCAGTGTTTTGCTTACTAAAGTATGTCTGACGTACTTTGAAGTTCTTCAAGTCTGTAATGTTTTGTACCCCATAGGATTATCTCTTGTCTGTTATGTTATCCTGTGATATATTGCCTAGTTTATATAAATCAGGTTCAGTCAGAGCCTTGACTCAGTATCATCTGGTATTAAAAAAAAAGAAAAAAATGCTCTAGATTGGTAGCCTAAATATTCGAAATATGAAAATTTTTGAAAACTGTCCTGCAACTTCTGTCTGGTACAGTGCTCCGCATAGGAGCTGCTGCAGCTCAGAGTTCATTTACAGAAATGGTCTTTTCATCAGGAACTGCAGTGGAAACTAAGCTCACAGAGACTGGCCTGCAGGGACTAATGAAGCATTCATGCCTAGCTAGCATAGATTCTCTTGGCACTGGAGGTAAAAGCCTGGGTAATTTTAAAAGTGGGGTTGAGCCCAATTCCTGAAGCTACTGCATGTATTCACAACTATGTTTGCATTTGCCCACTGATGTGTTACTGTATTTTTGCTCAGTAGCCTTCACACTTGCTGAAGATTTATTCTTAAAGAAGTGATGCAAGCAGTAATGAGAGAACATGTTTGTGTATTTGTTGTTGTGTTATTAATAGTTTACTTACCTCTTCGGTGCTGTCACAGGCTGGGTGGGCCTCCTGAAGTTCACCTCTGCGGGGTGGCAGACCTGTGCCTCTCATTTTAAATCATTTCGATGTTCCAATCATTCAAGGCATGTTGAAACAGATCTTAGAAAGTGTAAATACTTCAGTCAATCCCGTGTCCCCTTTGGGGCTGTTAAGAGCCACACAAAATGCTAGAAAGAAAAACCAAACTATGAGAAACTGCCAGTGGGCTTCTCCCAGTAACACCTTGAAGGTCGAACTTATCATCCTTCCTGGTAAGGTACAAAGGTTTCAGGGCAGCCATGCTGATGAACGCCTCTGCCATCCCTCTGTGGACAGGAGGGGTAGGAGCAGCCTGGTCCTTGCACAAAGCCTGACCCTGAGGCCGTGCTCCAGAAGCCTGCTCGCTTACCTAACCGGCTGCTTGCTAATGTTAGCTTTGCGCCACTTACTAAAGTGGCTCTGTGCCACTTTCCTCTGTGTCTTGTCCAATCTACAGTGCACAAAATTAATTTGCACTTAAGAGTTTTAATGCAATTTCGTAAGACTGGATATTTCCTTTTCAAAATAGCTACTATTTACGTATCAGAGTTGCAGCACTGTCGTATTATGTAAAGCAACAACAAATGCATCTGTGGTGATTTCAAAAACATTTTGCGAAAAACATTTCAAGTTTGATATTTCACTGTTTGGGAACATCTTTTAGCATAGTGTACCTCTTGGAGATGTAGGAAGGATTTTAAAAAAGCAGAGTTTCTGAATTAACATACACAAGTTACATCTGCTATAATGAGGCTGGCAGGTTGTTCCTGGTTATTTAATGCGCTACCAAAACATGATGTTTTATCAAAGGAAACTAAATCCTGTTTATTTTAATTTACACCATCACTGAAAGCCACAGTTAGGCTAGGTAGAACTTCAATCTGTGTTTGACGTCATAGTCAAAAAGAGGGGGGAGAAGACATTGGTCATGGTTTTAGCAAAACAGACACACCAGTACACGGTAAAGACCCTGGTTATCTCATATGGGAGAGGTAGCACTAGAAGTGTTTACAAACAATTCATGGGTCCATTTCCATGTGCTGGAATTCCAGTGATTAAGAGTCAATGTCAATGTAGGTATGTATGAGTGCTTTGAATCAAGTCTTTAAGCAAACTAAGTATGAATGGTGACACAGCACATCTTAGATTACCTGCAGACAAAGTTAACAGTTAAGTTGGACCACTCTCTGAAGAAATACTTGTGCAGTGGATTAATTTCATTCTCCTGTGATCCTAACATGGCTTATACGATAAGCAAGTGCCATATATACAGTTATTGGGAGAGGTTTTGCTGGCTTTTTGTTGTTTATTTAGCAAGAGGGGATGCAGAAGGACACAATGGTTTTTTGTGTGTTGGATTTTTACTCTGGAGTATTTGTGATGTTTCTTATATTTCTGGTTTTTTTTCTAAAAAGTGAAAAGATTTTCCTTCAAATGAAATCTTTGCACTTCTCATTCTAATTAGCCCCGCAGAATGTAACATATTTTTTAATACAGAATCCATCAATATATTTGTAGGGCATATTGATGAGTATAAAACAGAACACTCTTAAAGATTGGATGTATACTACTATTTATGTATATACTATGCATTTTAAAATCTGTATCAGATGGAAAAAAGTAATGTCTAACATTAAGAAGTGTTATATGTAGCTTTTACTTGCACGTTGCTGGAAGATTTCCATAATTAGTCATTGTTCTGATTTGGTTTTTTAATGAGCATTTTTTTGATATCAGCAAAGACTTCCATAGCATGTTTTGATAATACCTGATATGCCATGAAAATGGGTATCTTCTCAGCATGTGAGAAGTTACACACTCTTTATTGACTTAGGGAATTAAAATAAGATGGCTTCCATACAGGTTAAATGAAAGAGACTGCACTAGAAAAAGTGTAGACAAACTTGCAGATCAGCCAAATTTATGAGCCACAATGAAAAATCTGTTAATTCATCCTTTTATTCAGAATGAAACAAGCAACTGTATTGACAGTTTTCAGTGATAAGGGTTCTGTGTGTATATGTGTGTGTATACAGGCATACATACATATAATAGATACACACAGAGTCAGTCTGTATTGCTGCTTTTTCCAGGATAACTTGCAGATAACTGATCAAAATTCTTTATTGACAGAAGACAAATGATGGACATAATGAAACCACAGCTGCATGAGTTTTGTTCAGCTGATGTTTAAAATGTTTCATGCTTTCTGTGAGGCCTCAGCTACGAGCATGGTAAACACAGATTTTTGGGGCAACTAAAGAGGTCAACCTTGAAATCCATCACTCTCTAAGTGCTGCTATTTGTGCTGTTCTGAACAATAAATGGGATGAGTGAGACTGCATAGGGTATACTGGAAAAATAATGTGTCCAGGACAGACCTTCCCATGGCAGTCAGGATGTTTTAGCTGTCTTGAAATAAGGATATATTTATGTTCAGTTTAGAACATCAGCAATCCAAGCTTTCTAATAATTTCCTATACATTTTACATGATGGCAAAGGGTGACCTGTAACAAATAAGTTTTAAAATAAATTCTGTATATCTTCTATCTGAAAGATGTGGATTTGTATTTGGATATCATTTATGACAGATGAGGAAGGGTTATAAAGATTTATGTAGCCTAGTCTGTATTTAATTATTTTTAAAAGGTGTGAGTTAAACTCTATAAATAGTTGTAAAATATGCATTCTATATGCCTGCATTCACACCAGTTCCCACAACCAGTCTTGCCTCAACTTTTTTCTTGTGACTTTGTGAGTAAGGAAGCTGAATCTAACTCAGGTAAGATCCATTATTAGCGGTTATTTTATACCCTTTTTATCCTGAACTTCATGTAACACTACATAGATTAGTCATTTAAGTGGCTGGGTTATCTGAGGTACATATCCTGTATTAAAGCAGCATTTGGGAAGCACTGTACTTGGGGCTGCCAGAAAATGGCAGCTCTGTGACTGTTTCTTGTTCCTTGGACTCATCCACTACATCATGTGAAGAGCAGATGGCAGCGACTAAGGGCAGCGAAGAACCTCAGTTTACAGCAGCTGCATGAAACCTTCCCACTGCTGAGCCCGTGTGAAAGGACAGGAACAAAGAGCAGGATATGACGCTGCAGTTCCATTCATTCCATTTACATTGGCGTGAAACGTGAAAAGAACTTGTAATTAACATTTCAGAGCATGCAGATATGTTTTCCAGCCTTTCACTGAATCATTCAGTGACTGGTCATCAAATTTTTTTTTTAAAACACTTTTTCATTCCATGTGATGAATAAGTGATGTGGGCAGTTGTAGCTTATTTAGTAAAATGGACTTGGATATTTCTCACCTCCAGATGTTCATCTTGGGTTGTTTTTTGCAGCATCATAGTATAATTGACCTTCACTTGATAAAAATTTGAAAATTTGGAGGCTACTTCTAAGCCATGACTAGAGAAGTCTAGTTTCTTCCTTCCCAAGCTGTTTGTTGATATTTTAAATTCCTCTTTTCCTTACATAACTTTGCTTTTAGATTTCTTATGCTCCAATGATCTTATCTGAAGCCTATCAATGGAATATGTATTGTTTTGAAATTCACTGTGGTTTTTTTTTCCTCTACATAGCCTTATTTTTCACGCTGACTCACAGCTGTGGAATGTTAAATTTCTAGACGCTTTGTTCCCACTATGCATTGTTCTTGATCATGTTTTTTTTTTTTTTTTTTTTAAAAAAAGCTTCATTTTGAAAATGTCAACTAACAAATATATGGAACACTTTGAATAATGTATTGTGTTTTTGTTTTGCTTTTTTTCTCTATTTAATCAACCAAACAATAAGTATTGTTTTCTATGTATGATAAATGTATCCTGCAAATAAACTCATTGTTTGATTGTTAATGGGCTTAAATCTGTTTTTAAAAATAAGGTAAGTGACATAATTCCTTATTTGTGGCAATTACCATATTCTCTTATGTATTCTCATACTTTTCGTATGTAATTTATATTCCCTTTTGGGGTACCGACAATGTACCACTATCCTATTCAGTATCTGACCACCTCCTAAAATTAATAGTAACTATCATTTATGTTCCCGTATTTATCAGCTTATCACACCAGTATTTTGAGTTATAATAGTACATCCAGACAGACACCTACACATCGTTCTGGAGTAAAGCTAGCTTCATTTTAATGTGACTGAGGTACATACTGGCTGCCCTGTAGGAGCAAATGCTTTTCTCTTGGCTTAGTTCCTGTGTAATTCTTCTCCTATGGAGTTCTGGACTTCCATTAATTTGGTTTGTAGTGAAATATTTGACATGGGATGCCATAGTCAAGGCAAGGGCAACCACCTCTCTAGGTGTTAAGGCCAGTCCTATGTGAAGAACTTAGAAAGTCGGATCTTTGAATGACATTAAGGTGATGTTCTATATCACAGTCTTTGATTGGTATATCCAACCCAGCCCAGGGCTGGACACATGTTCTGGCTGGTTCTGAACAAGCTCCCTTCTGTACCCAGATGCTCTCTGGGGCTGTGTTAGTATGGGGTAACCAGGTTGTTCAGCTTTGTTTGAGAATGAGGCTTTATTGCCCTGTTTCTTGAGCAAGCTCATCTAGTTTTAGCCAGGTTATTTGTACTGAGAACTAAATTGTCCTTTGTTGCTTATTGGACAAGCTGTTACTTTATACAAGCAGAACTGTTTCAGCAAACGGGGCTTTGTTCTCTGATAAAAGATTACCATGAGAAATAAGCACAGTGCACAGATTGCACACGTTGGTAGGCTTTCCTACGTAGGTTGCTAAGCAATTTTGTGAATACATGCATGAGGAGATGGCTTTTTTCCCTCTCTTTTTCTTACCTATGTTAAAGGTAGAGAGAAAAGTTTATTTTTCTGAGGCATTTCAGCTTCTAGGAGTTCCTGAGGTTTTCAAGTTGATTTTGAAGATGTTATCCCTTATTTTCATTATGTATGTTTTGTAGTCTAAAAGATAATTAGTGATGTCTTAATGTCATCTTGAGGAATGTTGCCATAATCACTAATATAATTTTCAGGATAAGATTTTAAAATACATACTGTATTTATGAGTCTTATTGCTGGTAACTTTTTATAAAGAAGGCTTAATATAATTCTTCCTCTGATCATTGCAGTTTGAATCACCAAGCAGAAGCATTCCTAAACATCTTTAGTAGATCTGTATGCATTGAACTCACTTAAATATTTTTAAATCTTTTTATAAGCTTTTGATGTGAAGTACCCAATGAAATACAATTCAAGGTTTGATTCTAATCTGTGGTGGTAAGCTGGGAGAATCCACAGCATTCATGAGGTTTAAGCAGCAGTCACCCAGACTTCTACATTTTTCCCCTTTTTCTACCTCAGAGAGATGTGGTCTGGTGTTTACTTTGATGCTTTTAAGGCTCCAGCGTTGTTGAAAGAGATTTGGATGTTCTTACCAATTATGTGTCTCCCTTTCCACATTTCTGATTAATTCCACCTCTTTTTAGTTCTGTGCAAATAAAGTAGTGGCTGAATACTATGTAACCACCACTTCTGACAGTCCTCAAAAAACATACGGTTTACATCCATTTTCATTTCCCCTGAAAGGAATCTTTCAAACCAAAAAGAAATACTTTTATCTTTTTCTTTTTTTGTTGAATGTCATCTTTTTTACTTGCTATTGTATTGCATCTTTTTCCCTTTCACAGCTCTGTGAAGATCTCTATTAAAATATTACCAGATTGTTTTAAAAGTTGTAAATTCCTCTAGGGCTACTGAATTTGATTCAGTTACCCACATAGGTATCTGGTGTGTTCTGGGATATCCTAAGGTGTTCTTAGGTTAATAATCTGACTTGGAACAACGTATTGAAACTCATCCCCCACTTGTTTCCTTTTGTCTCCTGTTGGTTTAGGTCTCACAGTTTCAAAGACCTATGCATGGGCTTGGCAGATGGGGTTGGGGCCCGGTGGGAGATCAAAGACATTCTGGACCAGCAGCTGGGTACTAGGAGGCGTACCTCAGGGCATTTTATATCACACCAGGTGCTTATATGTGGGCAACAAATGAAGCCAGCCCGACTCCTTTTCTTTCCTTGTATTTATTTTCGACTCATGAATTAAAGTGGAATATGAAGCTTTTTGAGTGAGTTTTATTTGACATAAAAATACAGGGTGTTTCAAAAAGACCCAATTGGGTCCATCTTTTTGAAACACCCAGTACATCTAAGCTTTTCTGTTTGTGCATAATAGTGCTGTACAGGCTGTCTTATAAAAGTTAGGCTAGCAGAACAGATACATTCTCCTCCTGCTCTGCACCTTAGGTCTGGAAGCAGCAGAAATTAGTACTGCTTCCTTATCCACAGCAAGAAAAAGGAATGCTTCTTTTATAAACAAAATACCATTTGTCTCCAGCTGTGGAGTGGTGGCAGCAGCAGTGTACATACAGGTTGACGGGAAGCGATGAAGAGGCACCAACAAGGTGGAGACAAGGCTGAGTGAGGGGGCTGTGATCATCTAGGACAAATGTCACAATTGTGCTCATAAGTCTTCTTTTCCTTGCAGGAGAAAAGAAGTGGTGAGACTTAAGTTAGGAAGGGGATAAAATGGGTGGTTTGTTCATTTACAGGACCTGTACATCAGAAAGAGAGCATGTAGACTTTACAAGTGGAGATAAAAGTGCTGTTTAGAAACTCCACAATAAGCATTTTTACTACTTTTTTTTTTTTTTTCACTTGGACATTTATAGAGCTGACCTGCAAATAAAATTAACAAACTTCCATTTTGTTTATAGAAACATCGCATGTGGTGACATCAGAGAAGCAGTAAAAGCCTGTCCTTCCAGATAGCTGTTCAGGGCGTTTAGACCTCAGAGTTATGTTCCTCTCCCTGTTTAAGGATCGGGCCTGATCTTACTTTCGGTTAGTCTGGATGCAAAGTCAGAACTTTTCTCCTGGTTCCACATTCCCTCTTCAGTGTGAGTTGACCTCAGAGATGTAATTATTAAGAAAAATTAATCAATCCGTTTTTATAGTGTTTTGCCCCTTGGCTTCGTTTTCATTCCCGCAGCTATTTGAATAACTAGCAGAAACTAGGCCAAACCACTTGTATCTCTATCATCGCTGCAAAATCAACAAAGCCAGATTATGAACATGCATTATAAACCACAAATTCCTCGGTACTTACCACTGGTTAGTTATACCAACAAACTTTTTTTTTTTCACTGCAACTGTTTACAGCTCGTAATTAGATGACTGAATTTATTCCCTGGAAATGTTCTGTGAGGCTCAACACTCAACAAGCTGCAGTGCTGAAGGAAAAAAAAACAGGCAAAACAAAACTTGTATGCTTCCTACAACTAGACAAAATTCACTGTTTCATTATTGGACTGGTACAGATAAGTTATTAGTCATATATGAAGGCCCTGGCTATTTTTCAGCGTTTATCTTCAGAGTTACTCGTAGGAAGAGCATTTCAGGAGTTAACCTAACTGCCCTATGCATACCACTTTAACTGCAATTAAATATAACTAAACCAGAAGTTAAAATATTGCTGAAATAGTTGTGAAATATTTAGCATATTATCAAGCGGTATTTTTTCATAAATGTGCAGAAACCTATTGTTCACTTGAGATTTTACTTGAGAACTGCACAATTTTTTTAACCCTTTATTTTTTATCTTGTCATGAAAAGACCAAAAGCCATTCTGAAGAAAACACCTCAGCTTTCACTTACGGGGTTAGTTAGAGGGGCTTGCTTTTAGCCTGTGCAAACGATGATGTAAACATTAAATTGTATCGTTTAACCATGTGATATTAAATGTGACACTAAATGTGATAAATCATTCTGTTCTCATATATGTCATTCTCCAGTTTGTTTCCAGTGCTCCGTACTAAGTCAAATGCAGGTCCAATGACCTTATTTGCATGAGCTTTTATAGCTGTACAGTGTACCTGGAGACATTAAGGTTGCAGCCAAAGCAGGAGTCCAGGTTTGGTGAAATTAGTTCATCATAGTAACAAGGAAAAAAAATCAAGGTAGTGAATGTAGCTGATTAAGGAGTCATGAAACCAAACTTGTCATACTCTGATGATAGCAAAAAGAATCTAGAAAATGAAAACGAATAGTCATATAGGTTTAAAAAAAATAATAATTGTTATTATTAATTACACATAAATAAGTAAATAACTTGAAAAAAGTCCCTCAAATGAAGGCCATCTTCTTGATCAAAAGGGTGCTTTGAAATGCAAAATAAACCTCTTTTCTTCTGCCATGAGTTTGTGTACACACACAGATGCTAATTTGATAACCACTTGGTAAACTTCCGCTGACCTGAACTAAAATAAAAATGGTTGTTAGTAGCCTTAGAAAGCTGTGAAACATACAGGCTGGGCCTGCAGTGAAGGAAACTGAGATGGCATTGTCAGATCCATAAATAAGAACTTGCAGTGAAGAAAAGCTGTTCAGTGGCAATATACAGGCCCGGGAAGTGAGGCAACCCTGCAGGACAGGTCACCTGCAGCGCTCCACCAGGGCCAGGCGCAGAGAGGGACCTACAGTCCTAAGGAGGGGACTTAGGCCAATGGAGCTCGCTAAGCCCCACAATTAGGACCTTGTTTACCCTGAAGTCGTAGGGCTACAAAGTTGGTGAAGGGTTTGGAGGGGAAGCCATATGAGGAGCGGCTAAAGTGACTTGGTTTGTTCAGCTTGGAGAAGAGGAGACTGAGGGGAGACCTCATGGTGGCTACAGCTTCCCCACAAGAGAAGGAGGAGGAGCAGGCACTCATCTCTTCTCTCTGGTGACCAACGACAAAACCCAAGGCAATGTCAGGAAGATGTGCCAGGGGAGGTTTAGGTTGGACATGAGGAGACGGTTCTTCCCCCAGGGGGTGGTGCAGCACTGGAACAGGCTCCCCAGGGAGGTGTCACAGCCCCAAGCCTGGCAGTGTTCAAGGAGAGACTGGACAACGCCCTCAGACACATGGTGTGAACTGTGGGGTTGTCATATGCAGGGACAGGTTGGACTCCATGATCATTGTGGGTCCCTTCCAACTCAGGACATTCTATGATTAGCTCAGATTTTTACTGAAAATAGCCCTGAAGTCTCCTGCACATGCCCAGTCCTGCTGCAGCAGAAGAGCTCATGCCCAGTGTTCTGGCTGGGATCTGGCAATGATACACACCATTCCGCTTGTCCAAGAGCTTCAGGTCAGTACTCAGACTCAGTGTGGAAGTTTTAAATCAAGCATCCTCCAAAACGCAGCAGAGGTTACTTCTGTCTTTGAAAATGCTGTGTGCACTGGTGGGAGCAGGACACAGCAGATGGGAAACAGTCTGGATACAATCCAATGCCTGTTTACTGAACCCCTGTCCAGACTGTTTATATAATATTATAGGTGAATTTGAGATCTTGGCCAAGACCTACTTATGATCTCCAGGAGAGATCCAAGATGTTTCCAGGAATGTTTTAAATCGTGTCTTTTGGTTGTTGGCAGTTTTTAATCTTTGCTGTATTTGTTTTGGAGTGTACAGAGTTTGGTATCCAGGGCCATTAATATCATGCAACAGTCTGTGTGGAGAGGTTTCCTCTACAGATATGCACAAACTGTAAGAATGAGGTGTTTTCCTGTTGGAGAAGAATGTTAAAGAGATAATGTCAATGTTAAGCTTTGGGGAAAAAAAATATTATTTTGAAGAATAAAAGTGCTTTAATATTTGAACAGCAGTTCTGCTTTTCTACAGTATTTGCTGAAATACCTTTTCTGTTTAAAAATCCATAAACCTAACTCTCTTCATGGCCTACGAAGCATACAGCTTTAGCCATGGAAGCTTATGAACAAAGGTACTTTGAAATAGGCTGTCTCCTCTTCAACTGCTCCAAATGTTTGACCTTGATGTATCATTGAGAAGAAACTCTGACAAGCTTGGTGGTGATAAAAGCTTGCTGTTCTCCAGCCATAGGGAAAGTTATGTGTCTTAAGAACAAAGTAAATTATTAGCCAGTCAGGCATCTGAAATAAGAAATTTCTGCTGGTGCATCTCAGGCTTTGGAATGCAGTCCTATAAAATCTAACACTGCAGTGAGACAATTAGACCTGATACCAGAAAATGGTAGGTCCAGATTAAACTGAGCCCATAAAGTGATCCTTGAATATGATGTTCACATGAAAAAAAGAGCCAAACTATGCAGGAGTAATAAGTCTGTCATAAAATTGAAAATATAAAGGACTCCTTTCTTCCATCCCTTTTCACCACAGACATGATCTGGCTACACTGACATCAGAGGGTAGCATCCCTAGTGGTATATCAAGTGTTAAAGTAATAGTGGAATAAGATGATGTAGCCTAAAGAACAGTGATAGAGCCGGACCGCTGAAATAGGAAAACAGTTTCTTTGCCCCAGTTTCTTCACTCGATAGAAAAAAGCAAGCGGTTTCCCTTGCTATAATTCATGCATCTTGCAAAGACCATTACTTGCACAGTGTAAGACACAGGCCTATTCTTCTTAGCAGATCTTGTAAAAGTTATGTAGCAAAAGTTATCATAAAAGGATGCAGCAAACAAATGGAATCCAAGTTTTCTCTGCTTTAGACTGTAACAAGCTTTCAAGGCTGCTGGTTGACCGAACAGTGTGTTGCCAAGAGGGGAGGAATTCAGGGATTCACCCCCACCTAGCTTGAATGTCTTGCTTCAGGCATTTGGAGAATTATCTTTTCCTCTCTACAGTCAATAAAGAAAGAGATACCACCACAGATAGCCACCTGAGAAGCGATCATGCTGTGGGGCTGCTTCTCACTCAACATACCACAAATGCAGCCTGGCTACAGCCTGCTCCACAGCCATGCTGAACAAGGAATACATTAATAGATAGGATTGCTCAGAGCACCTAGCCAAGCAGGATTTAGTGTAACAGGATAAAAAAGTACACCATAAAAACCATGTAAGTAACTTGAAACCAATAAGTATTACACTGCCTTATTCCTTCTTTCTTTCTTTTGTCCATAGCACATTAATAAATAAAAAGCTTTGCATGAAGAAACACTGATTTGCGGCTGATTACCTTACTCAAAAGGTCTTTATTCATGCACACCACATTCCTCTAAATAATTACAGAATCATAGAATCATTAAGTTTCGGTTGGAAGAGACCCTCAGGATCACTGAGTCCAACCATAACCTAACTCTAGCACTAAACTATGTCCCTAAGAACCTCATCTATGCATCTTTTAAACACCTCCAGGGATGGTGACTCAACCACTTCCCTGGGCAGCCTGTTCACTTTCCGTGAAGAATTTTTTCCTAATATGCAATATAAACCTCCCCTGGCTCAACTTGAGGCCATTTCCTCTTGTCCTTTCACTTGTTACCTGGGAGAAGGGACCAACCCCCTCCATGCTACAACCTCCTTTCAGGGAGTTGCAGAGAGTGATCAGGTCTCCCTTCAGCCTCCTTTTCTCCAGGCTGAACAGCCCCAGTTCCCTCAGCTGCTCCTCATCAGACTTGTGCTCCAGACCCCTCACCAGCTTCGCTGCCCTCCTCTGCACTCTCTCTAGTATGTCAATGTCCTTCTTATGATGAGGGGCCCAAAACTGAACAGAGTATTCAAGGTGGGAACAACGTTCTAGAATAGGTTCTAAAAATTTTAAGTGTTGCTCTGACTCATTGGTAGGTATCTGGCATAATCAATCTCTTCTTATTTTAAAAGTAAAAATTACAATAAAATGAGTCAGAAAAGTAGACATAAGTCTTAAAAACATTGATGATTAAGACAACGGTTTAGAAATCAACCTAGCTAGGACAGGCTTAGAAACAAGCCAAATATGTGCTTAAAGACAGGGATTCTCAGTTACATGTGTGGCCTCAAATGGCCCCTTTCCACCTTCCACACTGTACATCTCTGCTGTAGTTGTAAATAATTAATCTTTTACCTACAGAATAGTTCACTAAAATTCTCTCTGTGTTTCTGCCAAGACCAAGACTGAGGCTTGGAAAGCCAGTTAGAAATACATCTTCCCCGTCAGAGCTGATTACCAATACTGTATTCATTACCAGTCTGACACTGAATTCACAACCTGTATTTCTTCTACCACCTGCCTTTCACAGCACCTCCCCCGCCTGCCCATCTTGACTTAACCTTCTCATGAGCAAATCCAGAACCACTTTGCAAAGTTATTAGTATCTGCCTGCCTTTGTTTTGTCAGTAAAAACATGTTTTTTAAATTTAACATGTGATAATTTCTCGGCAAGCCATTCCTATGCAGTCAAGAGAAGAAAGGAAGAGGAAGGCATCTGTGTGTTTTACTCTCAGTTTAACTGAGGACTTAGTTAGCAAATATATTTGTCAACCTTTCTGTTCTTCACACGTCTTTAAAAGAAATGACCATGGTCATACGATTGAGCAGGACTGTTCACAGAATTATGACTCCATAATTATGTTCAGTTTGCCAGTTGTGGCATCTATTTGAAAGGCTGCATGTCTGGATGGGGATTATTAGCAGCTTATATATACTAGGTTATATACTTTCATAAAACTCATTGCTTAGTGTTTTATCTCCCTTGAGGGCATTAAAGATGTCAGGTTAAAACCTGGATTCATGCTAAAGGGTAGTTTGCTTTAGGAAGAAAGAGGTTTTTTACAGTGAAAAGGCATTACATGCATGATATAAAGATGTGGCCAAGATTCTGGAAAGTAACTATTGAACCTCGGTACATTTTTAAGATTCCCAGTCTAAAGGATGTATTTTTCCAGTGCAAGAGAGCAGAAAAGTCCTTCAAAAAGAGCTGACTTGCACATCAGAAACATTGCTGACTACACATTAACATTTATGTTTGTATCTCTGAATGTTCGTGATCTACTTCTCACTGAAAAAAAAAAAATAAAGGAAAATGTTGGAAAAAACTGAAAACAGTTGCCAGTGAGGGCACTGACCATATTGTTACATGCAATCACATCAGCTTCCTGGTCAGCTGAAATAATAGCAGCCTGTTTTAGTGCCCTTGAAATAGTTTCTACTGTTTGACAGCACTTCACTGTAAAGTCTGCAATACAACTGTCAGGAAAATCAGCAGCACCTTAATTGTGACACTGTGTAGCTATGGAAGATGCTGAGAAAATCTCCACATTTGCCCAGGCTTGGTTTGACTTCTAGGAGAACCAGGGAGAGGGCAGTCCATGTCAGAGAATACTTCCACCATTAACAAATCGGAGTAAGTTTTACAAGGTCTGAATTAAAGTTTCAGCTGAGCCACTGTAAAACAGGACCAATGATGTTTTGCTGATCCGTTCTATTGTCAGTATTTGGATAGTAAATTCTCTGTGTAGAAACCTTCTCCTCTGAGTGCAGTGATGTGAGGTTGTAATTCAGCTTGGAGAGAGGGTGCTCCAGGTATTGATAAAAGGATGCTTTGGGGGCAGCGTGCACTGGGAAGACTGGCTTCCAGGAAAGACATACTAGCTCTTAAATGTGATCTCTGTCACACAGTCCAAACCCAAACAGCAGTGTCCATTTTGAAAACTAATCCAGTCAAAGAGTCAGCAACAGTGCAGGAAGAACAAGAAAAAGAGGTTGGAAACAGCAGAGAAGTCAGAAACTGATGGAACAAACATCATACAAAGAACTCACAGCAGGAGAGGATGCAAATTCAAACAGAATAAAGTATGGCTTAGGAAAAGAAGAGGAAAGGAAAAAACATCTGAGAACAGACAGTGCTTAATTCAGAACAGGTTGGGTAAGTGACTGTGAGAAGACAGAAAAAGTTCCACTGACTTGTAAATAACAGATAAAGATGCTAAGTTGAATGAAAGGTAATCAGGTGAATTAGGCATCAAAGAGCTATAGACAGAAGCAGGGCTGGAGTAGCACATGGCAAATGAAACACCAAACTGATGGAGGGGAACTAACTGGGAGAGCATTAAAGAAGGAGGCCTGAAGTCAGTGAAGAGGTTAAGTGACAATCACACGAAAGAAAGAAGAGAGAATGGAACTGAGAAGACAGGATGTTCAGAGGGGGAATAGGAGAGATGACTGGGGCTTGAAACTGGGGCAGAAGGGATGTAAGGATTAAGGAAAGGTCATATAGATACCCATTGCTTCTCCTTCATTCAGAGGTATCTCATCTTTTTTGTCTTTTTATCTCTCTGTCCTGTTAGCCAGCACTTCAGTATTTATGCCACAGTTGCATTACTTGGTTTTAACATTTGTTATTTCAAGCAGCTTGCACTATGACCTTAGGGGAGGTTTAAGGTTTTATAGCAACCTTTTACCTACCCACCAGCTCCTCTCAAGCAACTTCCAGTTCATTCCTGCTGTGACTGAAGGCTGCATGATAGTATCTTTGCAAAGCCTACAGAAACAGTGTAGGGCCAAAAGCATCTTGTTGCTTCTCAGTTTGCACTTTCTTAAAGTCAGCTTAATCCCACGTATTTAGTGCTGTAAGCAAGCAATTTCAGAAAATTAAATAGGAATTTCCCCGTGTGTTTATGACATAGCAGTGGTGATAGATTTTTGTTTGTAGTTAAATATTTCCCTGCGGTGTTTACTGATTAAACATTTGAAGCACACAGAGAAAGTGATTGTGGGCATGACTGAAAGCCAGCTGAAGAGAGAAAATTTCATTGATTCAGCTGGGGTTTAGAACTGATAAAACTAGCACAGAGACTGATTTGCAAATAAACGTGTGCATTTCACTAACACATTGGAAGTGTGAATTCTTGCTTTTATGGACAGGAACCTTTACAAGACATTTAACTACTAAACAGTTTATAAATAGAGCTCTGAACAGTTGTGTTCTACAGAAGGATATGCTGTAAATGTGTTACTTGGGGTGACCATTCAGACAGACCGCATACAATGAAATATGTAATGCATGATATATGTCATCTGAATAGGACTAGTCTGCCAATAACACATCTACTATCCCTTAAAGTCAGGCTCCATGAATTATTATAGAGGTAGAAGTGAGGCTCATTAACAGAAGTATGCCTAAAGCTACTGCTACTGACAACATATAATTTGACTAGAAATATTACCCAGAAGCAGAAAGCTATGGTCTCTTTCCCATCAGAAATACCATTTTTGTTTTGAACAAAAAATATGCAAAAAAACTTTTAAATGTATTTTTAGCTTGATATTATCCATGAATGAGAAAGAAAAACAACAGGAAAAGAAAACTAATAGAAAGTAAAGCCAATTTGTTGTCAAGTGGTCAATAGTCTAAACAGTCCTATATGCGTAGTAATAATAGACTTGCTTTCTTGTCAATAAATTTAAAGAGTCATTTTAAGTTTACCCTGCAAAATCATTATCATGTCGTCTCATAACTGGAAGGAGGGACCCAAGAGTAGGAACGCTGACAAGAACATACTTCCACAGAGGCTGGATACTTAAAGAGTAAGGTGCTTACTAGTATTTCCTCCAACCATCTTGGCTTCCTCCTGCAAACCTATTGCAGCTCCTCCCAGCATGATCCCACGGAGCTTGTTTCAATACCATTAGAAAGCGCTGCAGCAAATAACATTTCTGCAGATCAGATAGGCGTGAGGCGCTCCGACATCATCGTTCACATCTGGTTTATAACAGGACAAGCTTTTATCTCTTAAGGCCAGGTCTTTGAATCCAGCTGAATAGTTCGAATGCAGGAGAGTGTGCAGGGAAGCAGAGCTGTACTCTGCTTCTAGGCTCTGCCAGTGCTGGAGCCAGCAAAGGCTCCATGGTAAAGCCTGGCTGCACAGAACTGCCCACAACACGAAGGGCAATAGGTCTCATCTTCCAGGAGAGCCCTGGGCTCCTTGTGTCAGCAGCTCTCAGTGCCACAGTGTAACCCTGTCAGACTGGAATAACATCTGCGGACAAGATTTCTGAAAGAATGGAGTCAGTCAACTGCATAATTTTGTTCCAAAAAGTCCACATGATGTATTGGCTAAAATTAAGTTTTATGTCTTTGTTTGACATAGTCAAAAGTGGCTGTCAGACAGAAAATGTGTCTTGTCTTTTCCTGAGCCATTTTTATTGCAAAATCTGTTATTCATCACACATTGGTGAAAAAAATGAGTTGATACGCTTTCACATTAGCTCTCGCACGGTTCCTAAGCAAACAGTAAAAGGCTGGCAGTTCAGTCTGGTTTCTTGTTATGTGGGACTGTGTTAGTCTGAGTATGTGATGAAGAGAAGTACAACAGTGTATACTTTAAAACAGGAGTCAAGAAGATCATACAATCCTGAAGTTTCACCTCAGCATTCTCAAATATCTTTTTGAAGCAATGTCTTTTGGCACTGGCAAGACACCAACTTGAGCTCTTTTGGCACAACGAGACATAGTATTGTGGGCTATGATAGATGTCACCCTTGAAACAGGGCAAAACAGAAAAAAAAAAGGAAGAAGTGAGCACTCAGAACAGAGCAGCTTGCTGCTTGGAGTACAAACTCAATGCCACCATATCACTGCCTAGATCAGAAGAGAAACTTAACCCTGATTTCTAATACCTCACAGGCATGACAATACGTTTTTTTCTTCTTACAACCAAACCCCTGCATTGTAACAATTAGAACAAAACACTGAGAGCAGAGAAGCCAGACCCCACTAAATTACCCACCATTTGCTTTAAGTCATAAAAACAACCTTTCTATCAAGATTTAATTGAAAAATTCAAATGTTTCCATACCAGAAATTCTAAGGAGACTACCTATTCATGGACATTTTGTAGTTTGTATGTTATGCTAGTAAAGTTGGGACTGGGGATTTAGAGGAAATAAAATAGCTACTTGTTTTTTTCAGGTTTCATACACTCACAAAAGTAAGACTCTGAATTAATACAATTTATAATTGCATGTTATTGCATGCAATTTGAAGTCCTTAAATTACACAAGCCTGTATGAATAGCCTTCCTTTATGTAGTGGAGCAATCTTACAGCTCTGTTTATCGAAGCAACTGTCATCTCCATTGCCTATGCTTTGACTTAACTTCACCAAAGGAGGTATGTCTTTTAATGTTGTCTGGACAGAGGAAATTAACGATGTTTTGATTTCCGTATAAGAAATTCTTTTGTTCTGTCTCTTTTGGAACTTTCCAGAATTCTGATGCTGGGAAGAAAAAAAAAAAAAGTTATTTGAACTCTGCATATGGCAAGTATTCCTATCTGATTAATTTTCTGATTTTCTTGTATTCTAGGATAACATTGCTGGCAATAGTAGTCATTCTATAAGTGTTGCAGCCAAAAGCTCAAAGCAAACTACTTGTTATCTTTTGAAGAACTGCTCGATCATTAGCGATAGCTACACATATTGGGTTCATCAGAAGTTCTTTCAGTTCAAAATTAACTTTCAGAGTAATGAAGAAAAACTAAAAAAAAAACCCAAACCCAAAAAAACTTAACCTAATGTTTAAATAACTGGAGAATATAATACAGACTCTCTGAGGAATTATACAGTTAATGTACGGCAAGTAATGAAGAACTGTTATGGTCAAATACCTTGTTCACAAAAGAAAATTATAGTTAGCTGTTGAATTTGTATTTTTAAAAACGTAACAGCTGATACAGTTTCTGTCCTCATGGGCTTACAAATGAATAGAGAAAGAAAGTACTGTTACCACCACTTTTCAGATAGGTTCTAACATATGCAAGGTAGAATAATCAGTAGCAGTTTAAGAATTAAAACCCTGATCTCCTGACTCTTGACCTACTGCTCTAATTAGAAGACATTTCTTTCTCTTAAAATATCAGCTGAGACATTTCAGTAAAGACTGAGTTAGCACCAGTGAGGACCAAACTCCACAATCAAATACATGTTATTTGACAAACTTTCAGGTTGCAAAGACACATATGTTTTCTGACATTTAAGACAACAGCCTGTTTTAGGATGAATTTTTTTATGTCAGTTCCAAAAGTAACTTTCCTGTAATTAGTGCACACTATTACTTTATTGCATTCCAGTGAAGTTTTTGTATCAGACTACAAAATACATTTTACATTAATCTTGTACATTATCATTAGGTGTAGTACTTTTTATATATGTTTTGGAAGATTAACTAATTTTTACCTGTTTCTCCAAATTTGGTCTATTCAGCGTGGCTCTAATTGTGAAAGTATTTACGTGAGTTATAAACCAATCACTTTGAGGTATATTGTTGTCTCTATCTTTTGATTTAATTACCTTGCATTTAAAAATACAGATTTATAATTAGACGTTACCTGACAACATCTTAGGGAAACTGCCTGTGAATAATCACAGTCCTTCACAAAGACCTTCCAACTTCTTTCTGCAATGCCTTTAATAAACTCAAAAGTGGTCTGGCAGCCAATAAAATGAGATGGCCTCCTTAACTGATCAGTACTATCTTACTGTGTTGTTTTTTTCCCTTGGAAAACTTATCTCTCTTTCCTAAATGCATGTTGTTTCTGATTTACAATAGAAAATGAATGCAGAAGTTTGTGCAAAAGTTTTTGCTAAGGAGCAAACTTTTAAAGAGTCAAAATTATTTTAACTCCCCACATGGCAATTCTTATTCCATGTTGAGAGTATCTCTGAATAGAAGGAAATTAATTTAATCTGTGCAAAGCACTCCATTAATGTGGGATGCCAGGGTGGAAATCACCTGAACTGTTCATAGTCAACAGGCAGAAGCAGAGCACAATTTATCTGATCTGGTTTAGACTTCTGCAGCAGGGTGAGATGAATCACATCTTAAAAATGGCTCTCTGCTGGTTGTGAAGGCAGAAAAGACAACCAGATCAAATACAAACTTCTGGATTGTAGACATTTGAAGTTAGATGAGATGAGCTTCACACACAGAGCTCACTGGAGAGCCTGATGTGGAACAGCTGTTCTGCACTGACACTTTGGCCTTTTAGACAGGCACCTTTATTTAATCTGGAAATCCCTTTGAGGAAGAATTAATCTTTTTACTTGGAATTTTTATCGCACTTGCAACCAAAAGGCTGAGTCATGACAGGCGAGATGGTAGTACCTCTGATCATAATAAAAAAGCTGACCTAGTGAACATAAACTAATAGCCCTTGCAGAGTTATGACAGGAAGCGCCTGACTTAAATTGTAGTTAGTATGATTTATTGGCATGTATTTAAGCATTTTGTTAATTCTCCTTGGGTTTATATTTTGAATGCAGTTATGTACAGTTCTGTCTGGAAAGTCAAATGACCATGTAACAGAGTATTAATCTAATCTTGTCTGCAGTGTGTCAAAGACTGAAGTTCTGGCTCTCTTGAAGTCAGCACTAAGTCTGTCTTTGGTGGCAACAGCATTTCACATAAGAAGCCCTGAATCCAGTGCATAATATAGATATGAGAAAAAAATTCACACCATTTACCAGCATTTCTCACAGAATGCACACTGAGGCATCTTAATTTAAAAAGGAATTAGAAAAGGTAACTAAAAGGAACAACTTCATGAGCAACAGTATTGTACAACATGCATATAAAGTAAGGTACGTATTACTGGTCTCTACTTTGGGTAAAACATCTTTTCCGCTGTATTTTTTTACACTGCTTCTATTTTGGTTATCCGTTTTACTGCTTCCTCATGCTGCCTGGATGAATTAATAATTCTAATCTTAATCAATTTACCATTCATCCTTTTCTGTCTAGGACTTCCCTCCCTCGCTATGAACACTTAGATCAAAAAGAATAGTATTTCCTTCATATTATGTGAGGCTAGGGTTACAAATTATCAACCCATGTATATTTTCCCCTAACTTATAGATTTTTTTAAGGGTATAAAAAGAAATCCTCTCTCCCTGACCAGATTTGTTGTTGTTGTTGTTTAAAAGATTTAATTGCTCTGATTTCATTTTTACCTTATTTCAAATGTAACTGCTAATCTTGATCAAAAGAAAGGAGAATGCTCTCCACTGGATACAGAGTACTGTGATGCAAAACACAGGGCATTTACCTATTCACTGTGGGTCTTCTGATACCCAGGGGCAAACCTCTTTCTGAAGTCACCTGCATAACATGGGGAATGATTAATCAATAGACAAGATGGTGTGACTTGTCTGGATTGGGAAAATTCATTACTGGTTTTGTCCTTGTAAATATTAGGAAATAGAAGAGAAAATAGAAGGACAACAGAAAAAAAAATTGTTTATGGTAATAGAAAAATGAGTTTTTTCTATATCTGATGGAAACGAGGACAGGGCTATCTTAAATTCCCAATCGTATCGCCTATAACCACCCCCAGCACTGGTTTTCTGACCTCACCTGGGCTTGGCATCGCTCTGCTTAACACACATGGAAACAAGGTATTAGAATTCAGGGGTTTTTTTCTGTTATGTTCTTTTTGATTGTGATCCACAGGCCCTGTCTGGTAGCTGGGTCTGTAAATTACCACCTGAGAGTAGTTAAGCTATTCTAACAAGCTGATGCAGCTATCAAACCGAACTTCCAGAGCTTAGGCCATAGAAGAAGACTGGTACTAGCAAGCCCTATAAATATCTGAAGGGGTATATCCAGACTACGTGACAGGCGGGACAAAGAAGGTGGACAAGCTGGGCAAGCCCTTTGGTTGCTATCCAAGATAATGATCCTCTGATGTGGGACTGGGAATCACCTGATGTGCTGGCCATGAGATCAGATGATGACTGGGGATGAAGAGGGAGTGGGGGAGGTCATCTGATAAAACGTTATAAAAAGGCTACTCCGTGCTTATTTTAAAACAAAAGTGGCTACTTCTAGGACGTAGCTGTTCTGAGATGGCAAAGATGTTAAGGAAAAGTCTGATCATGTTTTGCTGCATCATGCGATGTGTTCGCAGCCAAGACTGTGGTTTGGGTGGAAAAGCAGTGTTCATCTAGCACTTCCTTGTATTTGGTTTGGGAGTGAGGGAAATATTAGTTGGGATTCTGGGGAATTCCGTTGTATCTACAGAGAAAGATAAAGAAACTGTCAGGCCTGTGGCATTTTGGCAGCTAGGAAAAAAAAACCAAACCAGCCTCCAAAATCCCCACTATGTGCTGGTTAAAGGTACAACTCTGGGCTAAGCTTATGCGATGATGGTGGGGAGGCAAAAGTAAGGAATGGTCTGTCGGTGGTTTCCATGGCTACTTCTCAGTGTTATCAAAATTTATTAGTTTCTGTCAAGCTAGAAAACTGATTAGTGAATGTGCTAACACAAGTGAGGTGGCCCTGAAGGAGGTGTGCAGGACGACCACGATCCTGGGGCCACCGGACCTGAGGTCTCACCTCCGTGGTAGATAACTTCTGCTCAAAAGAGACAGACTGGAGTCTATTTGGATCAAAGGAAATCCCATTGTAAGGGTTCAAATGCAGTACTCTGGCTGAATTCCAGCAGAGGGCTCTCAAAAAGCAGAGAGTATAATAGCTGCTATGATTTATGGTAGCACTTATTTAAGCAATTAATTCTTATCTGAGTTTGTTAAAACTTCCTGAAATTGTTCTCTTGTTCTGTGTGAAGCCTTACATCCTATGATATAATTTGACTCTCTGGGGTCCTTGTTTCCAGAACTCGGGGAAAAAAAAAAAAAATAATCCTTACTCATCATGTAATCTACTTGATGTGTTTCCTTGTTCAACTTAATATACTTGTTTTTAATGTATTTTTTTTTTATAGTTTCCAGCATGAAGTAGGCTCCACGTTGCCTAAATTTAATTTGAAAGAGACATTTTGCTATCTTTTCTTTTAAGCCTCCAGAGCAATGCCCCAGCAAGTCTACATATTTGATTGCAAGCATCCAAGAAGAGGGAGATAAATTTTATTTGTTTTAGTAAATAGTAACATGCTCAGACACAAAAGTAGAAATAAGAATTAAAGAAGTAAATTCATTAGAATGCTTAGTTTTAGTTTTCTTAGCTGTATTAAACAGATGTTCACCTCTAGAAAATATTAATTTGTCTTATATAATAAGGTACACTATTTTGCAAAGAGGTAAACATCATATTTGGTCATAATTGTGGCACCACATTCTTACCTTAAATCATTTTGTAAGAACACCACTAACTTACAAGACCTGTTTTCCCCTCTAATACTTTTCTAAAATGAAGTATTATCTTCATTCTCCTACTCTTCCAAATTTTCCATAACTTCTATCAATTACAAGCAAATACTAAATGACAAGAGATCTGTTTAACAAGAAAAAAACCCAACAAACAAACAAACAAAAAACCCAAAACTTAGCCCAATATGATGCTTAAACAGGTAAGGTGATGAAACTACTTCCAAGTGACTGTATCAAATTCTAATCGTCTTTTGTTTGCAGCCTCTGCTTTTCCCACTTTGGTACTATCTTCTAGCGGTTGGTTCAGCATAGGGCCACATCTCTGGACATTATGCTGATTATCTAATTGTACTGTATAAATACCTCTGCTTAGCATAAACTGATCATGTTTAACAATACTTTGAATATACAGAATCAGGCACAGGGAGAGAATCTGCATGTGTGCATATATTTTAAATAAGTATGTTTGACTTGAAGGTTTTAATTAGCATTGTGACATGACCACATTATGCAGGACTGACAAAGCCATGAGACATACAAGTATTCATAAGCAAGTGCTAACACAACCTTTGTGAACTCCTGTCTCAAATGTATCATCACTTTAGAAACTTATTTAGCCATTTAGGAAAAAAAAGGCTACTAACATCAAGTGATCCTAGTGCACCCTAAGAAAGACCTGAAGTTTGCTGAAAAGGTCATAAAGAAGAGAAAAAATCTTCTTGTTTAAAGATAGTTCTTAGCTGTCTGTGAGAAAAAGTTGTTTTTAACTTTAATTCCTGAGGTGAACTTTGGATTGTGGCACTTGTACCTGAAATATTTTCACACCAATGCACACAGGTGGATGTAGCCAGGGAAAATGAACGGGGGACCTGTGGTTAAAAATATTACTACACACTGCTCGAAAAACCTCGAGACTTGGAACACTTGGTATTTCAGTTCAGCATGGACCTGTACGGATAACAGAGGTGATGCAGGCTAAAACACACCTCAACTGCCGTTTACTGAGCAACATGCGAGGCCTTTGTCCCAACTATTTTCCAGTGCAAAATTGTTCCCATCAGGCTGTGTCTTTTATCTAATCTGTCCCATCTACCTGTAGAGGGTAGGGCCTCTGCCTTTGCTTTTCAGCACAAAGCTTTCTGTAACTTGGCAAACATCAGTGTCTCAATCTTTTTTTCACTGTTACACCCACTTCTGCCGTCTCTACTGGTTTCAAAATATGCATGTAATCTTTCACTGAATAAACTATTTCCATATTGCCTGTGCTAATCTTAACAATGTGATGTCATCCAAACTCCACAGCATTTGTGAAACATATTTTAATATCCCAGCTCTTTTGATCTTTTCTCATAAATCAATCTCTCCATCTCTTTAATTATTTTAATTGCTCTTCTTTAAATTCCCTTCAGAGTAATTTTCTAACAGGAAGATTCCCAAAAATATCCCTAGTTAAGTATTATGCACAGGGTAGCAATGCCAAAGAAGCGTAAGAGAAAGTCTATTAGTTCCTTCCTCAGTGACGGGATCCTTCATGTGAAGGCTTAAACTCTGTGGGCTTTGTTATGTGCTGTTCTCTAAGACTAAATGTAATGAATGCACCGTCTGTCCACTTTCACTCCTACATGTAGATATTGCAGATTTCTTCCTCTTTTTGAATGTTTTCCTACAACTCTACTAATGTTTCCAAGACGAACATCTTCTTTTCTACCCGTATTTTTTTTTTAATTTCTTCATGCTGTTTTGACAGCTTTTCCAGCTCCACCTATTGTAATGAACACCTGTGAAAGTCATTTATGGCTAATAACTGTCCTTTAAGTCATGGTTTAAGAAAGACAGACTTCACACTGTTCTCTGAAATAATTCATTAGCCTTTTCAGCTCCTCACTTGAAGTCCAGCACTAACTCATAAAATTCCCATCCATATATAGAAGGACATGGGGAGATGACAAGTTTGTTCTGTTTCTTATTTTCGTAGAAAATTTAATTAAAAAGATGATGTTTCACCCCTCTTTAAGTGCCAGTCTGGAATGGTCAGCCTTAAGTAGCAAAATTAATGGCAGGAAAAGGCTTGCATGACAAACTTATATTCTTTTTTTTTTCCTGTAAACCCAGCGAAGCTGCTTATATGTATATAATGGCATAATTTAGCTAGGCACCTGGCACATATAAATACAATTGAAGGTACTTAGGTGACAACATCACTATTACCTTCTTCCAACTATTCCACAATGGAAAGATAATGTAATATGTTGAACTGAACAAGAGGCATTCGTTAGTTCCTTGCCGCTATTGATGATTAAGACAGCGAAAACAATCCAGTAAGCTCCTTTATGTAATGAGGCAACTGAAGCAACTGCAGCCATCATAAGCAAAGGTGAGAGACACAACAGATGACAAAGTATACAGGGATCTTCCTGGCTGTCTTGTGGCATTTCATGTCTGAATAAAACAGCAGAGAGATCAGATATGGAAGCAAGAAAGCATTGATTTTGATTAAAAAAGAAGAAAAAAAGGCATGGCACTAAGGAAAAGCAGAATTCCTGGTGAAATGGCAATGAGGAAATGAGGATACCCAATCCACCCAAACAGGACCAAGTAATCCCACGTAATATCCAGGACTGGATCAAAGATGTTGAATGGGAATCTGCAAAACCCCATAATTTAGGTAATTAATCATAAAAAAGAAAGCCTCTCATGGATTGTCTGTGTCAAATGAACACCAGCTGACAGAAGTGTACTTATTACAGACCTGCAGGCGTCTATGCCTTTTGTGATGCGTAATTCCAGTAAATGTTTCTGCTTTGCTCAGGATGTGTGTGTGGAGCTGTACTGTTCAAAACAAGGATAACGTAAGCTTGCACTGAAAAACATATTATTGCAATTTACAGAAATAATCATGGCAGCACCTCAGATTGCATAACAATTACTTGTAAGCCTCTTGTTTAAACTGTGGAATCACATGAAATCACTGATGCCATGGTATTGTGCAAATTTGATTTCTACCCTGCAAATAAATTAAAGAAAGCAGGAGCTGGCAAAACTTGTAGTAACCGACCAAGTTAAACATGAGTCCCAACCATTAACCACTTCTAGATGATGTTTCTGGGCTTGTAACTTCACATGCCTTTATGTCATTTGTGGCTTCAGCACGCTATTTTACAGCTATCCTTTAGATATATATATATAGGAAGACTGTATATAGGAAGCTTTAAATATTGTCTGGTGATGGTCCCTCCGAAGCTGCGGGAGAGCCCAGAAAGGGCAGCAGGTGACCAGCATCTCTGCAGCCCCTAGCAGCCTCACGCCGGGGCCACCATTGCAGCTGGACGTTGATTCGTGGACACCATTACGGGGTTTCACCGGTGGGTGCGGGAGTGAAGTGGATTTTAAAAAAAATTTGCCTTCAGCGGGGTATTTTTCGGGCGTACTGACCAGCCCCGGCGCGGCGGCCTGAGGGGGGAGCGGGCGGCGCGGGCACCAAGCGCCGCAGCCATCGGGGAGGTGCGGTTGCGCCGCAGCGGCCGCCACATCCCCGCCCCGCGGAGCTCCCGCCGCCGGCGGCGCGGGATCCCGCCGAGCCGGGCCGGCACCAGCCCCCGCGCCCGAGCGCCCCACGCGTGGCGCCTGTTCCCCCGAGACCACCTGCCCCGCTCCTACCCGCACCGCTCCCAGCCCGCCAGCCCGCTAACCGCCGCTGCCCTCCCGCCCCGCCGCCATCGCCCCGCCCCGCCGGCCCGCGCCCCGCCCCGCGCGGCGCGCCCCCACCCCCGCGGCGCCGCAGCAGCCCCCGCGCGCATATAGGCTCGTCCGCCGCACTCCCCGCGCCGCCGCCGCCTCCTCCAGGCATGGCACAGGGCTCTACCTCACTATGGCAGCAGCGCGGCACAGTACCCTGGACTTCCTGCTCGGCGCCACAGGTAACCGCCGCGGCGGGAGAGACGAGAGGGAGGGGGACGCGTCGCGTCTATTCCGTTCCCTCCCCCGCCCCGTTCCCCCTCCCTGCCCCTCACCCGGCGGTGTGTCGCGCCCCGCCTCCCCTCGCCCCTGCTGCCGCCGCCACTGAGGAAGCGGCGCGGCCACTCGCCCGCCAGGCCCAGCGCAGGCGCCCCCTCCTCCGGGCCTCCCTCTGGGGCGCCCTGCATGCCCCTGTCCCCCTCGGCATCCGTCTCTGCCGGCGGGCAGGTGCCCACAGCTCCCCGGGGCCGCAGTGCCGCTGCCCTCGCCCCGGGCAGGCGGGCGGGCGGCCCGCTGCGGCCTTCTGCCCTGAGCCCGCCATGCAGCGGAGGGTCAGCCTGGGTCGGGGCGAAGCGGCGGTGCGGGGACAGGGGGGTGGTGCAGGCCCCACCACATCGGCTGCAGCGGGCCGCGGCCGCCAGAGCGGGCTTTTCCCGCCGGCGGCTGCGTGTAAGCAGTCAGGCGGGAGGTGTCTCGCCGCAAGCTCGAGGGGGAGGGAGGGCCTGGGCATTTCCGACCGGCCGGGCCGGGGCTCCCCGCGAAGCCCACCTCGGTTCGGCGCCCCTCTTAGTGCAGCCCTTGCGCGGCGCTTCAGACATGGGGCAGTGAAGCGGGCCCGGAGCTGCCGTGGAGCAAGGTGCGGGTACAGTGCGTGAGTGTCTTGTCACTTCGTTGTCGCCCTCACCTCGTCGCAGAAGCGCGAAGGAAGTGATTAGCGGTGAAACTCGGCTCTGGATGAGCCTCTGGCTGTTTCGGAGCTTTGCTCCGTAGTTATCTGTAGGGGGCACGTTCGAGCCAGAAACCGGGGAAGCCATCACGTTTCTCAACGGCCAAGATGGGTGAAAAGGTTTCATGGGAGTCGGGGGGAGATGCTGTGGGCGCTAAAGCCGAGTAGTGATGTCGGCGAAGGCCAAGCTGGGCCCCTACTCCAAGCCACTCTGGCCTGCTCTGTCCTCCCCCGTTCTTTTTATTTCCCTTTTTGGAGGGAGGGAGGTGTGAAGGAAGCTCCCTGCATCTGCATATAAAATCTGTCAATAGCTTGATTTGAGAGGGAGGTTCCTGACCCCAAGGGTTTTGTTGTGTCCTGTGCCCCTCCTGGCATTGCTGCGTTTGCACTTTGGAGAGCCAGGAGCAGAGAGGGGGAAGGTATTAGTGGAGCTGGTCCCAACAGCATGGTTTAGGATGTTCAGCTGTGTTTCATGGTGAAAGTCTTCCAGTTTCTGTTTTGCAGTGAGGTTTTTGTAGTGTGGCTCAGCCAGTTTAGTGCTGACCTAATGGCGAATGAGATGGAGATGGTCCCATTAGTTTTCTTGCACTCGACTGATGTAGCATGAGCAGAATCAGGAAGCTAACCGGATTTTTGTGGATATCATCCAGCCCCCGCAATGACCTCCTTGCCTGTTTAGTTCCCTGAGCTATCATGGCCAGGGTTACATCATTAACTGGCTTCTGCAGTCAGAATTGCCAGGGAAAACGGTAGAACTAGATGTATTGAAAATAAGTCACAGTTAATTAGCTGCTCTAAGATATAAAAGCTACTCTATTAATTAAATAGTGTGGTGTAATTATCTTAAGTATTGTATTGCTTTTAGGTAGGTTTTCTATTCCATTTCCCTTTACTTTTGAAAACAACGTTTGCATCTTTCTTCAGTCAAGTTGGATGTGCCTAAATGGGGATTAGGGGGTGGACCAAGTGTGGAAGTGTTGCTGTGTAGATCAAAGAAGGGAAGAAGCCTTTTTTCCTTATGTTTGTTTTAGCACAGTAGACCTCTTCGAGATGTGAAAAATTTCTTCCACCTCTGATGGCTCTGAAGATGGCTTGTACTTTCCATGTGGAGTTTTTCCTCTCATCTAATGCTTATGACCCAAAGCATGAAGAGTTCTCTATAGAGGAAAAATTGGTGGATGTATGTTTGTAGTTTATGTTAAAAGGAGTTAGAGTTTAATGCTGAATCATGGATCATCAACTTGAGTCTCTTACTGCAAGTTGCATGCACAATAAAACTTTAGAATGGTCTGGAATGCTGTGAAATAGCATTTAGCAAAATGAGATGTGTGTTTTGGGACCTTCTGATGTCCTTTCCTGAATGAAAGAAAGGCTTCACTGTTATTGTCTAGCATCAAGATTGAATATGACTGTAAAGAATGGGATGGTGTTTCCTAGATGGCTGACGTTCTTCTGGAATCTATTTGTTTCTTTGTTTTCTGTTGTGTTTAGCTTGTCTTCATCCTGACTCTTTTGAGGTTCTTGGGGAGTAAAGGAGGGAGGCTGTCTTTGGATGTCAGTGAAAGGATCTGAAAGACACAACTCCGTGTTAGGAAGGTGGGATTTCATCACATGTTAATACTTGCGCAGCTATTAACTAGTAACTGCTTGTGCTACAGAATGGTGTAAATTCTGGTGGGTGATTGCCACTGGCTGACTGACTTGATATATGCCACAAGCCTTCAGTAACAGACCTCTTTTCTTCAGGCAATTCAGTTGTCTTGGGATATTTGACTGGTAAATGTCATGTACATTCTTCAGGAGTAAAATGTGCACTCAGCAAGGATCTTGAGAATGATGAAGAAATGCCTACTATTTCAGTTGTGTTTACCATAATCACATTTGAATTGCATGCAATTAAACCAATATTTTCATGCTTTGTTTTGAATGCAAGTCATGTTCTTCATAGGGCAGGACCATAGTTTCATGTGCTTGTTCTTGACTGTGGTGATCTAAACTTTTGGATGGGAGAAAGAGTTGGCAAGGCTTTATTTCTGCATCCCTTTTGAGCCTTGTATTTGAGTTTCCTTACTTTAAAGACTAATTTTAAAAATTGCCTTTCTAAGGGGACAGTCTCCCAGAAACAGGAGTGTTTAAGAGAAACTAAATGATGAGGAGAGGTACTGTATTGGCTCTTCCTTTCCACTGTCTCTGAAACCTCCACCTGAATTTCGACCTGGGAAAACTGCTTGTGTGTTGAGCTGCATCTTGCTGTGGTAAAGACAATTTGGAATTGGTGCTGCTTGGGTTTAATAAGCAGATAATCAGTGGTTCTAGCTGTTGTTGATTTATAGTTAATCTCCTGAGAAGTATGGAACTATCAAAGAAAGCAGATAGAGGTCACTGGCATTGAAAACTTTGTATCTCCTGCAGAGTTTTTCCACAAGTAAGTCAGAATATTGTGTATGAAGGAGAAAGGCTTAAAATAAAGATTTGGCAGTTTCTAAGATTATAAGTGAAAAACTCATAAAACCTTTGAGCACTTGGCTGTATATAGAGTTATTTTTAAATTAATATTCTCTGTAATGGGTAATTTTGTTGCCTAATGTACTGGAGATGCTTGGACTTGGTTTTTCTAAGGAGGCAGATTCTGTTTCTATGACTGGAGCTGTCTGCAGTTAGCAGTAAAAATACATTAAATATGTTTGAACATATTGTAGGGGAAACAGCCTCCCTGAGCCCTGTAGCTCAGTTTCACTGGTTCTGTCAAGTATTGGGTTGTCTGAAGTGTTGAAACATACGATTACAGTGATAACATGCAGATGATATGCTTATCTCTTTTTCTTTACAGTATTGATTTATGGTATGTTATAAAAATTTGCTGACTCCTTGACCATGATCTGTATGTGAACACCATATAAAGATTAAACAAGGCTCAAGTGAATGCCTCTGGAGCCTGCAACTCGATCAAACCTGACTAAAGGTGTATTTGCAGCTAAATGTCAGCTGCAATTCAGGAATGGGTCTGTGTTTGTGCTCCCTTAGCAGTCTCCATGAGCAGTATGGGCTCAGCCTGTGCTCTTGGCTGGGCTGTTTTGAGCTGAGCCCTGCAGGTCTCCACAGTCTAGTTCTGACAGGCCTGGACCAAGAACTGGCCTGCTGTGTGTCATAGCACAAATGGGGCTTGTCAGGAGGCATTAATACAGGAATTAATAGCTTTCTGTTTTTAGTAGTAAAGACTGCTGTGAACTCATTCCCTGCTTTTGTTGGTTTTCCTGTTTTGAAGATGTTTTATGAATGAAACTCTGAAAATATAATTACCTGAATTTCCAGCATGATGTCAAGTACTCAATGGCTGCTTGCTCAGACATGAAGGAACTGTTTTCTGTAAAGATGAAGGTTAAGACCATGGGACAGGAAACAACCTGGTTTCCTGCAGGAAATAAAAACTGCTTTTGACATGCCATAGAATCATAAAATGGTTTTGGTTAGAAGGGACCTCCAAAGATCATCTAGTTCCAACCCCCCTGCCATGGGCAGTGACACCTTCCTTTAGACCAGGTCGCTCAAAGCCTCAGCTAACCTGGCCTTGAACATTCCAGGGATGGGGCATCCAGAGCTTCTGTGGGCAGCCAGTTCCAGTGCCTCACCACCCTCAGTGAATAATTTTTTCCTTTTATCTAATTTAAATCTACCCTCTTTCAGTTTAAAGCCATTACCCCTCCCTATCACTACCTGTCCTTGTAAAAAGTCTCTCTCCAGCTTTCTTGTAGGCTTTCTTTAGGTACTGGAAGGCTGCTATAAGGTCTCCCCAGAGCCTTATGTTCTTCAGGCTGAACAGCCCCAACTCTCTCAGCCTGTCTTCACCGGAGGGGTGTTCCAGCCCTCTGATCATCTTTGTGGCCTCCTCTGGACTTGTTCCAACAGGTCCATGACAACCTTATGTTGGGAGCCCCAGAGCTGTATGTAGTGCTCCAAGTGGGGTCTCCTGAGAGTGGAGCAGAGAAGAGAATTACCTCCCTTGACCTGCTGGTCACACTTCTTTGATGCAGCCCAGGATATGATGGTTGGCTTTCTGGGATGCAAGCGCTCATTGCTGGGTAATGTTGAGCTTGTCATCAGTAGAGATTCCCAGGCCTTTCTCCTTAGGGCTGTTTTCAATCCATTATCTGCCCAGCCTGTATTTGTGCTTGGGATTGCCCTGACCCATATACAGGGCCTTGCACTTAGCAGTGTTGAATTTTAGGAGGTTTGCATGGGCACATCTCTGAAATCTGTTGGAGTCCCTCTGGATGGCATCACCTCCATCCAACGTGTTGACTGCACTACACAGCTTGGTGTCATCTGCAAACTTGTTGAGGGTGCACTCAATCCCACTGTCACATGTTGCTGAGAAGGATGTTAAATAGTGCCAGTGCCAATACCGACTCCTGAGGAACACCACTCATCACTCATCTTCACTTGGACATTGAGCAACTCTCTGAGTGTGACTATCCAACCAATTTCTTATCCAGTGGGTCATCCATCCATTGAATCAGTGTCTCTCCAATTTAGAGATAAGGATGTCGTGCAGGGCTGTGTCAAATGCTTTGTAGAACTCCAGGTAGATGACATCACTTGCTCTTCCCTTATCCACCAATGCTGTAACCCAATTGTAATAGGCCACCAAATTTGTCAGGCATGATTTGCCCTTAGTGAAGCCACTTTGGCTGTCACCAGTCACTTCCCTATTTTTTTGTGTGCCTTGGTGTAGTTTCCAGGAGGATCTGCTCCATGATCTTGCTGGGCACAGAGTTGAGACTGACTGGCCAGTAGTTCATTTGGTCTTCTTTTTTTCACCTTTTAAAAATGAGAGTTATGTTTCCCCTTGTCCAGTCAGTGGGGACTTCACCGGACTGCTACAGCTTCTCAAATACAATGAATAGTGGGTCAGCAACTTAATCTTCCAGTTCCCTCAGGACCTGTGGATACATCTCATCTGGTCTCATGGACTTGTGCATACTCAGGTTCCTCAGATGGTTTTGAACATGGTCTTCTCCAACATGGGCAGTTCTTTGTTCTCCCAGTCCCTGCCTTTGTGTTCTGCAACTTCACCATTGTGGCTGGAGCACTCACTGTTGAAGATTGAGGCAAAAAAGTCATAAAGTATCTCAGCCTTCTCCATATTCTGGGTAACCAGGTCTACCCTTTCCTTCTGGAGTGGGCCCATGTTTTCCCTAGTATTTCTCACCAGTGTACCTGTAGAAGCTTTTCTTGTTGCCCTTGATGTGTCTTGACAGCTCTAATTCCATCAGGGCTTTAGTTTTCTGAACCTGATCCCTGGCTGCTCTGTATTCCTCTCAGGCTGCTCGTCCTTGCTTCTACCCTCTGTCGGCTTCCTTTTTGTTTGAGTTTGTCCAGGAGCTCCTTGTTCATCCACTCAAGTCTCCTGGCATTTTTGCCTGACTTCCTCTTTGTTGGGATTCATCACTTCTCAGCTTGGTGGAGGTGAACTGTGAATAATAACTGGCTTTCTTGGGCCGCTCTTCCCTCAAGGGCTTTATCCCATGGTACTCTACCAAGCAGATCCCTGAAGAGGCCAAAGTCTTCTCTCCTGAAGTCCAGGGCAGTGAGCTTGCTGAGTACTGTCCTTACTACCCTAAGGGTTTTAAACTCCACCATTTCATGGTCCCTGCAGCCAAGACTGCCCTTGAGCTTCACATTCCCCACCAACCTTCTCTTTGTTGGTGAGAACAAGGTCCAGCATAGCACCTTGTCTTGTTGGCTGCTCTGTTGCTTGAAAAAGGAAGTTATCAATGCATTCCAAGAACCTCCTGGATTGCTTTTGACCTGTTGTGGTGTTCCTCCAGCAGATACTAGAGTGGTTGAAGTTCTCCATGAGGACCAGGGCTCTTGAATGTGAGGCTGGTCCTATCTGTCTGTAGAGGACTTCATCTGCTTGGTCTTCCTGGTCAGGTGGCCTGTAGCAAAACCTCGCTATAATGTCATCTGTCCCTGCCCTCCCTTTAATTCTACCCACAAGGTTTCAGTCAGGTCCTGATCCATTCCCATGCATTCCAGCTGGTTGTTGACCTAGTTACACTTTCTGCATTGTCTCCCCTGCCTGTCCTTCCTAAAGAGCCTGTATCTTCAACTCTGCATGCAATTACTATGAAAGGTACAATAACCTAGCAGTTCTTTGCTGCTTTCATTCTTTCTGCCTTGTTTTTGAAGGGGCAGTACCTAAGTAGTTGCTTCTTCAGAGTTGTTCTAGATGTTGGGATTTGGCATGCTTGGTATCTTAATTTTTGTCTTGTGGAATGTCCTTGAAGGACTTACTGTATGTAACTGAAAAACATTCCTCTAATAGCTAGCTGAAAATAGTCCCTCAGTGTTCCCAGCAGCAATGAGTGGCTTCTAAAAGTTTTTCCAAAAGCTTACCCTCAATATTTCCCTGTAGTGAGTTTTTTTTGAACTGTGTTATGATGCAGGAGTCATCAGGAGTGATCCTTCAGATATTGATGAATCCAGGAACCCCGTATTTGTACAATAAACAAACTAGGAAAAGTTTGCTTATTGGTGCTTGATTTCTTAAGCAACTGTACAGTCATATCAGATGTTTAACAAATACTTATGCAAATGAAATAGAGGTAGATTCTGGAAGGTGATCCTTTGTGTTCATTCTTTCCTGTTCAAGTAGTTTCAGATTCAGGCATGCTGCAAGTATTTTAGCCTTGACTTTGCTGGCTCTGTTGTAGTCAGCCACTGTTACCCAGAAAAAAAAAAAAGAAAATAAACCTTTCACTGTGTTTTATTAATGATGTTCCTAATAATGGGGCTCTCCTGTAGGCCAGTGTTTGTGTTTGATTGCTTATCTCTTTGCACTGGTACAGATTTTCTGAGAACTTCTGTGTGTGGTGCATTCTCAATTGGCCAGTAGGATTTATTCTTCCTGAGTGCTCTTAAAATGCAAAATACCTTCAGTAGGGCTCTGGTCTTCTCCCAGAAGCCAAGCATATATTAATGGGGAAGTCAGTCTGTGGGCTGGCAGGGAAAAAAATGTGGCCTCAGGTTTTTAGTTGTTAACATGAAGTACATATTAACAATCTAAAGTTAGTCTTGAAGTGTGAATGAGCTCTAAATCACTGGTCAATGTTGGGGTTTTTTTTTTTTGGTCCTTTTAATATGTATGTTGCAACAATGAGTCTTTATTTGCTAGTCTAACTTAATATGTGCAGTGTGCTTTATTCAAGAAAGAAAATGATCTTAAGTAGCACTTACATTGGCTTTGTGATGACTAACTTTACATTAAAGCATGAGAACATAGTTTTATTTTGATGCTTCACTTCGCAGTTTGGCTCACATCAAGGGTTGCTATCCTGGTAAGAAGAGGAAGGTAAAACAGAAAAGTGTTTTATGTAACTGGTACAGTCTGTGGTGTTTCTTGCCCTTTACTTTCTGCCCCTTTACTATGGTCTTATCTAAGCTATACCCTCTATCTAGTTTGCATGCCTCTGCTGTATTCCAAAAGCATTGAACGGTATGTTTATTAACACCAAACTATGAAATAGATGTAGAGTGGCTAATGCTGCCAGAATGTGGTATTCACTTGGAAAAATAATGACAAAAAAAGTATCTGTATATTTAAATTGCTTTTACACTAATGGTGCTCAGCTTCTGCTGCAGGTTTGGTGTGCAGCAGAAGTCGTATCAAAGTAAGAAAAACTCCTTGATAGGGGATTCTTGTCTCCAAGAAAGCATTTGATCTTTCCAGCCAAAACCATTTTGTGATTCTATGATGAGGAATAGAACTGCCCAACCTTGTTACTGTACTTCATCAGTTAAATGATGTTTGAAAGTTTGTGTGAGACTAAGATAAAGAGTGGGAATGCCGTGATATGGTCTAGTAAACCTTAGTTCTGCTTTCACTGATTTAATTAAGCTCCATGTTGTGTTTTGTGATTGAATGTGTTGAAATAACCAGTTCTTAAAACTGCATTATCTGTGCTTGTAGAAGTTCACTATTTAACCTTTACACAGAATCACAGAATGTTAGGGATTGGAAGGGACCTCAAAAGATCATCTAGTCCAATCCCCTTGCCAGAGCAGGAACACTTAGATGAGGCTACACAAGAATGTGTCCAGGCAGGTTTTGAATTTTCAAAAAGAAGTTTGTCTTTAAGACTAGGTGGAAATGGAATATTGGTTTTTAAATGCTGCCAATGGAAGTATTCTGCCACACTTCTATGTGAACGTGGAGCCAAACCTGTTCTCATGTGTTGAATTTCAAATTATAAGACACCTTACAAAATTGTCCTTATAGATAAGATCGTGACTGTTGTATGTAACACTGTTTAAGATGAGTCTTACTCTGTGTATGTGCTTACTGGTGGTACTTTGAGATGTGATGGTACCATTATTCTGCAGTTTGATGACAGATGTTTTTAATAGTGTAATCCAGCAACTACAGTTCTCCATCTTCTTGAAGAACACTTAAAGCTTAAACCTCCCTGATGTTGTAATGTGTTTTTATTGAGGCTGAAGTTACAGAAAACCATGTGGTATTCAGTACACAAGATCACTTCTGGTTTTATGTGTACAGTAAATTAAATTTTTGGTTGTCCTAATACAAGAAATTGAGTAGAGGAAGGCTGGAGGAGTAACTTCTTTAATGTATTTTTTTTCATTATGGAAGTGGATGGAGCTGATAGACCTATGGCTGCTGGAAAAAAAAAAGATTTTATGTAGAGTTTTCTCTTAAAGATGATTAAGCAATCTTACCCTGTTTTTGTGAAATAACCGAAAAATAAAAATCTGTTTTTATCAGCACTCAAAGGAGGAAGTAGAAAAAGGTGATTCCATGTTGCTGATTTCTAAGTAACATAAAATAAACAGGTTGCATTTCTGGGAATGATGGGTTTGTTTTTTATATACACATGCACTTTGCACTGCTTGCAGAAGTCTGAGAAGCAGCTGGGGGAACTGGGACTGTTTAACCTGGAGAAAAGGAGGCTGAGAGGAGACTTTGCGCTCTGCAGCTACCCGAAAGGAGGCTGTAGCATGGAGAGTGTTGGTCTCTTCTCTTAAGTAACAAGTGAAAGGACAAGAGGAAATGGCCTCAAGTTGTGCTAGGGGAGGTTCAGATTGCATATTAGGAAATGTTTTTTTACAGAAGGGATTGTCTCGTGTTGGAACAGGCTGCCTAGGGAAGTGGTGGAGTTACTATCCCTGGAGGTGTTTGAAAGGTGTTTAGAGGAGGTTCTTAGGGACATAGTTCAGTGCTAGAGTTAGGTTGTGGTTGGACTTGATTATCTGAGGGTCTCTACCAACAGAAATGATTCTATGATCCGATAAGCACAGATTCCTGTTCACTGTCCACACAGTTGCTTTTGGCTGAATTCTTGCCTAGTGTTTTAAATAATAACTTACTGGTTGTATACCTTGAATTTGAGTTTTTGTCGTATAAGAAGGGCTAGGGAAAAATGGCCATACCATTTTTGTTATCTTTATGTTGATGTTGAAACTTTTTACAAAGATTTAATCTATTTATTGTTCCACAAAAATGACACATGACTGTATGAACATCTTGGAAAATGTTTGTGTGCTAGTGCCATCTTAAATCCCCTATGTATTTTGTTTTTGTAGTCACTCTTATTACTGAAGTTTTAGTCATGTTTTTGAAACTACAAGAAAGTTCAGATTTTCAATGATGGCCTTAGGAAAGTTCAAATAGCTTTGTTTTTCCTCCCTTGCGTTCCTTTGACTGAAGTTGTGCTTCCACAGACCTCATTCTAGTGAGTGGCAGAGGGAAGTCAATTTTGGGAGATTCCTGCATGTGGGGATTATGAGAGAAGGTAGGTGTAGACTGTGAAAGGTGTGTGGTACTTTTTACCAAGGACCAGGTTCCTTATTCCTTGCATATGTGTGGTCCTGAAATTATTCTCTCAGTGCATTTGGGACTGAAAGAAAACCAGTATTGCTCCTATCTTCAAAAGAGCAAGAGGGGTGAACCAGGGAACTCCAGGCCAGTCAATTTTATCTTGATACCTGGGAATGTGATGGAGTAAATAGTCTTGGAAACTATTTCCAAAGCTGTTGAGGACTAAGAAGTGTTTAAGTGTAGCTGATATGAATTTACAAAGGGGAAACCATGCCTGACCCACCTGATAGTATTCGGTGGTCAAAAGACTGGCTTGATGGTGAAGGGGAAGAGTAGAGGTTACTGTTTATCTAGACTTTAGCAGGGCTTTCCACACTGTTTCCAGTAACATCTTCATGGACAAAGTGGTGAAGTACAGGGTAAAAGGCTCACAGTGAGGTGGATTGAAAACTGGACAGGCCCAAAAGATTATGATCTCCACCTGAAGACCAGTCAATGAAAGTGTAACCAAGGAAGGATAGATAGTGGGGACAGTGCACTTTAATATCTTTGTTAATGACCTGGACTTTGGAGTAGAGTACATCCTCAGCAAGCTTGTGGATGACACAAAACCAGGAGAAGTGATTAATGCACTGTAGGCACTCCTGGCCTACAGGGACCCAATGAAGTTTGACCAAAGGGAATGCCAAGCCTTGCATCTGGGAAGAATGACCCCATGCACAAGTACAGGCTATGGACAGGCTTGCTTTCAGCTTAATGTTCCTCCCCCTCAACTCAGTCCTGATTAGGCATATCTGGAGTGCTGGGTCCAGTGCTGGGGCTCCCCAGTACAAGAGAGAGTTGGTCCTACTGGAGTAGGTCCAACAAGGGGCCATGAGCATGATTAACAAACTGGAGCATCTGTCATACAGGTGGGCTGGATAAGCTAGGACTGTTCAGCCTGGAGTAAAGAAGGCTTGGGTTCTTACCCATATTGACTCATAGAATAATTTAGTTTGGAAAAGACCCTTAAAATCAAGTCCTACTGTTAACCTAACGCTACCAAGTCCACCACTAAACCATGCCCCTGAATGCCGTGTCAATTTATACGTGTGTATATATATATAAAAAACCTAATGGGAGGAATAGAAAAGGAGAAGCTGGACTTTCCTTAGTGTTCCCCTGTGTGACAGGACAAGAGGCAGTGAGCACAAGTTGAAACACATGGAACTTAAAATCATAGAATCATTTTGATTGGAAAAGGCCTTTAAAAATCATCTAATTCAACTGTTAACCTAACAGTGCCAATTCCTCCTCTAAATTGCGTCCCTAAGAAACTCTTCTACTTTATTGGAACATATGAAAATGCTTTTCATTGTGAGGGTGGCTGACCACTGGAACAGGTTACCCATGGAGGCGGTGGAGTCTCAATCTGTGGAAACAGTAAAAACATGATTGCTTGTGACCCTAAGCAACCTGCTGTGATTGAGCCTGCCATGAGGAGGGGATTGAATGAAACAATCTCCAGAGGTGCCTTACAGCCTCTGTTGTTCTGTGGAAGCTACCTGACCCAACTGTGCCAGTGATGTAAACAGAATTGACTTTACATAGAAAAATCAGACCTCAGGTGGTATGGTCATGTCATTGGCTTAAGCACTTTTTCACCCTTCCCTCTCCTTTTTATGTCAGCACAATCTCTTCAAACACGTGTTGTGAGTTGGCTTTAGATGCTACCCACACCAACCCCCTGCCCTCCCCTTGTTGAGTGTGGTGTGTAAAGGAAGGTGCAGGAATGAGAGAGGCTGGGAGTGCTCTGTTTGGTGGCAGAGCTGTTTTAGCTCAGAAAAACATATGGAGTTCAGTCCCTAGTTGGTTGGATGCTTTGGGGAGAAAAATGGCTGGTAGCTGTGAAATGTGTGTTGGGAGGGAAAAGGTGGTTTGCATTTATCTTGTGCAGAACATTGGAAGAAAGAAGTGATTAGTGCAAGAGGAATGTAGAATATTTAGCTGGGTACAAGGGAAAAACCTATTATGCTCTCAGAAATGCTGCAAATGTTTGGTAGAGAAATTTATCTTATGTGGCTGTGTTTTGTGTATATTCCTCTTGACAATCTGAACTGATACAAAGGTGGTAGAAGTGCAGGGGAAGAATGAGGGTGGAATTATCTTACTAGTAGCTGGATATCTTTAGTACTTGGAGAGCTCATTCTGATTCATGGGTGCTTTACCTGTGACTTTGATAAGGATGTTTGGATGTACTGGGTGGTTTATGTTGACTATGGTGATTACATGGGTGTGCTGGGAAGTTCATGCACTTGCTGTTATGGCACAGTATAGCTTGATTTGCCTGTATTCAGTATTTGCTTCTGTGTGGGAGGCAAGTTCTGTGGCAACTATGAGAAAAATCAGCCTCCTACTCTTAACCTTCTGTAATACAGAACAATGAAATGGAGTAAGTGCACAAAGAAACTTAATGATCTGTGTTCTTGTGGCTGATTGAATAGTAGATGGCTATTTCTACTTGCTGCCACCTTTTTTTTTTTAAGCCTCATGCCATGTGTGATTTGTTGATTTCTGTGTGTAAGTCAACATGATGTTGATTCTCGCAGGTGCAAATTGATGAAAAAGTAATTTTAGAATAGATTTCTACTTCCTGCTATTGTCTGCCTTCACAGACCTGTCAAGGACAAAACAAAGGAATTTTCAGAGGTGGGAGGGGAGATTGACAGGAGACTTCCAAACTTCATACCTGAGAGGTGTCTGTTGCCAGTTTTATTTCATTTACATCTGTTAACATGTCAGCCAAAAGCTACCTCCTTTGTCCTGGGGAATAAACAAAGCAAGGTCTTTGGGGTGTGCTTGGAGGGGGTCCTTTTACTCTTGTGAGGCATGGGTTTATCTTTGTAGCTGTTGTTGAAGGAAAGGGACCAGTTCAGGGAACTGTTGTTCTGAACTCAGTTGAGCCTGGTGTTACTTCTGTGGAAGCTTTTGTGGATAGTGTGTTACAAATACTACTGTGCTCTGCATACTTGTTTTTCCATGCAGGGACATGCTTTTAACCAGGACAAAAGGAATACAATGCTTAAGTTTTCAAGTGTTAAGGAAAAGGTTGCCATGCAGGAATTGGTGACTAAGTGATAACAATTTATCTGCAAATTATTATGTACTCTTCTGTACTCTTTGTGTGAGGAAGGTAGTAGGATGAGGCTATAGGCTTTCCATAAACTGTGGTGACTTCTGTATCTTTGCTGAATTATTTCTCTGGTTTAGTATCTAAAGGAAATCTAGGACATATAAAATACAGGCACTGGAGCCTAAAGTTTCCCTTCATCTCTGGACTTTAAATTTATGAACATTTTGCTCAGGAAGCATTTCTGTAACACTCCTAATTTTGGATTTTTTTTTTGTGATTAACACTAAGATACAATATTGGCATTGGCAAAATGCCTCAAAGTAGTGTATGAATGACAGGAAGTCCTGTAAGCCTGGTTACTGTATTTCCATCAGTGGTGGTGGAAGGAGGAAGGCACTGTGAGTGGACTGGGTGCCAGAGCAGTCAGGTTGCAGGCCTGGTCTCCTCCCACCCTCTTGAACTGCTCTGGGACCTCACCTAGCTAGAAATGAATCTCTCTTCTCAGGTGTGTTCCCTTCATCCCTTATTCCTGGCATCTTCCCCACCTTGTCTCTGCACATTTCTTTTTCCTGTGAGGTTTTTGAATAATTGGAGCTGACAGGTAGAATGCCCACTTATGAGAATTTCAGACTTGCACAAAACAATGACTTCATATATTAAAATGATTAATTTACACAGCTCTGAACTGAAACAATATGCCAGTTATTCAGGTTGCTGTTTACTATTAGTATATTCTGCATTTTGGCTACTAATGTATATTAACTCTTCAATGTATTCTTAATGAAATAGTTTGGGTTTATTTTACATTTCTCTGAAAGTGTAGCTACTAAGGGAAAAATTGATTGGGTGCAGAAGCTTGTGTAAGTGCTTTGTGTCCTGTTGCTTTCTTTGGTTATGTTACATTCTTGCTTGCTAGAGGAAATGATTCAAAATCAGGGTGACAAAAAATTGAATTCAGAAATGCGGTGAGTATTTTCAAATGAATGCTATTCTGTTCCCTTAGCTTACTAAGATTTTGTCAATCCTCTGGTATGAAGAGGTCTTAAACCAGAATTCTTTTAGAGATAGTCTGGCTCAGTAGAGTGTTCTGCATTGGGCCAGACTGGATGCTTTACAGTAACTGTACTCCAAGTTGTGCTCGTGTTCAAAGGTCACTGTCAAATAATGGCTTCTTTGTGGCTAAATTTTCAGAAGAGCATCTGCAACTGCTGCAAATAATCTCTTCAAGTGTTCTGGGATTCCAAAACTGTCTGTTTTAACTGAGCATTAACTTCCTTGAGAAATATGTGTCTCTCAAATCTTATACACAGTGTTTTTGTTCTCTAGAGTTACAACTCTGGGTATTTTCATTCCTTCTGGCAAGTAGTTATCAAATGCTAACAGCAGTATTTCATACTTGGCAACCAGAGCTTGTTTCTATTGCTCCTGAGTGTAAAAAAACAAACAAACAACAAACAAACAAAAAAAAAGCCCCCAAAAAAACCAAAAACAAAAAACCCAACAAACAAAGAAAGAACAAACAAACAAAAAATAAAAAACAAAAACAAAACACAAAAAACCCCACCCACAACCAAACCCAACTACTTGAATTAATATTTTGATGTCAGTGTTCCTACTGTTTTAATCATGGGTGTCCTTTTCACTTATCAGTGCTTGATACAGCGTATCTGAGGTTCGAGTGAGGTGGTGGTAAGTGGATTTGAGTGAGACATCCTGAGATTGCTGAAATTTTCTGATGCCTTCAAGCAACCACTGATGCCTCAAACATTTTAAAAAGGAGTTTCCAATTTTGGAGAATTAATTAGCCCTTCAAGGTAAATCATGTGTGGTATAACCAAAAGAAGACCTGATGAAAGGGCATATTATTGTTTTAATTTTCTTAATTTAATTGCATAATAGAACGACTTCAGTCAAGTCTGTGCCTGGCTGCTTAGCAAAGAAGTGCTGCTGAATGATGAGCAGCTTGTGAGGGATTAGCATGTTTGTGGAGCGGAAAAATATCTGATTTGTTCTGCAGTCTCTGTGAAGATGCACCTAGCAGGCATCCTTTAAGTTGTTGAAAGCAGATAGGCTAAATGTGGTATGAGTACTTCAGTTATTCCAGAGTTGGTGCTCCATCTTACTGCCTCAATACCATGTGAAGTGGCAGAAGTGAAGTGGTCTGGGGTTTACCTGCACACTAGTTCAGTTTGGGTTTCATGCTAATTTGCTGGCCTAGAATGCATTATTAAACTGAGTTATTCTTTAATGTTGTGGTGGTGATGTAAGGAATAAGGAAGGAAATGGATGAGCATGGGTTTCCAAAAAGATGAGACAGAAGGTAAGAGTGGGGCAAGGAAGCAAATGCAAGGAAAAAGAAGGGACCACATGTCTGAAATGACAAAAATTCTTTGTGAATGTGCTCACTTTGGAACAACTGCCCTGTCTTCCCCAAAAGGAGGAAGTCATACATGCCAGAAGCTGCAGATTTAAAGTGAGCAGTGCAAAGTTCTTTTCCCAGTGCAAAGCTGTAGAAACTGGAACCAGTTTAAGAACTATGTCTCTAATTATGGCTCCATTTCTTTTATTCTTTTGATGTCCCAAAAAATGTTGACTTGATTGTTGGTCTATTTACTACTACTGTAACTGTGGTTACTTGGCAGATAACTGTACTGTGAGTCTTAATTATTGCCTGTGCTGTGGTGGTACCTGACTGATGCTGGCTGGCAAGTATAAAAACTTACTGGTACAAATGATACAGATTTTGACAGGAGGGAGGGAAGGAAAAAAGCTTCATAGTGGTAGTGGACTGTGTGGGCTGTTTTCATCAGTAAGGGTAAAAATCACCAACAGTGCTGCCACTTAAGGAGACAGCAGTTAAATCATTCACTGTTGTTGAACAGAACTTGTTTTTTATTGATTCCGTTGCCCCAAAATTTGCTACATGGAAAGTTAATAAGACATGGAAGGTGGAAAGTTAATATTTATCTTGGGACATTGCATTCAAGATCATGTAGTATGGGGAGTAAGACGCAGGGCCTTTCCATTATTAAATACCTTTAGCAAGATATTGGGGAGTTGGCTTGCTCTTGACTTTGTGTTAAGGGAAATTAAAGTAAATGCTTTAATCTGTTATTTCAGTCTGTCTGGTTAAAACATAAAGGGATGATTGAATCCAGGCTTTACAGATGGGCAAACATATTTCAAGTAAGCAGGTTTTCAGCTTAGTCTAACAAGCTGAATTTGATTTAATAGGTATACTTTTTTTAATTCATTTCTTGAAGCTTGTACAGATAGGTAACATCCTGGAAAATATTGCTCATTACATCTGCAGGCTATACTTGCTGGTTTGCAAGGTATATGTGTTCAGGGGCAGGGAGCAAAACAAAATAATTACCTTAGGAATAACTCTTTAATAAAGTTGGAGCAGAGGGGACAATGTGTCAGTGCTGAAGCATTTGGTTATAAACTGTGGCTCCATAATGTGACTGTGCCAGGTGATTTCTCTCAGACTCTAAATCCTGGTTACGTTATTGCCATATTGCATGACTGAAGTAGCTTAGTTTTGTGTCTGTGAAGCAAAAGTGATGATATTTGTCTCACCAGTACAGCCTGTAGATCAGTATTTTGTAGGTCTCTTCACTGACACTGGTATGATGGTCTTTAGTTTTGTTCTTGTTCTGGTAGATGAAGCTTTACTAGCATCCTCTCCTAACTTGCCTTGTCAATTCCAGAATCAATTGACAAAACTTACTACTTGTTTTTGGGACACTTGCTTGAATGGACCATCTGAAATAGCTGTAATGAAGATTGTTGTTGTTGTGTTTTGTTTTTAAAATAAAAACACACACACCCCCAACCCAAAACAAACACACACACCAAACAAAAAGCCCACTGATGTGTACAGAAAACTTGAGGCTTCTGAAATCAACACATTCTAACTGAAGTTATGTCCATAAAGGTATTTCTTCAGCTTGCTTTTGAAAAATAATTACCAGAGTAACTTATCTCCATGTGAATTTTTGTGTGCATTTATGAGTGAGAGGACTTATCTTTAGCATCATGAAGATATCAGCTGGGGGCTTGCTCTGTCCTGGATGTTAGAAAAAGGATGATTCTGTAGGGCAGAGTAGATAGGTTACTTTCCCTAGTTTTCTCTAGTTTTCAATGCCTTTGAAAAAGCATTGAACCATAAGACAGAGAAACTACTAAGTGTCTTGTCAGTGCTGTGGTTTCTTTCTAGGATTGCTATTTGTGTGTTAAGTTTTTTTCTTTTTTAAAAAAGTAATTACATGAGTAAGGACTTGCTTGGATTGTGATAGTGTAGATGACTAATAGTAACCATGATACTAGTACTGTTACATCCATTGTAGATAAACACTTTTTAATCAGTCTTTAGCCTAGAACAAAAGAAAATTGTTGGGGTTCCCATGCGCTGAGTAACATTTTTGGGGATGTGGGGTGTCAGGGGAACGAGGTACATGAAAGCCATTGTTCTGATGGAGCTCAAAGGAGAAGTAATCCAGGCTGCCAGCAAAAACTGTTCAGCCTTTGAAAGACAAAAAAGAACTGATTTTATTGGGAAATCCTAACTGATTTTTTTTTTTTTCTCTCAATGTTACAGTTGATTGCAATGCCATTCTTAAAGCTCTACAGCCCATTTTTCAGGAGCAGGGAATGACAGAAACAGTTCATAACTGGGAAGACCATGGCTATTTAGCAACTTACATCAAAAAAAATGGCAGGTGAGTAGATTTTCTGTTATTTCTTAGAGATTAGGACCCTTCTGTCTTACCGTACAAATATTTTTCTCACTTTTTTGGATCTCCTTCTGGGGTGCAGGCAGGGCAAATTATTCTCTTAACAGCCTTGTGTATGAGGTGTCTAAAACAAAACAGAATAATGTTGATAACCTTGTCGGTGTCATGTTGCAGTCTGGATATCTGAACTGTTGAATTGATCAATCTGAGCTGTATTGATGTGGTGACATTGCATGATGTCTTGGTCTTAGGGTCAGTCCTTCCAGATGCAGAACAGCTCAAGTGAGTTAAATATATTTGTAATTCTTCTAGTAGTTGAATATGTCTAAATATGTTCAAGTATAACCTTAGCATGTGAATGATGAAAACTGTCTTGCATGTGCCTTTAAACACTCTGTTATACACTTCAAATTCTCAAGCAGCCACTGAAGTAACTAATAGCATGACAAAGGTGGTTGGTATCATTAGTGGCACATAAGCAAAATCTGCTGGGATAAACTAGTAAGCAAAACCGCATTCACTTCATTTCCTGAAGCTGCTTTACAATGTCAGCATGAGTTAATTATTGTATACATTTATCTGGCCTACTTATTAGTAACTGCCATAATTTTATTGCACTTGATTTGCTTCCAATTATTCAGTTGTTTGTTCTCGACATCTGTTGTGGCAGTTGCTGCTTTTGTTCTTTTTGAAATCTCTACTTACTTTGGTGTTCTTCAGGATTGGAGTTAAGCTAAATAAACTTTAATTTGTTGGCTCTCTTTTCCTCCTGGGTGTCCTGTTAAGCAGCTCATTTGGCCACATTCCCAACATATGAGAATTGCCGATGGATTTTTAAATTCTCTCTGTAATGAGAACACCACTATTGCTGGAAGGAAAATTGGATCCTAGGCAACTGTGGTGCTTGCTGGAGTTTGTGTATCTGTTTACTGTATGTGAGCATTTATATGCTCAGCTCTATATCTATTTTATTTATAAAAGTAGTATAGACCAACAATGCTGGTAAACTCTGGGCCTGACTTAGGTAACAAGTGATCTGCCATGCATCTAGGCCTATGTTTATATTTTTCCCAGTCATGCTTCATAAAGCTCTCAGAATATTTCACTCAGCATTTCAAATGTGACACTGGTTTCTTCTGACCAAAAATATTTGGTTTTTATAGTTTGCGTGCCTAGAAAAAACTGTTGCTTGTCTCTTGTTTCTGTAGTCTGTATTATTTTTGTCTTTAGTTACTCATGCTTTTATAGTCTTCCTGAATAATTTGATCAGGATTCCAGGTCTGGATAACCTTTTGTTTCTTAGGTCAGTGAAAAGATAGCCAAGTTGGTAATTTACTACTCTGGTGCTATCATTTCTCTGTCTTGGGTTCAGCTTGTATTTGGTTCCCCTGTAAAGGATACACAAACTCTGAATGATTAGAAGGTAAAATATTTGAAGGTAAAAAGGACTTAAGGATTTAACTAATTTTCTTTGATTACATGGCATCATTTTGCTTTCCTGCATTTCCTTGAGTCTGGAAATGGCACAAGATATAAATTCTCAGCCTGGCTTTCCCTTTTACAGCCTCATCTGATCATTCCTCTTAAGAAGTCTCTTCTAAAGGAACAGTTCCCAGAGTTAAATTACCAGTCTTTTGATGTGTTTCAGGAACTTTCTAGGAAGTTGTTGAATAACTTTTCCAGGAGATAACTGGTATCTAGAAGGATCTCTGAGTAAGGTCTTTATACAACTCAAAATTTTTAATGAATCTAACCTGATTTCTGTTACTGTCAGCTGAAAATACCTGTTGCTGCAAATTCCACTGTTTCTCAAGTGCTAGAGTATATTACTAATGAATTAAGGGAGAAAAGAGGATGTAGAAGTTGACATGCCAGTGTAGGAGGGGTGGGGAGGAATTAATGGGAAAAACAAACCTGTGCACTGGTGTACAGTGCATTTGTGGTAACAGAAGAAAGTTGGTCAAGTTGCCAGTTTCCATGGTACAGCAAAACCCCTGTGGGGAAAATAGGATGCTGTTTCCTGAAAGCTATGTGTAAAAGATGAGCTTCAGCAATTGTTGAATATTCATACAGATTTCTAAATGGTCTCTTTGCTGTGTTTTACTGTTTATCTTGTGCTGTCCAGCAGCTTGACACTGAATCATCCAGCTTTTTGCTGTGCTGCTAAATACAACTTAAGCTTTGGCATCAGAGGATAGTTCAGTTTTCTTACTGCTATGGGAAAATGTGCCTAGTGGCCTTTGTTCAGGGTAAGAAGGGAGACTCTTATGTTTGATCTTGATTCCCAATACCTATGGTTTACTGTGCTAAGTAAAAGAGCTGGGGAGCAAGGGCAATGGCTTGGGACACCTACACAGCTGTGGACTGCTGGCTTGCTTCCTGGATTTCTTCTTCAGGGTTATACTAGCAGTTTGTCAGCTGGCAAAGTCTTGGGTTGGTTTGTTGCAGAGTTCTCTCCCAAAAGGCAGTATTACTGAGGCTGCACAGTTTGAGCTGCCTCTGCTGTCACACAGTTGTATCAAGTAATCAAGTAGCTCTTGCTTTTCTCATGAGTAGTAACCCTCTTGCCGTGCTCTAGGGAATGCAGTGTGTCAGCTTGGTGATGGGAAGTACTTCCCTGGTGACTCCAGAAGGTTCCCTTATGTCACTTCAGATGTTTTGATGTGGTGGTTGGTGTGTTGAGGGGGAAACCATCACAGCCTTGGGGCCACAGGGAGAGCTGGGGCTGGGTGGTGTGAACATGGATGTGGCATGCCTGTTGTCAGGGGAGTTCAGCTCCTTAAGCCCTCCAGGGTGAGTGCAACCACTTCAGTGAACTATTGCTTCTCATCAGTTTAATATCATCATACACTAGATTTCTCTTAGACTAGCACTGCTTATTTTTTCAATTCACGGTGAGAAATACAACAGAGAAAACTTGAGTTTCGGGAAGAAGATGCCCTGAATACTGTGGTGTTGAAGTGAGACATGAATGGGCTTTCTACTACTGCAGAACTGGTTTTTTGCCTTTCCTGATTTGCATAGGCTAATTGACTTGCTCTATCACTCTCCATTTAACATGTTGGTTTTTGTCAGGTTTGAAAATTTTGCTTCTTCCTGTAAATATGCAGGTGTTACAATTTTGCCCTTTTTCTCCCTTGTGTGCTGTGCTTCACTGTCTGCATCATTAATCCAACTGTAAATGGGCTCTCCAACAGAAACGTTGTTAACTGTTAAAAAGTTGTAGTTGAGCTTTGTTTAATATCAAGTTACCTTTGTCAGCTAAATATTAAATTGTGTATAAGCAGTGTCAGTTCAACATTACATTTGCTGATGGAGTCTCTTAACCGTTATTGTATAAGTTCTTGGAGTTGTAATAAGTCAGGTCTAGAAATTGTTGAGCTGCTAAGAAAAGCTATGGGGGAGAGCATCCTAAATATAATTAAGAATTGCAACTTGTGCTACAGCCTCAAAACTGAAGAATGAAGAGTAAGAATGCATGCATGGAAGAGTTGACTATTCAAGAGGAGATTGTTCACTTTGCAAGTGGGTTTGTTTTCTGGTGTAGTGTTAAATGTGAATTAAGAAAGCAATTAATATACCGAAAGAAAGCAATAACCATTCTATCTGAACTCCATTCATACTGGATTTATCTTCCCTGGAAATTATTCACTTCAGCTAGATGGCTTATTGTCTGTAGTGGTGTCAATGAAAGTACTTTTCTGTATTTTGCCAGCCTAGTTAAACACCAAATTGGGGAACAGCAGCAGGTGCAAGAGAACTTTCTGTGAGTTCTGCAGTTTTGTTTTCTGGGGTGTTCAGATTACCTAAGGAAACCACATTTTTTATAAAGGCAGCCTTGGACAGGGTATTTCTGTTAAGATCAGTTGTTATAGCTTTAGTTAACTGAAACAAATAAGGGTTTGAACACATAAACCAGTAGACTGGACAGGTTAAAAAAAGCCCCTGCAAAACAGGAATATTTCATGAATGGTAAGGATGAACTGGTGAACATACAGAGGGTTTGATACCAATTCAGTAGGCTTTATTTCAATGCCAGCAATTTTATGTCTGTGTTTTATTTTAGAGACCTAAAGTGTCTTGAGAGTTTTATGCTAGTTTAAAAAAAAGTATCTGACACAAGTAGGAAGAAATTAGCCAAGGCGTGCAGACTTTGTCTTCCTTCCATGCAAAACAGTATACTTCTGGAAAAGTAGCTAGTAGTAAAAAGCCAGGGAAGAAAAGATGACAGGTAGATGCATCATGAGCAGTTTCCTGTAAGGATGGCTGTGTTACTGGGCACAGACATTATCCAGGATGAGAGATGGCTGAGTTGGTGCAGTTTGTGTGTAGGGGTTTTCTGACTGTGCACACAAACTTATTTTTTACCAGTCAAAGGTGACTGAGCCATTGCAAGACAAAGATGTGCAACTGATGTAACAAGCTGGCTACTAATCCCAGGAAATAATGTTTGAGATAGTAAGTAAAATGTTACTAAACAGTGTCTACAACCCCAAGTCTGCAGAGATAACCCCTGTAGCCTGTTGGGTGCTTAATATTTCAGACCTACAGATTGCTGAATTGTGGGTGCTGCTGTTGACAAAACTGTTGCTACCAGTGAACAGCCCTGGTGGGGGGCTGTGGTGGTTAAACAAATTGGAGCTGATTTGATGGATTAAGTCTGGCTTTCCTGTTGGCATTACCAAAGCAGCAGATCCCCTCCTTCTCTTTTGTCTGAATTTAAGCAAGCAAAAGCCCATGTGGCAACCCTACCTGCTCTGTATGCTTTGTGCTTTACTCTGACAAAGGACCTAATTGAGGAAGTTCAGCCAAAACCATTTACTAATGGGGTTGACACCAGGCTGTAGAGCTGAGCAGGAAGTGGCTCACTTGAGCTACTCAGGTCCCTGCTGTCTGTCCTGGTAGGGGCAGACACTCTTCCCTGGGCTCTGCCAGCCCCTTTGCCCAAATGCTGTTGGGGAAACAGTAGCACATGCAGGAGGGGAGCTCTGTCTCCTGAGGTTTGGGGCCCCAGCAGTCTTGTTTCCCTGAGCTGTGCTTTTTTTAGATCAGTTCCAGAATGTTTTGGGGATCACATTGAGCAGCATGCTTTTATTGAAGTGTCACTCTAGCTTAGACTGGACAGTTCAAGTTAGGAGTGTGAGGTCTATCTCATTTGATGTAGATGGTACTTTGTACAGAGCTGTAGGGCCTGGTATATCTCAATAGATTAAAAATGTGCTATTAAATAAATCTAAGGTAAGGAGAAAATAGTTAAAGCTAATATTTGGAAACTGAGTATCTTCTCAACTAATACTATATTTTAATAGCATCATTGCTTGTGAACAAATACTGATCTGTTACACACTGTGCACAGCTACAAGGAGTTTTCTTGTCCTTTGTGCATCTGTGTTCCCTCTTATGTCATCTTCTGTCTGGAGGTTCTTTAAAAACCCACAAAACTTGAAACTTAGTCACTGTTTCTACAGTAAAAGACTTTTTTAGGAAAGCTTTAACCTTCCCTATACGCACATCAATTTTTAGCTTCCATGTCTGAGCTGTTGTTTAGAGAAGTGTAATCCTACTGGCATTTAATTCCACTGTTCACAACAGTGCAAGATTTACCCAGCTGAAGCTGGTTTGTGTGTCACTCAGAATGACCACAAGTGTATGTTAACACCATGAAATGAGGGATAAGTGTTTTTACTTATTTCTTTTCTGTGTTAGTCTTTTGCTAACCACTCCATATGCTAGTCAGTATATTTTAAAGGAGCAGGACGAACGTTCTTCAGCTCTTGGTTTCAGGCAAAAATATTGCAGTTTATTCATGAAGTTACCCAGAGTGCAAAAATGGTCTGAAAAACCAGAAGCAGTTGCTAGGAACCAGCAGCTGTGTCAAACTGTCGTAGCTTTTCTTGGTTTAATTTTTTTTTTGTAAAAAGAGAACAGGAATAATGGCGTAGTGGAAAAACAGGTGCCTTAGTACTTTGTAATTAAGATGAAGAGCGTTTTTAAGAGTATGCTTTATTGAAACAATGTCATGACAATTTAAAGATTTTGAACCATAAGCAGGTTTTTATTGCCTCCCCTATGAGTAATTTGACAGGTGATGCTGTTATTGTTAAACTGTTTTTTCAAACACTTGAACTATTCTATAGCAGCTGGAAATTAGTTTGTCAGCAGATAAAAACTTCAGGTGAAGAGGTGTTTTTAGGTACTTGTCTCTATCCAATTTTATTCCCTGGGCATGGCAGGGGGGGAATCCTTTCTCAAATATGTAGGACTGCAATATTTCTTCCTCCTCAGTACAAGTAACTAAGGTAGGATTCACATTTTGTCTTTGAACGTGTTGATCTCTTGGCTTCTCGTTCTTAAGTAAAGAGGGTGCTCATCCAAAACAGTCTTGGTTTCAAACAGTTATGTTTTGATTTGTGCAAGTGAGATTTATTTCTTAACATCTGATGTTCCCTCTTGTTCAGGTGGCAACAACTCAGGACAACATGTAGCACGCAATAGAATTGTTTCTGTAGTTGTGACTCATATGCATGAAAGCACAAAAAGCTTAAGTGGGAAATGGAAATGTGGCAGGTATAGCAGTAAGAAGTTGGGGCCAGGGCAGGGCTGCAAATTTTGTTGCCGAATTGGAGGGTATCCCTCTTCACTGAGCTTTATACTTATTACTTTTATGAAAGTACATGTGAGCACACACCAAAGGTATGGCAGGTGTTTTATTTTGAAAACAGGAATTAAAGTTTTCAGTATGACAAGCTGCAGGAGGGGAGGCTTTTGAAGAGAAGTTCTTTTTTTTTTTTATTTCCCCCCCCATTTGGATTGTAAAGTGATCTCTGCTATATTTTCTTAGGTAGAAAATAGAAATTGTATTATCATGGCTCTTAAAAACCTTCCCCTAAATATAAGAGCTGGTGTTGCTGAGAACCTGCTTTTGTGTATTCTGCCAAGCAGGCAAGTGTGAAGTAACAAAAGCCAGCACAGCCTTTGCTATCTGTTGATAGAAGCTAGTAAGTATTTTGTGGGTTTGGCCTTGGCCTGCTGCGGTTGCCTTAATGCTACTACTCTGATCACTTTTATGAATGTACATTTGTACTGTTTGCTGTGTTTTTACATCTTTACAGACATTTTAGCTTACTTCAGTTATTTATTTCTGGACAAGTGACTTTTAACTAAGATATAACCAATCTGGATGTGTGTCAGCCTCTTGGAGAATTTCAAATTTCAGTCATGGTGGTTTACCATAAGTTAATTGTCTGAGATTATCAACCAGAACTTAAATTTTTGCCCCACTACACTGTTCTGGCCTGGTGCCTGCCTTCAGTCTCTTTTCCCCTTTCCCCCAGGTGTCAGGGCCCTGCTAGTCTGGTAGAGATAAGTTTGACAAAATGAATGATGGTTCTACAGTGTTATTCTCTGTGTATTCTAATGCTTTTATATCACTTATAAGTGAAAAGTTGTGTGGTTGTGCTTTTCAGAGCAACCCTCCTTTCTGCCTCCCCTTTCTTCACACACAAAAAAGACCCCAAAGCAAAGACAGTAACATCACATGCTGAGAAAATACTTCGTGCAGTCACAGGGGGAGTAAAGACAGTGTCAGCTGTCCAATCTTATGACAGCTACATGATTCTAAGAAAAATAATTTAAAAGGGCATTCAAGTCATGGGACAATCTGTTGCTTATCTGTGTGAATAGCAACCTCTGCAATATGGGAATAAACTAATAAAATGTTGTTCTAACAGTGCAGATATTTCTGGCACTGTGCCAGATTTCAGAGAACTTAACGGTGCTGTTTAATGAACTGCATATACTCATTTCTGTCTGCAGTGCTGCAACTCTGAGGGCTCTAGAAGCAGGTCTGACTTCACCAGAAATGTCCCTTTTCACTGTGAATAGTTGTCTAAAACCACCTGGAGTGACCGGTGTGTCCAACCTAGCGAGTTCTGCTCTTTTTTTTTCCTCTTAAAAAAAAAAAATTATCTCCTGGAGTCTGGCAATAAAGCTGTTTGTTCTTAGACTTATGCCTGACTATTTTTTTCTGTGCATCTTAGGCACATTGCAAAATAAACCCTTGCTGACATGGAAATCATAGAATTCTGATAGGATTTTCTCCAGACCCATCCTTTGCAGTAGCCATTCCCCCTGTGCCGAGTACAAAGAGGCTCTAGGAGAAGCATGCAACCAATTTGAGTACTTTTGGTTCAGGTGGTTGCAAAGTCACAGGGAAGTGTTTAAAAACCCTGAAGTTCTGCAGAGAATGAGGGGAGAGAAGGCAGAATGTGTGTTCTTTTTAATAAAATTATTTTCATTTTTTAACAGTCCCACTTGTGTCTTAGTGGTATGGACATGAACTTAAGCTGTAAGAACTTGTGGTCACTATGCAAAGTATGAAGTTGCCCATGTATCAAAAGTACTGAACTGTGTCAGTCACCAGCAGGTGGGGCACACCATCCTAAAACATGCAGGCAAAATGTTTTATCTGCTGAGGTTTACAACAGCTTCCTCTGCTTTCCTTTGGCTTTGGCAGGAGGACAGTAGAATGAGTTTGCTGGTTCTTCTCCCTGAATGCTTTCTTATATAGCTTGTATGAGAGAAACAAAAATCTGCCTTAGAAATGTCTTTAATACTGAAAACACTCTTCTTCTTCTGATTAGTTTATAAAATTGATCTCTTAAGTGGTAGCACTCTAGCTGTTTAAAAGAAAAAAACCCAAACATCTTTGTTTACTCCTTGACTATTTTCTGTTCATCCTTTCATCGGGGTAAAATAGTGTGCTTTATTTTATGCATGAGGAATTTCCTGGTGTGGGGAGAACATATTTTAAGGCTATTCTGTGGTTTTGTTTAATGGTCATTGAGAGTAGGTACATTTTCTGGTCTGTCTGTAATGAAAACCACGTTGGGAGGACACCTGGTGGACAATGGCTGAGATGTAGGGAGAGAGTCCCTGAAAGACTGAGATACCCTGAGAGGGGGAAACATGGTGGTTGTGCATTGTATAAAAACATATTTTCTCCTGAAGTGAAGACCTGTGCATAAGTTCTTCAGGAATAGCTAGGACTTTCCAGGCTCATGTTCAAAAAAGGAGTGAGTGACACTTGTGTTTACAGTTGGCAGAGAAACCAATTGCAGCTACAGTTTACTGCTGGCCGAAGCCAGCAAAAGTGTTTTTATTCTTGAATCACTTCATTCAGTTTCATCAGTTGATCATCTAGCAGTTAGGAAAAATTATAATCTTCAGATAACATAGACTATTTAAGATTTTCTCTGACTGCAGGTGTTTGCTGGCCAATGTTCCCATTGCCATGGGAGAAGTTGTGTTCATATTGAGGCTGCCAGTTTGGGAAAGGTGTTCTAGAAGGATAAAAGAAAGGTGGAAGAGTTGGTTTGTGTTTTGCTGTTGAGGCTGAGTGGTGGGGTGACAAGAGCAGACAAGCAAAGAAAGGGACATTCATAGGACTGCATGCAGCTTTACTTGGTTGGTTTACTCTGTGTTGTGCTAATGAGATTCCACCCCTAAACACTTTTTTTTTTGCTTGGCTCTTCCTGTTGCCATCTCCTCCTTTGCCCACTTCCTTCAGTGCATGCCTCTGTCCTTCTGTCAGCTAATCCCCTTGTAGCCCTTCTGTTTATTTCGTCTTCTCCCTTCCTTAGTATGGAAGTAATATATCTGCTGCTACTCTCTGTGTCTTTCCCCATGATCCTTATCTCTTGTTCAGTTTTTTGCAAGTTCTTGAAGGTCCTGTATTTGTCTGCCCAGCACCTAGCATGCTGAAACCTTGTTCTTTGATTTTTTTTTTTTTTTTTCAATGTTCCTGCAATAAACACAATATACACTAGGAGTTTTGTCTATGTGTATCCATCAATGAGAGTTTGCTGCTGTGATTTCTTTGCTGGTGAAAGCTATGGTTGCTCAAGGACATGTTTTGCATTTACAAATCTTTATACAGCTTTGATTATGAACACTGTGATTAGTTGCTATAAAGTTTGAAAAAAAAATAACGAAACACTGAGAAGTAAAAGTGTCTATTTTTGTTGAGGCTTGATTTCAATTAAAAACTGAAAACGAACAAAACCAACACAATACACCCCTTCAAGTAGGCCTTATTTAAAGAGCTGAGACTAGTAAGTGCTATGTTTTCCATCATACTGTAGTTTTCCTGATTTTAAACATCCTGCTTCACTGCCTTGATGCCTGCTGATTTTATTAGGTGCGTAGTGACTAGCATGCTCTTGCAACTTTGCTTTTTGACCTGCAAAGGAAGAATGGACCTTGTACCATCAGTTACAGATGGCTAGAAAAGGAAATGTGCATTCTGAATTTAATATAACTAATTTCTAACTTTTTCCTCCCTCACTCTGATTTTTGGTAATAAAATCATCTCTATCTCTGTTTTGTAGCTTTGCCAATTTGAGAATTCACCCTCATGGATTAGTGTTGGTGGATGTGCAGAGTTACAATGATCATATGAAAGGAAGAGAGGAAGTTGATCAGGTATGAGTGATGCTTACCAAACTGCATGGGGACCCCTTTTTCTTCAAGTCTATCAAAGTATGTCTTTGAAATGTTTTTAAATATCAAATTCAGTTCAAACCTGAATGCTTACAGATGAGTAGTAACACCTATAGTAGTTGCATACATGTGTGTGTGCACACACTGTCTTGCCTGTCCTGGGCCTTGTGTTTCTTTCCTGTAAAAGTTATAAAGTGAGAGCAGCCTTCATCAGGGCTTAGATGTATTCAATTCAGGCACCAAGGGCAGTGAGGGAGAAGTGATGCTCAGCCTGCAACCTGGTTTATTACTGGATGACTTTTTCTAATCAGGGAGATGGGGAACCTCTATTCTCAAACTTCTTCCTCACAGAGAAAAGTATCATATTCCCTGATATCAAGGCATCAGAAACTGGATATTGCAGGGCAACCAGCCACTGCTTCAGCAAGAATGAAACCCTACAGGGTTCCGTGTTCCCTCTTAGGCAGACCTTTCAGGCACAGACAGTGTTATCCTGGAGGACAGTTAAACACAGTGATAACTGCTACAGTGTGCATATTCTTGCTAGTAAGGAGCCTAAGGGAACCAGTTAAATATTCATAGGCTTCTAATATTACATTTCTAAGCTTTTCAGTGCAGGTGCTGCTTTTTATTGCCTTCCAAGTAGCCTAATTTAACAAATATTTTACATTAAGTGGTCACCTATAATTTCTATCTCAATTGTTTGCATTTTTTTCAGCTTCTAAACAAAGTAGAAGAAAGAATGAAAGAGTTGTTTCATGGTAATATAAAAAGGGTGAAACGGTAAGTTTGTACATCTGCTTCTCTATGTGGCTTACCTGTGTAATTGTTAAAGATAATAAGCAAATTATGCTTTGCTATACTGCAGTAAATAGCCTGCAACATGACACTATGCATATGTTTTTCAACAATATTTTCAAATTGTTTAAGTGCAGAATTGAAGATAGTGAGGTTTGTCATTTTTTTTAAGCTTAATGTTCAGTATTGTTACTTTAGATGCGGGTTATTTCTTTAATTTGCTGCAGTGTTTACATGAAATGGTGGGAGGAAATGCAACCAGGAATTAAGAGCAGGCTGCTCTGAAAGGGCTGGGGAGTCAAGGGTAGCGGGAGGAATTGGCTAGGGCATGAACTGAACCCTCTGGGCCACATCTCACAGCTCATGGACTAGGCAAGCAGGAATTTAGTAGGAAGGCAGCTCTGAGAGTGAGCTTGGGTGTCAAGGATTGGCAAAAGACTCGGACAGAGCTGCAGTGTAGCTTGAAATGGGGATCAGGGATGAGGACTGGAGCTAAAATGCATCTCAAGCCCCCACAGAGGAGACCCTGCCCTGACAAGGTTTCTTGCTGATATTTCTCTCAGAGCTCTGCCCCTGCTGTATCTTGTGGTGCTGGCTTTGGGTGCAAGTGGTAAATACACTGGAGGAACTTTTGTTCTTAGTGCTCTGCCAAGAAGATAGAAATGTTTTGTAGCAATTATTTTAAATGTACCTTATAACTGAAGGAGGGAGACTTTGCGAGCCTTCTGACAATTTTGGTTCCCTTAAATACAAGGTTATATATTAAACTGTAGGGATGCTAATACTGAGCTATGATATTGGGAGTTTGTAGAATCCCTATGACAGGAACTTACTAAAAATGGGTCAGGAAAAAGTCTGAACTGATCTAGATTAATTTGGTTATCTTAGTATGGGAAAATGAACCTTTTAGAACAGGGAATCTGGAGTAAATGTTATTCCCCTAAATTGTTTTGCATCCATCTGGTGTTAGCATCACACATGCAGTTCCAGTAAGAACTAATGTTGCTGGAAAAGTTGTTCCTGCAGTTTTGTTGTCTTGACAGAGTGAATAGAGCTCTTGCTCTCGTTATGTGCTGCCATCTTGTGGCTCACTCAGGGTAGAAAATATTTCTGAAATGTTTGAGATAGACACAGAGAAGCTTCTTCTAAATTCACTACTTTCTACTCTGCAAAAAAGCCCTTAACTCTCTGAAGTGTGTGTGAGGAATCTGAACTCTGTACCTGCACACTATGCTTAAAATGGAATGCAATCATTTTGATCAATGACTGCCATTTCAAATATGGTTTGTCTTTACAGGTGAAATACTGTTTTGAACCAAGATATTTCTGTGTGGAGTTCAATAATAAAAAAAGCAATAACACCAATCTATGCAGATGCTTGAACGACTTTTTAAAAGTAATGCAAACCATCAGCTGCTATCAAGGATTGTGCTTATACAGTGCAGGGAGACCTGGCTCAGTTTGAATCACTAGAATAGTTCACTTTTTGTTTGTGTGTGTATGTAAAACATCCCTTGGCACAACTTCAGAAGGGTGAGATCCCCTGATCTCAAATAAACAGCATTCTTAGCTGAGCTGACAGTGGGAAGAGGTTTTGTCATTGTTTTTTGTCTGCATTCTGTTTTTGTATTGTCCATTTCTAGTCATGAGCTGATTCTTCTGCAGAAGCTGTTATATTACATAAGTCCCCTGCCTCAGGACACAGAGATTCACATGCATGTTGTGGAAGCTGTACATAAAGAACCATTTATACTTAACCTGTGCCTTAGCAAGTTATGTATACTTAAGATATGGCTGATAGGTTTCTTAAATCTGAGTGTCAAATCCTGCAAGCTTTGTTAGATTCCTCTTGTAAACATTTATTTATTATGGTGAATCCAAAGGATGTTTAGAAGGAATTTTAAAATATTGCAACATGTTTTGTAATTTCTTTTATTATTTCCTTCTAGATTGCCAGCCATTTTGAGAGGAGGTGTCATTGATAGATACTGGCCCACTGCTGATGGGCGCCTGGTGGAGTATGACATAGATGAAGTTGTTTATGACGAAGATTCACCTTTTCAGAATATTAAAATTCTGCATTCAAAACAGTTTGGGAATATTCTTATCCTCAGTGGGGATGTTAGTAAGTATCATCTCATTTGAGGATCTATTGCATGAAATTGTAGGAAGTGTTGTTTTCTATCTTGCTATGGCACAGTTTTAATAGATTACTAAGGGTTACAATTCTGATATAGGAAGCTGCATATATGCATGTACACATATATCTGTTCCTGTATATAAGGTGTTTTAATCAGAAATGCTGACCAATGTAAAATCTAGAGTACAAAAAAGATTTACTGTTTTCCAAAGTCATCATCTCCACTGTAGAAAGTGGTACAGGAGAACAAAAACAAGAGTGTTCTCTAGCGGAGCTTACTCTACTCCTTTTTTTTTTTTATGAGCTTTTATGTATTTTTTTCAATTCCAACCTCTTGAGTGCTGCTCTTCAACAGTAAAGCAAGTTACTTTGTCAGTCTTCAAAACACAGTGGAGTTCTGAAGAAATATGAAGTAGTAGGAGCTGGTGTGTGTGTGGGGGGGGGTGATAATCCTGCTGCTCCCTTGTCTAAGGGAATTACCTGCTTAGTGAGATACAGTACAGATGTGTCTTAACCCATTTAACTGCTTTGTTAGTGAACATGTGTTGACTCTGTTGTCTTCAAAATGCTCAGCTGAACTCTGAGTTAATCAGGAGAGTGACCCAATCTTTATGGGAGGACCTGCTTGAGTGGATCCAGAGGAGAGCCATGAAGATAGTCAGAGGACTGGAGCACCTCTTATGTGAAGACAGGCTGAGAGAGTTGGGGTTGTTCAGCTTGGAGAACAGAAGGCTCCAGGGACACCTTATAGCAGTCTTCCAGTACCTAAAGGGGCCTACAAGAAAGCTGGAGAGATACTTTTTAAAGGGTGTGTAGTGATAGACAAAGGATAATGGCTTTAAACTGAAAGAGGGTAGATTGAGATTAGATATAAGGGAGACATGTATGTGGTGAGGCACTGGAACTGGCTGCCCAGAGAAGCTGTGGATGCCCCATCCCTGGAATTTTCATGGCCCTGCTCATTGCAGGGAGTTGGACTAGACAACCTTTAAAGGTCCCTGCTAACTCAAACCATTCTATGGTTTATATGTGGTACTCTGTGCCTGCTGATCTTAGTATTTTTGAAAGTGCATTTGGGATAAGATGGGTTACAATTCTTTCTTTTAAGCTGGATAAGGATGCTGTTAGCTAGAAAATCTCATTTGGCTATAGCTTTTTGAAATCATCAGAATTACTCGTAACTATTCAGTTAGCCTTCTTGCAACTGTCAGGGGAACTTCTATGCAGATGGCAGCTGAAACGTGGTTTTTATTGAATTCATTAGCAAGGTATTTTCCAATTCAGTTAGACTTGTATGTGAAATCACCAACTTACGTATTTTGTACTTGTGGCCAGAAATTTGCATCAGTTTTGTGGAGATGAGGTTGTATTTGAATGTTGTCCTAATGTGCCTCATAGAAAGGGAAGTATGCCATTACTTATTTACCTTCCATGGGTTTTAAAATGCTGCTTTGTGTCACTTTATTCTTGTGTACACATAAGCTAAGTGCTGATCACCAGGCAGAATGATGGGATGTGTCATGATGTGCTTCTGTGCAAAGCTTTGCCCTTCTAAGCTCTGATAACAGATCTGAGCTATGCAAGTTATTGCTGCTTTGGAGCTAATGGTGAACAAGTCAGCAGAAGCAGGAGTTGTGCTTCAGGGCCCTTCCACAATCAGGTGTTAAGTCATACTTGAGTTTCTGTGTGGGGGATCTACTGGGGTGGACCTAGGTTGTTCTTTTTAGTTGGAGTTCAGAGTGTGCTTTCAAAAAAATCTCCTTATTTGTCTTTTGCAGCACTAGTCTGAGGTGATAGCCCATTCAAGTGTGGACCTCAGTCTTAAGTCCTGACTGTTTTGCTCTACAGCTTTGCTTCTCTTGCCATGTAATACTTCTTAATGTTGTGATAGCCATTGCTGGGTTTGCGTTGGAAACTGGAGAAAAATCCTGTGTGGGATTCTGAGGAGGATCTCCTCAGCTCTACCTGGACTGTCTCTGAGAGCTAGGTTGTTTCTGTAGATGCTCTTGCTTTGGTTTGTATTTTATCACCTTTGATTTAATCCCAAATTAATACCAGTTAATGAGGAGAATTAAGGTTGTGATGTTTCTGTCCAACTCTTTCTTCCTTCCATTCAGATCTGGCAGAGAGTGACCTGGCATATACTCAAGCCATAATGGGCAGTGGAAAGGAAGACTATGCTGGGAAAGAAGTGCTAATCCTAGGAGGTGGTGATGGAGGTATACTGTATGAGATAGTCAAACTGAAGCCAAAGATGGTTACTATGGTAGAGATATCCTTTGACAAATGACTGATCACTTCAACATTTTTCAGCCTGTATTTTCTGCTGATGCCTTAGCATTGGGCATTGTTAACTGTAAGGTTCTGATTTGTGTGAGGAGACGGGATCTAAAATGAAATTTCTTTTTGTCAGTTTAGAGAGACCCAGTGACTACATATCTCTGTATTATGTAGCTCATGCTCTCAAGTTCCTGATCCATACTGTAACTCCTGAGTAGCAGTTTGCATAGAACTGGAAAGGAACCCTTCCGTCATCAGACTGAGAACTTTTCTGATAAAAGACAGGTCAAGTCTGGTTTAGGCTGAATGCTGACTTCTTGCATTCTTCTGTTTTTCTAAAGAAAGCTATTTAATAAAATAATCCCTAGAAGCAAAAAAAGTTTAATCAATAGGAGTGTCAGGACTTGGTAAGTTGTTGGTGGCAGAATGACCAACTCTTGCCCTGTTTTAAAAATACTGATACAAATAAAGTTTTCAGCATTCTGTAGTTCAGATAGTTTGTAATGTAAACCACTGTTAGTCATATGAAAAGTTGATCATCCTAGGTTTTGGGAACCCCTTGCTAGAAACTAAGAAATCATTTTAAAAAAAATGTAGGCTAAAATCTAAACCTAGTTTAGCTTTATGGAATTCTTAGTACACCGCCTTATTGTTCATATTTCAAGCTTTCACAGTAATGGTAACAAAAATCAGTGCTTCCTAAACCTGGAGGCAAATACATAAAGTTGTCTATTGTAATATATATACCAAGGTGCATCTTGCCATTCCTTTGTGCGTGTCACCTTTTTGAGAATTTCTTTCTGAAGAAATAGCGACTGTCACCTGTATTATTTGTGGAATGTAGAATGCCTTAACCAGCTTCAAACATTGACCAAATGGTGATCGACGGGTGTAAAAAATACATGCGTAAAACATGTGGAGACGTTTTAGACAATCTGAAAGGAGAGTGCTATCAGGTAATTTTTGTTTTTCTTTTGTTAGAAGTAATATTTCAAATACAGTTATACCTATCCTGGAAGACTGTTATGGGAAGATTTTGGGGAAAAGTCTTCTGATTTTTCTCAATTTTGGGAAAGATTTTTTTCCTGTTTTATGGCACTTCTAAATTTTAGTGGCTGGCAGTCAGATTTGTGTTGGGAGTATACATCAGTGTCACAATATTGTTAACTATCCATCTTCAGACTCTTAAATGAGAAACAGGAGAATGTTTATTGCTGTAACTTAGAGTAAACAGTAGTAAGGGTGAAATATCATTCTTTAAATTGATGAAAGATAGAAGAAATGTTTAGTTGTCCTGTACTGTTGAGAATATCAGAGTTTGTAATACACATTTTAAATTATTTTTTATTTTCAGACAAAATCTCTTGCTGTTACACTACTAGTACATTAAAAATTGAAAAAAAATTGTGCATCCCTGCAGTTAAGGTTTTATGTGTTGCATCTGACAGAGCTAACAAACTAGCCCAGGTGTAATCTGACATCTTCACTGGAAATATTTTCTTTCTTTTCAGTACTACTCCGTAAAGCTCTCACGGATACTAGCTTACAAGTGTGAGCTAAAAAAAGCATGCAAAGAGATTAACAGAGAAGTCACATGTTACTCTGTATGAGTCAGTGGCCCTTTGTACAAATATCTTATTTTGTTCCTGTGTTGTGGGGCTGCTAACTATTGTTACTGTTTGGTAGGTAGAACAGTGGTCACTCAGCAATCAGTAACAGAGCTAGAAAGTGTGGTCCTGTAGTGACTATGTTGTCATTGTCATAATTTCAACAACCGTTCCTCCCTTTTATATCAGTAAGAAATTGGAAATGGACCCTAAAATTAAATGCATGTTTAATTTTGTATTTTTCCCCTCCTCTTAATTCCTGTGAATCTGCATTTGATTCTCCTACCTGATCAGTTTAAGGGTGTTTTGAGGACCAGCTGAAATATTTCACTCTTACAGGTTCTAATTGAAGACTGTATTCCTGTACTGAAGAGGTATGCCAAAGAAGGAAGGATGTTTGATTATGTAATTAATGATCTGACTGCTATTCCAATCTCCACATCTCCAGAAGAAGGTTAATCTCCTAATTCATTTTCCTAAACTTCTGAGGATTTTTGACATTTCTGTCCCTTCACTGCAACAAAAATAGCTAGATTCTTGCCTTTTTAATGGCAAATCTGAGAGGCAAAGAATGGTAGTAACACATCTGTTCTTTTTGAATTTTTCTTGAATGTTTGAAAAAAAAAATTAGTAAGTCCCTAGTACTTTTTAAAACTGTGCTCTTATTCCAGAATAATATAAACTCATGTAATTTTTTGAGAGTATTTGGAGAGTTCACATTCCAGTAAATTTTTCTCTGCTCTATAATTTCTTGTAAACATCTGGAAAAATACTGTGAAGAAAAACAGATACTTCTGCCATTCATTGACATTGTGTATGGATTGTGTGTGTTTATTTTTCCTGTTGGTTTGTTTGCTTTTTTAAAAAGTATAGGATAGCTACTTTTTAAACAGTAGTTATGTTGCAAGTCTTGAGTATCTAATAATGAACAACCCAATAATGTGTTTTTAAATTGTATTCTATATGCAGATTCCACATGGGAGTTTCTGCGGTTGATTCTTGACCTCTCAATGAAAGTCCTGAAACAAGATGGAAAATACTTCACACAGGTATGATATCTGGATGTAAAAAAACATAGCTGCTAATGTATTGTAATCTGCATTTTTCAGGTAAAACAATAACTCCCCACAAAAACAAACAAACAAAACCAAACAACAACAACAACAAAACCACCACACACCCAAACAATTAAAAATCTACTAACAAGCTGTTTTTCTTTTCAACAACTTTTTCAACGATTTGGGCTTTGGTAACTGATGTCTTTTTTTCATTATTTCAGGTGAATTTGTAGTGCTTGTCTTTGAATTTGAAAGCATAATTTCAAGAACCAGCTAGGCATAGATAGAATATTTTAGCTCAAAGCAATTTTTGGGAAAGCAGAACAGATGTACTTTATAAACAGATACATGGCTTTTAAGATAATGTCTCAGTTGTAGAGTGTAAGACATGAAAATGTCATCCATAAAGATGTAGGAATTTGACATAGGTGCAGTAGGATGAGAAAATCAGTCATTTCGGAGTAAATACTTTTTGCTTTGTATCCACTCCTAATTCAAGTCACTGGTTTGGCTTCTGTAAAATGGACTTTGAACACTTGTATGTTTGTTACAATGCTTGGCATTTTGAAGTATTTTGTATAGTCACAAGTTTTGTCCTTATATGTGAAATTTTTAATGTTAATCTATTTAAAAATACTTCAGATTTGTTTGCTTGCTGCAGTGTAGCTCCCTTTTGGATAATACAGCTGTAGTGTAGCATCCCTCTGAAGACACTTCCTGTATGTAATGTTGAATTCAGGTTGCCACAAAGCTGTGTGCAATTGTGCAAAACTGTGACAAGACCCAGCAGATGACTGAGTGAAGTATAAGTCTCTGAAGCTGTATTTTGTCATGCCCATACCTTAAATAGTCTCCTGATATGTGAAACATCTATGTACAGCATTTTGAAATCACCTTGTTAAGCTTTGAAATAACCTAGCTATAAACTATGCATTTGAACTCTATTCATATAATCAGCGTAGGATTTGAGCTGTGTAAAGAAACTGGTTTACTGTAAAATTGCAGAACTCTAGAAAGAAATACAAAACTCAGAATGAGGGTTTTGGCAACTATCATGTGCTACTTCTGTTTTTTTAAATGCTGTGATTGTATGGGCAAGAAATTATTTTGTGGCTGAACTGAAAGGTATGACTTAATATGGTTGTATCACACTGTAAATCTTAATCGCTTTTCTATATTGTTAATAGTGGAAATATTTACAACAGACTTTGATATTGAAAGGACGCAATGTCTTTTGGACAGAGCGCGCATCTGTGTTGCATTTGTCATACTGTATGCAGTGAGACTAACTGACTTGATTAGAACGTGTGTAAATACATGTCTGTGAGGAGGTATCTGTCAGACTTTGCTGAAGGACTCCAGGAAGAAGCTTGTGCTGAAAGCTGGAGTGCTGGTTCAGCTGCAGCCAAGGTACAGGGAGGTTATTGCATGTCAGCTGGGGTCACTAGAGGCTGAGACTTGTGCAGTGCAGCTGCCTGGCCTGGTGGGAGGGGACAACTCGACTGGGAGTTCTGCTTGTCAGCAAGTTGACCATGAATCAGCAGTGTGCCCTTGTGGCCAAGAAGACCAATGGTATCCTGGGGTGCATAAAGAAAAATGTGACCAGCAGGTCCATGGAGGTTGTCCTCCCGTTCTACTCTGCCCTGGTGAGGTGACATCTGGAGTACTGTGTTCAGTTCTGTGCTCCCCAGTTTAAGGAGGACAAGGATGTCAGTTTCACAATTCCAAAGCAGTGAGGTGGGACATGGTAGGATGGGAAAGAAACAAAAATTGAAGTGACTTCAATTTGGACTTGTGGCTGACTGGTAGCCAGTGAAAGGGCTGGTGTGTAGAAGCAGTGTTAGCTGTTAAATGCCATGTTTTTTTAGCTCTGTGTATCAAAGTTGGAAATTTAAGTTACTTTTGTTCTGTTTGTCTACTTCCAGGGTGCTTATTTTAGGTAGAAGGCTGTACTTGCTAAAGGAAAGTTTTAGTTGTGCTTTTTCCCCACCCCCAGGCTTTATTGAAGTGTGTTTTTAACATAAAATATGTTAAATATAATCAAGAAAAGCAACCAGGGGAACACTCACCTGTTTGTTAGAGCCTGAACTCTGCTATAATGAGGAAATGTCTCATAGGAAAGATACTGCAAAAGGGTCACTGTCCTGTTGGCTACTGGCCAGTAGCCATGTTTGCTTCTTCTGCATTGGCCTTGTGTTGTACTAATGTTCAGAAGATCTGTCCTTTGTAGTTTGTAGCTTGTCCTGTGATAGTTCTGCTAGCAGGGGGTTACCTTGTGTGTCTTGTTAGAATGTCATTTATTTTGATGTTCAAGAAATGCTTTACTGAGAAGTGGAACTTTTGCTCACAAGATGAGCTGTAGTGCTGCCTGACTCTTTAAATGCCACTGCTGGAAAACATAAATGGAAATACTCATCATGTCTTCATTGAGCTCTGCACAAGTTTTAGAAACTCTTCAGCACATGAATTGGTTTGGTTTTGTTTTTTTTTAAGGTGTTTTAAAGTAGACAGCATACTATGCCTTTCTGTTGTTATTAGGAGCAAACAGCTACAAGTATTCTTTAGGACAGCTGTCAGCAGGTAGAGTCTAGAGCTGTTTAACTGCAGCATTCCAGCATCCAGAAATGTTGGCTGTGAAAAATGGTCTCTAAAATAGTTAGGGATGTCCAGGAAACAAGAGTAGTTGGTAGTAAGCTGGTAACAGGAAAGCAATGCAAATGAGAAAGGCAGGCCATGCAGTGCTAAAAAAACAGCTCATACACCTAGGCTGCAGCATAACCTGTTCTGCTCCCATTCAGGATACTTTCCTGTAGAGTTCTGTTGACTGTTTGCAGCCTAATTGAAAATTGAGATTTTTATTATTGCACTCTTATATGGCTCTTAACTTTCAGAATTTTTTCCAATCTCTTAGCTGTTAATGTTAATAATTTCATGGGCATTAAATAGAAAAAAGCTCGTAATATCCTACTAGTTACACTATGGTAGTTTTGATTAAATGACTTAAAATGTAAGTTTATCAAAGCTTCAGTGCACAGAAATATCTAGTTTTTACATAATTGCATTGTGTGGATGGCATGATGCTTTCTCTTTTCATCTGTAGGAGATAACAAAATGAATGGTGCCATTGCTGTAACTGACACTGAGTCTTGTCTGGTGCTGCACAGTTGATGGGTTTCCTAAAAATTACTGGCAGGCCAGTTAGATTTTGTTTAGATCTTTCGTGCCTTAATGCAGATAGTGTATTTTTAGGATGGTGTGTGTTATCCTCAGAAGAAAAATTCTGAGAAAATTTGCTGATGTTCATAACTTCCTTTGATTCATATCCTTTTAAGAATAGGGCATGCACCCTGACCCAAATGGGGAGAAGTGTTCCTGGAGCAACAATTTGCAGTTATCTGTTCAGTGCTTATATGCATTTCCTTAATTTTTTATTTTTTAAATTAAAATCTTCCTGGGAATCTTAGTAATAGCAATTAATTCTGATATAGATAGAACTGCACTAATGTCAAACTGAGATCAAGGAGTTCCACTGACTGATCTGTTAACACGCGGTTATGAAATCACATTTTCTTGTGAGATGATTTCTCTTTGCAGCTCACCTCATGAACATAAATCAGACATAGTTTTGTACAGCTAAAGCAGTATTTGTGCTTGTCAGTAGTCTTCTCCCCTACCCCCCAAGAGGCTCATGCTTTTAATATGTACTACAGCATTCACAGGTCATAAATTGCTTTGAGTTTTGGTAATGATAATTCTTACTGAAGTGTGACAGGTTGTGCATGGCTTTCTCTCCCAGACCTGTGTGTCTGGCTTTACTTAGAACTTGCCAGAAACAGCCAGGCAATGAGAAGTTCTGATGCAAAATCAGCTAAAAGTCCTGAGGGGTGTTCTTGTAATTTCAGGAGTGTGTCAGATATGAGCTTTGAAAGCAACAGTTATGACATTGAGTAGTTATGCAGTATGGAGAAGATGAAGTGTTTTTTCTCAAAAAAAAGCAACAACAAAAAAACAATGGTAACAAAAAAACCACAACCAAACAAAAAACAAACAAACAAAAATCCAAGAAACTTTGGCGAAAATCAGACTCTGTCTAAAAGAGAAATGAGATTTTAAAATGGAGGTGTGGTGGGTTTTGGTGGGTGTTTTGGCTAGATGTTTCTGAGCAAGTCATGATTAGTGTTTTCAGAGATTTGGTAATCAGCTATGAAATACAGGAGTTATTATGCACACTGATGAAAAAAGTAGCTATCTATTTTTTAAATAACTATAATTTATCTAGGTATGCTTATGACTTGAGATAATCAGGAGAATTTTTTTTTGGCATGCTGCTAGAACATAACTGGTTGTTCCCTGGGGATTCCATGGTGATCCTCAGTCTCCAAGTGCTATTGCAGAATACCCTTTTACCACTAGGTGGAGACTGATAACCAATATTGCCTCAGCTGTTTATTAACATTTAGAGAGATTCTGCCTGTGAAAGGTTTTTCAGGCTGCTTGTATTCCTAAGGGATGCAAGAACATATGTGGCCAGTTTTAGGATGGAAGGACTTTTTTCTTGTTTTCACTCTGGAAAAATAGAAAGGACAGTTTATGGATCTCATTCACTGCTGTAGTAAGTTTGTGCTTAAGAGTATTGGGGAAAAAAACACCTCCAAATTTGCCCTGTGTCCACAAATAGTAATCACAATGAGTACAAACTTTTTTCTACAAGTGGCAGCCTTGCTTTTCATGTTTTTACATCATCCATATTGAGAGTCTTGTAGCCTACATAGGACCTGGACAGAGAGAGGTGAGCTTTAGGGCCCCTACTGCAGAACTTGCAGCCCTTTCTGTGTGCTTGAGACTTGGTTGCAAAAACTTGTTGAATGAAATCCTGCTACTTGGATGCTCAAGGGTCATATAGCTTGCTGTATTTCTCTTCTTCCTTTTTCTCCTGAGGCTGGTGCTTTGAAGTTTTTAGTGATGTCTGGGTCTGTGAGGTACTCAGTGTTGCCCTCTCCAGGGGGAGCCAGTTACAGGTGCAGGTTCCCAACTCTCATGGGGGATAGCAGTGGGAGTCAGTGAGGATGTAAAAGCTTGGTGTACCCCGAGGTCCAGCTTCATTTCTAATGGACCTTTCCAGTGACTTGTTTCTGAACATGTTAAGTGGTTTTATACTATTGGCCATACTATACAGTGGGATTTTTGATTGCCCAGGTTGTGATATTTTTTTTCTCCAAATTCAGTGGAGTATTTGTACTTGCAGATAATAGTGTGATATGTTTGTGGAGGTTTTGTGAACAATTGCCATCCTGCACCTTCCACGTAGCACGTGAGAATTGTCCCAACAGCTGTGAAAGTCTACTTTGTAAGATGCAGAGGCTGATTGTAAGGTTGTCTCTGTATGAATGGATTAAGAGTAGCTATGAAACTGCCTTTTTCTGTGTGAAGTTTTTGTTCTGCTGATCTAATCCTTTGAGGCTGAACAGGCTATCATTTTCAGCCTGTTTATGAAGTGGAACCTTTAAAAATACCTCTGAACAGGAATTTGCTCCTTCCTAGTCTGGGTTATCCAACCCAGACAGGATAGAAACAGACTTGTACCGCTCATGGGTTTGGCTTCCAGTAAACAGCTTTAATCACCGGTGCAGGGGATCAGATGTCTCCCACATGCACATGCAGCCCTTCACCAAGCTGTCACTTCCTGGCTGCTCTCTAATACAGCGTGGCCCTGCCCTCTAAATGTCCAGACCACTGTGATGTTGCTCCATAGTTACGCTCCTTTTTTTGGCCGCTGTGTGGGTTTTCTAATTAGTACTTCCAAAGCAGGAGCAAGGTTCTCCTTGACTGCATTGTGAAAAGAGAAGGCTGGAAGAATGGATGTGTGTCCACGTGTGAGCCTGTGTGATTTCTTGCCATTTTGGGAGTCTTTAAGGGACAGACACTTCATTTCCTTGTGTTACTGAGAGTTCAATTTTAAATTAAATTGAATTGATTGTTTGGCCAGTAGAGGTGCCTTTCAGTCAGGTTTGTCCCTGGTATCTCATTAAAAGCCATTCCTGTCACCCAAAACTCAAACCTAGCTTTGATACTAGGTGTTTTGTGCTCTATATATCTCCCTGCTTCTTAGTCACTTTGAAACAAGGAAGGAAAAAAAAAAAAAAACTTGGCCATGTTCAACTCCAGCATTTGTCATTACAAAACAAAACCAGAAAGCCATGCTAAATTAAAAATTAAACTCTCTAATATACTGTCACAGACAAGGATGCCCAGTAGCAATGACATTTAAGGTAAGATGTAAGAATGACATGTAAGAAATAGGCAGGTATGGAAAGGGACCCTTCCATTTGCTTTCAAGTCAGTAGTTTAATTTCTAAGGTTGGAGAAAGCATGGTGGCCTAAATTCAGCCTGTAACCAGTTGGTGAACACATACCCCTTATAGGTTGGTAAAGGTAACTAGAACTTAAAGGTTTAAACAATTTATTTTCCCTACTTATTTTAAGGAATGTTTGGGGTTTTTTTTGTCTGTGTGGTGCTGGATACTGTATTTATGGTTCATATTTGTGCATTGTGCTGTAGAAACCTGAAAACTAATCCCATGGTACTACAGAACATATACCTTAAGAAAGCCCAGAAGAATTGGTGCTGGGAGACAGGCATGAGCTGTTTGAAATATGTGCAAGCACTGAGCAGACTTGGAATGTGAAGGCTGTGAAAGAGTTCAGGAATCATCAGTTTAAAACAAGGTCTTATAAACACAGATCAGTTAATCTCAAAATTTAAAACTACCTCAAATACTCTTGTGTCAGGAGATGCTTGTTAAGGAGAAAAAATAAATTTTCAGTATTCCCCCACTACTTCTCTGCCTAATTGTTTGACATGGAACAAAGATTGACTAAGAAAAGGTGGGCAGAGGAGTTTGGTAGAGTTTTTGCTTATGTTGAAAACTGACTGAACAGTGTGGTAGAAAAAAGTCTGATTTATACTTCTTTCCCTTTAAAGAATAATCATTTGCTTTAATCTTTATTAAACACTCTGTTCAATATTTGTTATTGTTTGAGTATATGGAGGCTGTTTAGAACAAAAAATGTATTGCTTTACTGCAACTATTTTCATTAGACAGGGAGAGTTAAAATGAACAGATTTATATTGGTCCCTGTATAGCATTCAGGGCTTGGTGCCCTGTGTCATATTTTAGCAATACAAGAACATGTGTGATTGACATTATCAATACTGTAGTCTTAGCTGATAAAGCTGGTCACTTCTTACAGAAAGGTGTTAATAATAGATATTTTTTCAATAACTTTTTTCTTTATTGAAATAAGATAAGTTTTGTAGATTTTATATTTGGCATTATTAGCTCTTTGAGTAACGCTAAATAGCTTCAAACAAATTGTTACTGTGCAGAATTGTGAAATCTTGTGGTGTGTTTCCAGAAGTAGAGGTTAATAGAACAGGCAGGTGGGGTGTCTAAACCTTTAGGTAAGATCTTGATTTGGAGATGGGGTAGTTGTGGGTTTGAAAAGTAAAAATTGCTTGGTGTTTTAGTTCCTGTAACTTGTTTTCCACACTGTATGCAGTGATTTGTGTGTTGCTAGAAAAGGGAGAGTGTGAAATACTGAACAGACAGGCTGGGAAACTGGATACTTTTACTTCATCTTTTATCCTATTAAACTTCCTCCATAATAGTGGTATGCTCCATAAATTACCTAGCAGTGTTTTCTATTTATGACTCAAATTACACTTACAGGTTGGTTTTTAGTTTTGTTTTTGCATTCAGTCTGATGTTGAAACAAAATTATATGGTCAGTAAAGGGCGGCTGAACTAAATAACCGCTACAGTCCCCTGGATAATAACAGGTTACTAAACAAGTCCTACAGTAGTCTGTTCATTGCTGTGCTTTGTGCAGTTGTGCTCAGTGTTGATTTCTTACCTTTTTACAAATCTCTTGTTTTGATACCCAAACCCAAATATGATGTATTCAAATAAAGCACATCATCTGCCTTTACCAAATAACCAAGTATGTGTTAGTCCGTGAAATATGATCAAATTGATAGTCAAACACGTTTTATGCAAGTTCTTTAGAACAAGAGCTTTAAAGAATATTATTTTTTAAAGATGCTGTGTATAGGATTTAAAGTTTCCTTTTCCACTTGTGAAAACTTGAGCATGATCCAAAAATTTCAGAGGAAGAACAGTAGGATTAAGTCTTTCTTTCAATTCCTCTGGAAATAAAAATGTTTTAAATACATGGTGGAAAAAAGCCTACCAATAAAAAGTAGAAAAAAATAGTTTAAGTCTCAGAGTCAGAATGTGCATTATACACTTCCTTTGTAGTTATTTTTTGTTACATGCAAAAGGCAGTGTAGATGGAGCTGTTTTAGATATACTGATTTCAAGTAAGATCTCTGCTTGCTTCAGCTTCTGCACATTGTACTTTGTTTTTAAGAACACATGTGATATCTGTCAGTCAAATTCATTTTAGTTCCTTGCTTTGTGACTGTTACCTTTCAGTTGTGTCTGTGTGCTTAATCACTTTAAGGCCATTTTTAAAAATCTGGGAGCACTGAAAAGCAGAATGCAGCTTTCCTGAAGACGGTTATCGTAGAGTTAAAAGCTTCACAATGTCTTAGCAAAACATAGCACATGTGTGAAACATAGGTAGTGCAGATGTTTTGGAAGTGCTGAATAAATCCTTTGATCCTGGGGTCCTAAAAATCTTGACCTTTTGTTTCAAGTTAGAGATTTTAAAATATTGAGTAAGAGAGCTATAGTTTTTAATTAGATCTAGCTCTTTTCTTAGTTGAACAATCTGCATTTTTTTCAGTCATATGATAGTTACACACATCTAAAGGCAGGAAGGGACAAGATCCCTCCTTCAGTAACTGGAAAGAAAGTGTGCGCGCATGCACAAACTTTTCCAGAAGTCATTCAGGGCAGAGGGAAGATGCTGCCATTCTACAGTTGGAGTCTGTTGCTTTAGGCTTTCTTGTTCTTGTCTCTTTCTTGCAAAGTTCAAGACTTTTAAAGATCAAAAGCAGTACTGTGCTTGGAAGTGCTTGTGCTGGAAGGCTTTTGGCCTGTCCAGTCATGAACAGAAAGAGTCATCTAGAAGTCAAGAAGCCAGCGGTATTGGTAAAGAACTATTTTTTTTAATATGTATTTAACTAGACCTTTCTCTGTAATTCATATTGTTGTATCATCTAGACTATTGTTTTGTGATCTGAGATAAGCAGCAAACTTTTGTGCTTTGGGTATCTTGTCATTTTGTGAAACTTTGGCTCATGTGCTAGGCTACTAGGAATTGTGATTCATTAACATGAAATTTGCTTTTTCTATTATGTTGGTTTTTTGTTTGCTTTTTTTGTCTTCTGTAGTCCACATTATTCTTCTACTAGAAGTGGTAAAATATGTGAGAAGCTGGGGAATTTTTATGTTGAAAGTAACTCTGGAGAAATGCTGGTTAATGCTTTTGTTCCTACTGATTAGAAATCAGATGAAGAAAGTAGCCTTTGTGCTAGGTCAAGGTAAAAGGCATATATGCTACAAGCTAGTAAACCATACCATTTAGGAAAAATGGGGGCACATGTCCTCTGAAGATGTCTCATCCTGCCCTACTTATGACCAGATGTGCACATGCTGTGTGGTCAGGGTAGGTTTGTCATCATTTTATAACTTGCTGTTCATGTATAGTGTGCAGCATGGTTGGGCATCCATATTTGGGGCCCTATATATTGAGCTGAAGGTTCCTCATGGAAATGGAGCATGTAGAAGACCACAAATCAGTTCACCTGGCTGTCAGTGTGCTGAAGACCATAGACATCACCTCCTCATTGACCAGAATTGCAGAATGTCTTGTCTCTGTGCTGTGCCACAGTGACAGTACAGCTGTATGTGGCAGGTTTGTATTCAGCCGCTCATACCAGCCAAACAAAAGCTGACTAATTCGTAGGCCATGCAGTGGTGATCATATTCAACTTCACTGCATTTTAAATTAGCATTCAAATAGCTTGTGCATTGTATTTAAGGTTATGAAATATCAACTAGTCAATTATGTAGAAGAGAAACTTGACAGGAAGATTTTTTTATTAGACTTGCACAACTGTCTTCTGTTTTGCGTAGTTTGCATTTGTTCATTCTGGTGTTCTGTGGCCTCACTGTTATTGCTAAATCCTCAAAGCCATTATGGACATGGAACGTCACTTTTCTAATTAGAACTTTCTCTATATGGGCATCCCAGGTACCTGTTGCAGTAACTTCTGCTTAACAATACTTAGCTTTGGACAAGGTGGTGCTCATAGTTAGGAGGGGGGAATTGTGTTTTGGTTGGTTTTAAATTCTTTACCATTTGTAATCCTTGAAAAGTGTTTTTATTCAAAGAATGATGTGTTTGACTACTATTTGTTTTTATGGCAAGCAATGCTGTGAATTTGATGTGTCTGATATTTCATAGTTACGCTGTTAAGAAAAAAGATCTAAGCACTAATTTTTATTTTGTTCAAAAGAAGATAATACTAATATTTTTAGATCAGACACAGGTCCAAGAAAAACATACCATAAGCATCACTTACTTTTCAGAAGTGTGATATGCAGAAAGTCAAGACAGTGTAGCCTGCAGCTGCAAAACTTCTGTATAATCTGGTTTATTTTGTCATGCTGCTCTGTGGAAGACTGTTTAAAATGGAGTATGTTGTGGTGTTTCTTTACAGTGTGTGTTAACATTTTAAGACTTAGACAATGTTAAATAATTGAGAAAATCTGGATGTTTAATACTGTTTACTGAAATATTTAAGTAATCATAAAGAAAATGGTGGTTGAGTAGATGTTATAGGTAAACAACACATGGTGGTCTTTTTTAACTGGAAGTCCTAATGTAATGGTTGCTTCTGCTAATGAGAAGATAGATAATACCCCCCATACTTAACCTTTCTTGAAAAGATACAAATTGTTGTTTGCTGTAGGGAGAATGAAGACAAGCTGTTCAGTATTTGCCTTGTAAATATTAAATATTAGGAACAGCATGTTTCTGGTTCTGAAGTATGTGGGAGCCTTGCATTAATGTCAAAATGTATATATTCATCTGCAATTTTGCATATTTGTTTGATTGTAACTGAGAAATGTCTTTTTTTTCTTCAGGGAAACTGTATCAATCTGACGGATGCCTTGACTCTGTATGAAGAACAGCTTAGCAGGCTTTATTGTCCTGTGGAGTTTTCAAAAGAAACCGTGTGTGTTCCCTCCTACATGGAATTGTATCCTTAAAAGCTGAAAAAAGAGCAGAGAGTATATATTAATAAATCAAGCAAGCCTAGATTGCTAGGAGGTAATGAACTCAAGTACAAGAAGGCACTTCTAATTTAAACACTATTAATGTTTTTTCATTGTAGATGTACTACTGCAACTTTATTTTGAGGATAATTGCAGGAATTATTTTTTTAAAGGTGCCATAAATTCACAGCTGGCAAAATCATCATCACCTTTCAAGATCAGGCAGTGTTTTTGTTAATGTTCTTGAGTGTTTCCAAGTGTATTGTTTATGTGATATAGGATAAATGATATGATGAGGGTAATGCTGCCTGGGAGTTCTGGCAAGGCTGCATCCTTTTTTCTTTCATAAAAAAAAAAATAAATACCCAAACTAACTTTATAAGGATCAGCATGATCCAGACATTTAAATATTCTTTGATCTGTTCTTGAATATACAGCTCAAACTGGATGTTTTTAATGGTGGAAAAAAGTGATTTCTAACAATCATTACTAATGAATGTGACTGGAAAAAAAAGTATTCCAAGTAGAGGGGTATACGCATTTTGGGGCAACACCTCATTCCTGAAAATAATCCTTCAGAATTTCTTTATTTTCTGGATGGCAGTCAAGTTATACAAGGAGCTAGAAGTTTCAGCTTCAAGCCATTAACTCTAGGGGGGCATTTTGATCTCCTGTAGGGTACTTCTGCTGCCTGCATTTGCCTTGAGCTTTTACCAGGAAGCGTTTCTGCAGGGCTGTGCTTGCTGCAGCTGTCCCTCTCTTGATAGGAGAGATCTTTCTGGGATCTGCTTATTCGTAATACATTGTGTGAAACTGCCACAGCCTTTCTTCTGTTCAATGTGTGTTTTGCCTCTCTTCTGTGTTTCTAATCTTGGTACTGTTTAATGCTGTAGCTGCTGTTCTGGACTCCATACTGACTGTAACAAGCTCCTGTTTCTCATTCTCAGCTCTCCCATAAAACTCATATTTGATCTTAACATTTTCAAGACAAAGAGTAAAAGGGGAGATAACCAATTTTTCTGAAACTGAAAGATAGATATTTTTGCCTTTACAACTGCCAGACCTTAATACAACATGTGCAATTAGAAGTATGCATCCTCGAAGTCTCGAAGTGTTTATTAGGAAATATGTAAAATGTTTCTGAATCTGTTGCCTAGGAAATGCTACTTCATTCCTTTGAAAAGTACATCTAAAAGTTTCTAGTTAGCTGAATGATTTAAAATATTTATTGCCAAAAATATTTTATAACTTGCTCTTAAATAGGTATAACAGAGGTTGGAAGTTAGCAGTTCTTAGAGAAATGGGGCAGACTTAATTAGTTTGTGTTTTCTGAATGAATTAACAATAACATAATGATTTAGGTAGAGAAATATTAAAGGATTAGTCCCGAGTAAGTACTCTAACTTTTAATTTGACCTTGGACTTCTGATAGCCCTTTATCTTTCAGGGATGTGTTAGCACCTTTCTTGAAAGTTAATTTCCACATAGGAGTATGTATCTGAATGAAAAGTTATATTTAAGTGCTGCTTCACAGATGACTGAGATGTGATATTTTACAGTAGAATTGTGACAAGTAATTTAAAAAAAAAATTTTCTGAGGAATGTGACACATTTGTGACATTCACATAAGTCCCTGAAATCTTCTGAGCCATTGAACAAATCTTTTTACTTAGGCAAATGTTCATTTTTGTAATATGGCCCAAAGTTACCTGCATGGTACCTGAATGCAGCCAAAGTACTAAGCTGGCTATTACTTTCCATTGTTTTTTGCCTACTTCAAGAACTGTTATTTTGTGTAATTATTTGAAATTGTGGTGTTTACCAGTGCTGTGGGGTTGTCTGAAGTTGAAGTAGCTGTTGACATAAAAGCCAGCTCTCTATTTTAAGTGTTTGCCTCTCTGAGCTCTCCACCAGGACCTTATGGTGAACATGGAGGCTCCCATCTGGAGTGTATGTGACCTTGCTGTGTAAACAGAAGAACATATATCGCTATTCAGTTTTGCTAAGTTGTAAATCCCAGAAATCTATGCCTTACTCTGCAGCTGTTGCTGTAGCTCTAAAAATGGTGATGTTCATATCTTATTCTCCTGTCTTCTCCAGAAGCAGGTAGAATTATGTAGCTCTGAGCTCCCTCGTGTGTCCAGCATGGCAAGGGAGTTCTTGAGGATGGGTTGTCTGTCCAGCCAGGAATGCCTCAGAGAGCAAGGGTTTGAGCATGGCTTCTCTATGGCTGTGCTGAAGCTGGGTCCATCTCTGCTCAGAGGAGCAGCACAAAGAGCACTGATACAGCTGCCAGTTGTTCTCTTTGCTTCTAGCTCAGTCTGGGCAACATAAAGGTCTGCTTTCTGAAAAGTATTTATGTACCTAAAGCAAATGCCACAGAAGCTTTTAGAGAAAAGCCTGAGCAAAATTTAGATGTATCTGTGAAGTGAGCATTCAACAGAACCCATTTAGGCATTTAAGAGGTAGTAAACATTTCCCAATAGGATACCTGGACACCTAGTGTTCAGCTATTGAACATGTAGGTATTAATTTTGTCTGATGGTGTATTTTAGAGATTCACAAGTTAAGTGGCTGGATGTCTCTCCTGCTCAGGCTTGCTACTTTACCATTGAGAAGATGAGCAAGAGAGATCCCAAATTGGTGAACTCCTGATTGATGTTTCGATCACTCTTCCCAGAGTACTTCTGTAGTTTGTTCACTGGTTGCAATGAAAAAAAAATGCACCACCTGAAAAAATTTACAGCAATAAATAAAGTATGGGTTTGCAAAGGAATTCACTTTCAGGGGAAATGGGTTACTCTTTTGAACTGTTGAGCCGAAAAGATGATCCAGGGAGATGTCACTTTTGAGTTGTTTTTTTTACATATTTCATCTTTGACCTACCAGAAGTTTTCAGAATAGAAATATAAGTGAAAAGAACTACTTCCATTTTAACTCTGTACTACAGACTTTGCTTTTTTTCCCTTAACTTATTTTCTCCAGATGGGTATTCTACACTATTTGGAAGAAACCAACTGACATCTGAACATAGAGATTATTAGAGATTATCCTAAGTGTACAAGCTGCATGGAGCATATAGGCCTGCCACATGCTGCATATTGGCATCTTGAACCTTTAAATTATATGCTGTAGATGATCCTGAAACTTAGTCATGCTATTGATTGTGAATTCTTTAAATGTTTTTTATTATTATGTTAATTTAAAAGCAAATGGAAAATGTATATTTTGATGAGCTAGGCTGTTATTTTTGAAAGTCAACTTAAAGATGAATAGGCAGCAAAACTGTATAGCTGCTGAATGCACTGAACCTTTAGAATGTGATCCTTTTTATTTTTTGTAGATCTTCACAAACTGATTAAAAAAGACATCTTTAGCATTTCATCCCTGAAGGGTGGTCTGTGGAGTTTCCTTTTTTCTTTCACCAGTTTTTTAAATTTATGGTGTTTAATGTTGGAGGGTGTAGTTTGGTTTTTTGTTTTAAATGAACACCACAGTGCTTCCATATAGAGGTGCATAACTAAAAAAAAGGGTGTGTGTGTGGGAATCTTCTGAAAGGATACCCTAAATCCTTCATTGCAAAGAGAAGAAAGCTAGTCTAAAATTCTGTTTACTCTAGTATCATTCATCATTCCTGTAATCTCTTCTGCAGGAGAAAAATCTTTGGCCTTTTGCCTTATGGAATTCTTTAGCTGCTGCTGTATTGATTATTTGGGTTTTGATATGGGTTTAACTGTAGGTTATAGAGGCACTTTGAACTCTGTCAGTATGAAAATTAAAGCTGGTTTTCCATCCCACCACAGTGCAAGAAATTGAGTTCTTGTGAGCATACACTAGGTTCCTGAAGAGGGAAAGGTTGCTTTAGAGGGCAAAGAAATGTGGGTGTGATCTAGATTCATATGCACTGGTACTGAATGCTTTGGGGTGAGTATGTGCATTTCAGTAGGGTAAGTCCTGGTCATATTGCTGCAGATTCATCATGGTGCGTGGGGCTCTTGGTGAATCAGATTCACTTGCAGGGCAAAAACCAGTGGAAGCTATGTTGCATTGTAGCCTTTTTCTTTATCCATTTCTCACATTATCTGAAAAGCTGTGTTTTTGTAAGAATGTGCTAACACTTTCAGTGTTTAAAAAGATCCCAGTTGAAAGGAGGTAGGAAAGTACATTTTCAAGATAGAATAAAAAAGTGCAGTATTTCCCTAAACACTCTTAATCCTGAACTGTAACAATGTTGTTTGCCTTCAACACCTAGTATTTACTTGTTCTTAGTTTTATTGGAGGGAGTTGATTTCCCCTCTGAGATACTGGTAATGAAAACAAAACAAAAATCACTCCTAAGATATGTATTTTAAAATCATACATAAAGAAGAATTTTACTGTTTCCCATGTATATAAGCTGTTCATGAAGTCTGAATAACCTATGTAGAATTCCAGAGTGCTACTGAAACTTGCAGAAATTTGCTCTTCATTTGGTGTATTGTATTTTTGTATTGTACAGTTGTGCTGTTAAAATGGTTTCAGTTTGGAGAGCCAATAGAAGTATTCTTCAGCCTTATTTTCAACTATTGCAGTTAATATTAATTTTTTTTAATATACATGGGGGACAGTTCTTCCATGGCCTACAGCTTCTGCATCACTAAATACTCCTGACCAGAGCCTCCCTCTAAACAGGAGGATAAAGTCTTTGATTTCCTCGGGTGCTTTAGTTCTCTTGTATACGTCCCAGAAAATACCTTAATATTATTGACTATAAACTAGTAGTGACCCCTCATTTATGATACAGGATGGTGATCAGTATATTGTATAACTGCAGATGTCCTGCGAATGGTTATGTATACACTGAACTTTGCAAGGATGGATGTTCTCATTGATTGTTAGTGTGATTACTCATGTAGGTGGAACTGAGCACACGGGCATTTGCTGGGACACGGGTTATAGCCTGTGTGTTTCCAAGTGAGCTTGATAAATGTAGAAATCAGTCACAATCAGTGGGGGTGGTGGTTTTTAGCAAAGAAACTTGTGAACTGGAAGACAACTTAATGTGCTTGCTGTGCCAAGGCCAGCATTTCCCTTGAACATTGCTGCATAAGTCTGCCTGAGCACAGGGATGCTGGATGTGCAGGAATGTCTGGTAATCTATTCCCAGAAACACCAGGGGACCTGAATTACATACTGATAGATGAGGCAGTGGTGCTTGTAAATCCTTCCTTTTCAACTGATAATGTTATAAAGAGTTGGAGAACTGATTTTTTTTTCTTTAAACTTTTTAATGTAGGTTTTTAAGGTAGAGGCAGTATAAAGCAATTCAGCAAACTGGGAACAGTGTATTTTTTTGAAGTTGCTGAATTGATTCTGAGCAAATATATACACACTGTGAGTCTTTATTTGTTGCTATAGTGTAGATTTTTTTTAAAAGGAAAACAAGTCTGTGTTAGAACTTTCAAATGCAAATTGATATAGCTGACAGATTTTTTTTCCATGTTTAAGGCCAGTTGGAAAATAGGTATGATTGCTGCACTATGTATGCAAACAGTTCCCAAGATATAGTTAACATTAGGGTTTTCTTAATTGTTCTTAGCACTAAATGCTGCTTCCACCTAGAAATGTGATTTAAGTAATTAAAAATTGATTGATTAGTAGTTGTGCAAAGAGAAGACTGGTGTTAAAATTACTGCATCACTGCAGTGCATGTGTTAAAATAAAGGTCTGCTGTTATTCCTTGTGTGTTTGAATTGTTAAATATGTTGTGGATTCTGTGTTAAAATGCCAGAATTGACAGGTACGATGCTTACCATTGTACCTTTTTTGTCACCTAACAGACATAAAGGTACTTACTGGTCCTTTTATCTTTTCTGTCTCTCTGATTAATAAATTGTTACTTTCCATATCTTAAGCTCAGATAAGATACTCTGTAGTATGGAACAGTGATGGGGAGGATTGATTGAGGCTTCAGTGATCTTTGCCTAGAAGGAGTTACTTTTCTGTAGAGTACTATAGATGCAAATTCTCTAGAGGTCTAGTGTAAGATTTGGTTATTCTGCTGAAGTGGCAAGTTGACTTTGGGTGGCAGCATGACCTGTTGAGTGGCACAGAGAAAAGAGGCTTAGGAGAAATAAGTGAGATGTTCAGAGTGATTCAGGCTTTGGCAGGGAACTTGAGAGAGAGAACAGCATGAACAGGACGGGCATGTTGAAGTTACTTTGGAGTGTGATTCAGAAAGATGAATAATGTCAGACAATGAAAGAAGAATGTGACTTCTAAAAGACTGTAGAGAGATTTACGTAAATTCCAGATAACTGGAAAGGAGAAGCATTTACATCTGGTTTAAGTACAGTGACAGCAGTGGCCTTGGTAGTTGGGAAAAGGAAGGGGAAAGGCTTAACTTTGTGGGGGGAAAAATGTTGCATACAGACTTTGAGGGCTGGATAAAGATTAATATTAGCTTGTTTACATATGGAACAGGGAAGATGGATGTCTCTTGCTTTTTTATCTTCACTTACAGTTTGAGGTGTTAACAGCTTACTGGAAGGAACAAAGCAAGGGGTTAAGTGAGAAGAAAGTATTCAGTTTCTTAATTTAGGAATAGGAGACTCTGGATGATGTTGCATGAGGATAAGGGGAGGAGGAAGTTTATAAACATTGCCCACACAAAAAAAAGAGGAGTTGGAATTGTGAAAGGAGACACTGAAGGGGTGAGCGAGAGAACTAGCAGAGGAAGTGCAAGAATGATTAATAGCGTCATGCAACACAGAAGTGGCTTCTTGAAATGTGGGATGCTGTAGGGAGCAAGGAGTTAAAAATATGGAATGGGAATGGTGGAAGGATGTGAAGAAGTTGATACAGAGATCATACACTTTAGTGAACTTGAGTTTCAGAGTTAGAAATTCAACAAGTAACAGGAAGGAAAGAAGAAGGTGAAATGTACTTCGTAATTGGCAGCGTAAATGCTCCTGTGCAGTGTCTAAGAAAGAAAGGATGCAAGAGCAGTTAAGACGGGAATGAGCCAGGTGGAGGAACCATAAACAGGACAGCCCAACAGATGTGGGGATTTGGGGAGCACATCTGGACATGAGGAGTGCTAGTCACACTGCCTAGCTTGTTTTCTGCAAGGATCAGAGGGAGAAGGAAGATGGTGGTGGGTGGTTTTTTGTGTTTTTGTTTTTTTCCTTCTGAATAACATTTGCAAGGTGACTCCTGAGTATTTTAGGAGGAAAAGAACTTAAGTGCTAGAAATGAAGTCATGACCAAAAGGAAACTATTCATATTAAGGAGTGTTTAGGGTAGACAGGTTACCTGACCAAATAAATATGAACTTCGTGAAGCCTGGAGGACAAGGAACTGTGGGATTTAACTGTCATGGGTTGTCACTGTGAGCATGGAAGGGTGGAAGGCAGAAGCATACCAGTGGCATTTCTGCTGTTTTCACCTCATGGAACTGGAAAAACTGTTCAGAACAACAACAACAACAAACAAGCACTGCTACAGCCCTTACAGGATTTTTTCACTGGATTTCAAAGTGCAGTGACAAGTTCATTGTATGTTTCTTGAGATAAGTTTCAATATCTTGGTGTTGAGTGCATGACACATTGTGTTCCATATTGCCAGCAGATTTACTTTGAAGGACTCAAAGGCAAAAGCGTCTTATTGATGTATAATTGAAACATCTTAGTGTGAATAGTCTTTGTACATACAAAGACAAACAGTAACAGAATTATAAAACAGTAGTTGTATAATAGTAGGTGAGAATAGCAAAGGTGAGTATATACAGCTCTGTGAAGCTTTTTTGTCCTTGTAGCTGCTAATGTTACCTAACACTTCCCTATTTAACATTCTTTAATTACCAAAACTGTTGGGTTTATGGTGTGTGTTTGTTTTTTTTTTTTTAATTATTCCCTGCTTTGTCCAAATTCTGCTCTTAAGCTTCATACAGGGACATCCTGGGATCTATCTTCTTAATAACTGGCATCTCCTCTAACACCTACGTGGTTTTGATGTTTTATAACCACTGGTTAGTTATTTGGGGTGGAAGGATGACAGATTTCTTTTTTCAGGCAGCAAGTTTTTGACAGTTCATTGTTTAAAACCCCAATGAAGACCGACAGAATAATTACAGAAACACACATTAACTTCTATTTTTAAAATGGATAGCATCCTTTATGAAATTTTTACCTGTGTCACATAGTAAAAAAGTTTCTACTACCATTATAACAGTCTTTCCATATATATAACAGTTCAAAATGAGGGCAAGGGAAAGATCTCTGCTCACAATTGCTGGAGTTGTTTCTGAGACAGCCATGTGCCTTAAGAAGATAGTTGAGATGCATTTTGAGTTACCTCTTTGGGATCTTGACCCTCTGCTTAGTGAAGCCCTGTGTGCCTTTATGCCTGTGGTGGCTGGGATCAAATGCCAGACCTTTGGTGATGCAAAATGAAGACATGGTCGAGCACGCCTAAGGCTGCTTTCCTTAGCACTACCTATTACTTGCTGCAAAGACATCTCTGGCCTTGATGTGCTGACATGTGAACAGTTACACCAAAACCATGGTAGATGGGCAGCTTGTAGTCATGTGGCTAAGAAGCATGTACTCTCCTGTTCAGGAACTGCATCCAGCAGATAGTGTTGCCTCTAGCAAGAGCAGTAGCTGTTGATTTGGTAGCCTTGAGCTTTGGGCACACTTGTCATACTTGGTCTGTCTCATCGTGTTAATCTTTGCAGGTACAAACTGAGCTCAGGGAGGACATCCACATCTCCTGGAGACCACAATGGTCTTAATACATTGACATACTGTCTTTTCATTATGCACACCTTTTGTTGTCCCAGACACTGTGTGGGAAGGTACCTCAAAAGCAGAAAGCTGACCCAGCCTGTGTATGAGTTCCCTGGTGGTAGGGGGTGGGTGAGACAGTGGATACTGGTTGCCTGGGTTCTTCTGGAGGACTGTGTGCAAGCTGCAGGAATGCCTTCCTGGAACGCCTTCAACCTAAAAAAACCACCAACCCAACTTTAAATGTGAGTGACTGGGAAGGCAATAAACAAGGCAAGAGAGGAATTTAGTGCTCTTCAAGGTAAGCAAAGAGGCAACCTCATTAAAGCTGAAGCTGCTTAGCCTGGAGGTGTGAAAATATTGACAGCTTTTGGAAGTTTTGTCCATAATAATGAGATTAGATTTAGCTCAAGAGAACAATCAGTGTTGAACTGCTGCCAGAGCCTTTCTTATGTAGTGTGTATCTTCAATCTCTGGGTCATGCTAGAACTATCGTAAAAGCTTGCTCACAATATGGACTTAACTACTAGGTTTACTGAGACTAGATGATATACTCCTCTTGTTGCTCTCTCTGTCTTTGAACTTCTGTTTCTAGATGTGCTGCCAATGCACATGAATATGCAGATGTATGAAAATTTAATTAGCCATAGCTTCTCAAAGATGAAAAATACTTTTAACTTTCTTGACTGAATGGAGTGCTTTCTAAAATCTACTCAACCCACTTTTCTCGACACTACAGCTTGTGTTAAGGGTTTGCCATGAAGACATTTCTTCTGGTAGCTCTGCCATGTGAGTGGTCCCGGCTATCTTCTCAGAACTTCCACCTCTTTATTCTCACCCTGTGTAAGCTCCTCTGTGGTTACTTGTAGCTCTCCTGTGACCATGTGGCAAACTGATTTGGTTAAAAATGAGACAGTGGAGACATTGAAGGGAGATGGGGAGCAGATCTCACTTCAGCTGCCCTACTGAAATAGCAATCTGTGTTTAAAATGGGCCTGCCTGGTTCATCGTGTTGCCAGACAAGCAGTTGTACTGACAGACCTGAGCGGGGTGCAGGCATGGGAACAGGTGATGGGGGTAGCAGGTCAGAGGAAGGTGCAGGATACAGGAAAAAATGTTCAAAGTAAAGGTTGAAGCATCACAGTTTGTGCCTGCTTTAGAAATACAGGGGAAGAATTGTTAAAAGAGCTACCCCTTGGGGTTTTTTTCCTTGTTACTTTTTCTCTAATCACCTCTCCTGAACCATTTATAGGTCCATTCCAAACTAAGATATCCTATGATTGCAGTCATCTAGAAGTTTCAAATAGATTCTGGAGGCAGCTAAAAAGTGATCTAGCAGAAACTACGCATGCCACTTTGGTCTAATGGAAAAAAGCTTTATCTGTGTCAATACTCTGTGTGTAGCTTTTGTGGGGGGCTGTGGTGTTTTTTAGTTAAACTTGTCATTCACACCTTCAAAACTCTGAAATAAAATTTTGTTTGTGTTAGTAATTTAACTCTCCCAGTTCATTTTGGGTAAATAGACTGATTTTGTTGTGTGCTCTGAGGTTAGGTTAAAAATTACGATAACACCACTCAAGTTTTAAATACTTTCTCACAAGGGGTTTGTTTTGAGAATATGTGGGCAGCACGCATTTCATGCAGTGTGAACTCCCTGGCATTGCCATGTCCTTCAAAAAGAATGTGAGACCTATTGTTTCATTTTCTTTTCACTATGGGCTAAAATCAGCAATTTGTTTTCAGATCCACATGCAAAAAGATGTTGTTACAAAGGTAAGCATCTGCTCCATGAGCTGCAGCTGGAAGGAAGCTGTGTGGGCCACAGTGAAGGTGATTTCCTTCATCTAGCAAAAGTGCTTCTCCATAGTGAATGTGTCATTTGGGCAAGCAGAAGAACATGACTTAAGTCTGGGTTGTGCTTGTGACCTGGCTTCTTGGGCCCTGCTTGGCTGCCTGGTGGCAGCAGGTAAATAATTTTTTTAGTGAGTGGCAGAAATTTGGCCTTTCTCAAGCATTTCATTGTGAACGAATTACACTCAAATATAGCTGAACTTCAGACACATTAAAATACATTTTGTCATGCCCATCAAAATGAGTTTTAATAGTTTTACATGAATCTGGGAGCACTATAAAACATTTAACAGTGGATGAATTTCAGCTTATGTAACTTAAAATAGTGCTTTATAGTTTCTTTTATCCCAGGATATAGTGGAGAAAAATAGATGGTTAAAACAAAACCAGCAAGCCATAAACTATTTTATGAAATGTGGCTGAAGACACATCATTCCTCTTAAAAGCATATTTTCCAAAGACAAAGGCTGCAATGCCCTGAGAAAATGCATCATGGTGTGAAAGCTTGGATGGGACTGTGAGTTTATCTGGTTGACCCAGAACGAAATGAGCTGTGTTTGCATCATTCCTGATAATCTGTTCTGATGCTCTGAAAGGTGTTGAGTAGTGACTGCAAAGGGAACAAATGAAGTCTGGTTAAGGCCAGCATCTGGGCAGAAAGCTGGTGTATGACACTGTTTTCTCAGACTGCTGTTCTAGGGTAAGATTTGGTACCAGATTAAGTTAGGAGGTGTCAGTGTAAGAGAAATAGGAGTCTATGAAGTATAAGAAAAACCTGTGAGAAATGAAGGTATTTTATGTAAAATAGTTGATAGCCTTGGCTTATGTGACTGCATCCTGGCTGACTACAGCACAGCCCGGGATCCTGATCTCTCTGTTGCCCCCGACATGCTGTGATTCTCATCAAGTTCTTGTGTCAGTCTTCTTCTGTCCCTGGACACCTTGAACATGGATGCAGGTAGTGCCCAGATGTGGAGTTAAGTCACATTTGGGAAGCTGTAGGAAATTCTCTTATGTGTCTTGGTCCAGATGTAGCCTGGGTGCGAGTGCTTTCTCTCTGGGTTGGGAAGGTGGAAAGTGCCCCTCCGGGCTCTTATTTTCTCTCACAGAGAGAATACTCCTAGTTAATTTCTGGAAACTTCTGGCCTGGCTGTAGAGTTTTGCCTAGGGAAAGCAATTGCTATTAGTATGTTCTGGCTGATCTTATTTCTGTTCATAGTCCAATTTGCAAGATAGCTATGTCTATCACTTTTAATAAAAAGCACAGTCTTTGAAAATTTAACTTGAGTATTGTTGTAAAATAGTGTAATGAATCTCCCATTTCAGTCAACCAGTTCAACCAAAGATGACACTCATCATGTTTGAAGTAATTAAACCAACAACAAAACAATGAAACACACCCAAAACAAAAAAGAACAACCCAAACAAACAACAACAACAACAAAAAATGAGTAGAAATAGCATCAAATTATTAAAGATCAGTGAACTTACCAGCATCTTTTAGTGGATGAAGATTCTATCACTTGCTTGAGAAATGCACATTGAAGCTAAGGAAACTTCTTAGACTGTGATCCTTTCTGTGATCTTTAGAAAATGATTTAGTTTTGGTCAATATGACAAATATGCTTGATAACAACTATTTTTGTTGTTATTACCATTGCTAGCAGTGTAGCTAATTTCATAGCACAATTATATATCTAAGAGTAGCTAGTTAGAGACATACTGAGACCCTTCCACTGGAGGGTCTCTAGTCCAGTTACTTGTTCTCAGGTTCTAGCAAATGTTTCTTGGGAGCAATAGCACATAGTGGTTCAGATTTTGGTGTCTAACAAGTAGTTTAGATGCAATTGACACAAAGCTCAGTACCAAAATCCTCATTCTGATGACCATTTTGCCTTTCCCTTTTTCCATAGGGGTAGAAAAAGGCAGTGATGATGTATTGCTGGTGACATTTTCATCCTGCAGCCTTTCAGCAGCTGCAGATTCACACTGTTCTTTGTCAGAGCTTCCCTTCAAATTCTCATCACTGCATTTATACTTCTTTTGGCCTGTAATGGCTAAGGTGGCAAAGTTGTGGGTGTCTTCAGCACTGTAATGTCACTGACTCTGAATCCCCTTAAAAGCATCAACCACTTTTTCTAATGCTATTTTAACTTTACTGCTAAGTTTCTATTCTGTTTTTACCTGTTACAAGTAGAAGTAGGAGTATTTTTCTTAATTATTCTACTTAGGCAAAAACTTCAAATGTTTCTGCTCTAAGTGACTTTCAGGTTTTGTTGTTTTCATGCAATATTTTTGCAATACTAGGAATTGAAACCAAGTAATCCAGAATACCTACTTTCCTGCTCAATTGTATGCAGGGATGTCACAAAAGAAAATCACTGTATTTTTCCTTGGTCCCAGATAAATCCTCTACCCAAGCACTGAAATAAACTTGAAGCTATAAGACTCTTCAAATTTAGTGACAATCTGAAGCACTGACCTTGAGAAAAGTATGGATACACCAAATAGTCTATGTAAGTGTTCACAAGTTTTACTCAAAATTTTGCTTTGTTTTTCAACTGGTTTGGTTAAAAGCCATGAAAATGTAAGGTAGTAATAAATTTGTGGGTTTTAGCCTTGTGTTAATAGGAAAAAATAAACACAAAGCTTCACTTTAAATAGAGATGTTGGAAATTTCAGGGAAGGGCTGTCAGACATAGCAATTTGGCTTGTGTAGATAATTATATTTAGTGCCTCACTATTTGGTTCTTGAGGATTTCTGTGACTTCAGGAGAGCAAATGTTTGGTTTTGCTGATTCTGTCCCATGGGGCCTCATGCTGTGGTTTCAACCTGGTCTGTCTCTGGCTTACCCTTTCCTGAGAACTTGATGATCAAGAGTATTTAAACCCTCCTGAGGTGCTGCTGTACATTATCATTAAATATGGCCATAATCACTGAAGTAGCACCAAGACAGGGGGAGGAACAGATGATGCCTAGAAATACCTCTGCTGAACAAGAGACATGAAGTCTCATGTTGTTATGGGGTATTGCAGATAGGACATCATATTTAATGTAGGATTTTTCTAGATTTTAACTGCGTGCAAAGTTAATTGTAATCTCATTTTGAGATGAGGGAGAAGGGAAGAAAATCCATTTGAGTAAAATGCATTCACATAAAACTTCTGTCTGTAGCAATACTCTGGAAAAACAAGGATTTTTTTAAAAACGGCTTGTTCTCCTCTGAGAGCAGAGGTTATGCAGTTGTGCTTTCCCTACCCCTGTCCCCACTCCATACTACACAGCTTTGCTCTGTAACCCTTGCTTGACCTTGTCAGCAAACTTTAGCTAAATTTGTCAGAGAGGATTTGAGCTCAAAGATATTAAGTTCTGTCAACTTTTTGTCTGAGTGGAAAGGTCTCTTGTTGCTGCTGCAAAGGCTTCACTGTGATTAGGCACAGGAGAATTCGTTGTGCGGAGGGATGTGACTGAATGACCCTTGTGTGAGAAGAGCTTTCACCAGAGCTGGCACCTTACAGGACTGCTGAGCTGCACTGCCTTGAGTAGTAACACATGAGGAGTCTTAGTCCATTTTTGCAGGTTTTCCACAGAAGTCAGCAAAAGCAAGTGAGCAGATACCCTCTTGCAATAACCAGGAGCACTCAGTTACCTCTTCAGCAGCACCTTTGTGGAGCAATTCTTCTGGTCCTGGCTTCAGTTGCCCTCTGGGTGCTGCTGCTACTGAAGACAGATTTGTGCTGCTCTGCTAATACTTTTGGAGATCCAAGTGGTAGCACCGGCAGGAGCCTTTGCTTTTGCAGTGGCAGTTGTGCTTCTCAAAGACAAGAGGGCATGGTAGGGACAGTAGGGGCTGAAACCAGCCAAATGCAGGCCTGGTGGTTCTCCTCTTTTGATTTCAAAACTTGGCGAATGTCTCATTACACACCTGAAAATTCATCCATGAGACACAAACTCAGCAGAAATCAAGTTTCTGTGCTTCCACTGTTCATATAAATAGTCTTTGGCAGCTGTGAGTGAAGACATGGACAGAGCAAAATAAGTGGGTAAAGCTGCGGTGATGCAGTATTAAAACAAAACAAACCAAAAAGCCTGACACAACAACAAACAGATAGTTGTGGCCTGTTTGCATCCATGCACCTACTGCTGTGGCCGCTGGAAATGTTGCATTTTCTGGCAGTGTCTTTTTCAATGCCTTTTCAGCTTATGTTCACAGATCACATGAAAAAAGCAAGAAAATTGCTTATAGTTACTCCAGAGTATGTTGTATATTTATTAATCCCCAATTAACATGCCTTTCTGCAGTCCATGTGCACTGGATATGGGCTTCAGGTTTAATCTAGACAGTGGGATGACATGAGTGGGCACGTGGGATGACATGAGTGGACACATGCGATGATTATAGTGTGAATGTGGCCTTTAGAAAAAGGAGTGGGGTTTTTAGCTATAATTTAATGTGCTACTTGAAGAAAAATTACCAAAAGATCTAAAGCAGTTCCTTCTGCTCGAGAACATATGCATTGTTTCATTAAAGTGCTCTTTCAAAAGCAGCTCTAAAAAAGCTTGTGAACTTGAGTGGTTTAACTTTAATCATCCCAGATGTTGCTGTTTGGGTTAGATACAAGCACCTTTTGATCAGAGAACGCAATGTTTCCTGTAGCAGGGACAAGTTCTTCTTGGAGTAATTAAGAATAGCTTAGCCTACTTGGAATTAAAAAAGAAAAAACAAATGTGATTTGGGGAATTAGGTGTAAGAGGACACAGTTTTCTGCTTTCCAGGGTGTTTTCTCCACAGTTGTACTTAGTGGAACAACTTGCTGCTAGCCATGTTCAGAGGCCTGTTGAGTGTTGAATTAATGACCCACATTCTCACAGCTTCACTGAGACCTTCTGTGATGTGGATGTTCCACTAGAAAACAATGAAATTATTTATTTCCAGCTGTACGTCTCACATGAATAAAGGACAGTATTGTGCCAGAGTGTGTTTGCTCTTGGCTGCAGTATGGAAATTTAGGGGGTTTTGTGGCCAGGAGAGTATCACTTATAAGATTCAGAGATCTGAGGACAAATGGCCAAGCTGTCTTCAAATCCAACATGTTGGGTTTTTCTCGAGCACATTGTGTGTATGTAAAGCCCAGTTGGCCAATTCTGGCTATAACAGCTGCATAGTTTGAAAAAAATGTTCAAGGCCCCATAGTGGAACACTTGAAGTGAGTTTAAATACGGCCTTTGCTCTGAGCCATGCCAATTAATCTCTTTCAACAAAGCCAGTTTATACCTCTGAATACACCCTGAACTTCACAGGCTGTTCTCCCATGCTTTTTCTGCTGAAGCCACTCAAGCTGTGTTTGGTGGCTCTGCCTCCAACAGTGTGGGAATGGCTATAATCTTCCCTATACCAAGAGCTAAAAATGCTCTGTAGGGTGTCATGGAAGCTGTGATGCTTTGATTGTGAAGTGCTTCTGTTGAGCTTAACTAGTTGCTTTAAGGTGACCTGTCAGTTGCCTGCAAGACTGAGCAGGTCTTTAATGTGCCCTATGAGGCCAACATCTGAGAAAATGTCTTCTGTAAATAATGTGTTAGTGTAACCTGATATGTTTTACACGCATTGGTTTGGTTTTTACACTTAAAGAACTTTTTTTTCTGTCTGCATTGAAAGCACCAGTAATTTTTTTAATATGTCTTGAAGTTACCTACATGCAAGAAAGTAAAAAATGTTTTACAGTGCTTTGCCTCATAGCAAGCCAGTCTTTTGGCAAGCTGGGGCTGGATGTGTGCTGACTTTATGCTGTTTTCTTATTCTAGGTTCAGCAACACCTATGTAACTTTGGTTTTGACTGTTGCCAGTGAAAATGAAGCAACCCGTGGGGGGATTGTGTGTCTATTGAGTAATCAAACCTCAAAAAGTAGGAACTTCCTTGAACCAAGTTGTATGGGGAGAAGGTGACATAGTACGATTGTTTTTCAGTTCAGATCAAGCACTCTTGCCTAATTCTTGGCATAATTGATGGAAGTGAGAATTGTTTGCTTGTGAAAGAGTAAGATAATACACATATTCTTGTATTTACAAATATATGTTCATGTCTATGCATGGACATTTACATATATAGACAGACTTTTTCTAGAAACTGGGGCAGTCTTGCTGCAGTTTAGCCCAGAGCATGTTCCAGAGGGTTTGCCAGCTCTTGCATATGGGTTTGGGTGGAAATGTTTGTGTATTGTCCCAGCATTGTTATAAGCACCAGACAGATCCCATTGTTTGAGTGAGATCTTGGTCAGAGGCAATTCTGAGTGAATGAAGAGTGATTTAGAGCAGGTTGGATTTAATTATTACTTTTTTTTCTCCAGTATGTCTATTCAATGCTTTATGAATGTTTAACAGTCTTTGCACAGACTCATTAAGTGCCTTATTGGGCTATAATAGCCAGAAGTGCTGTTAGCAGTTCCAGCAGTAAGCATGGCTGTGTATCTGCCAAAGAGCTACTGGAGTTGTGATGAGCAAGGCTACCAAATCCTAGTGCACCCATCAGAAACATGTATCAAATTCCACAAACTTCTGTTACTGATCAGCAGTATCAAAAAGCTAATTCACATGTGTTCCATGCACCATTTTTGGCTACTGCCGGCAATGGACCCCTGCAGCTGTTTGTGTTTTAGCCCTAATTTCATAATTCCGTATGTGCTGGAGAAACTAAGATGAGTTAGTTCCTGACTACAACCAGGCTCTACAGCCAGAGGGGGGGGCACTCATGCTATGCTGCAGCGTAAATATGCCCACAAACCCAAACTTAGAGAAGTCATTCTGTTGCTGGCAGCTGACGTATGATTTTGTTTTGTGGGGTTTTTTTGCCAGAAGCATTGTGTGCTGCTTGGGGCTGACTCCCCAGAGAAATGCTGTAGTGGAGCTTACTGGTTCTCACCTTCTCTTCGGCTGTTTGGGAGAAGGGACTGAATCATCCAGTCTCTCCCTCTTATTTGCTTCCATATCTCCATTTTCCCTTATCTCCCCACGGTTTTCCTAAAGAAAATAACTGGTTGCTGCTTTGCACTGCTGAAAGCTGTTTTTGGTTTCTGGCCTGATGTCCTAGAGAGAGACCATCCCTTGAAAGTAAAATTCTGTTAGTGAAACACTACTAGAGTGTGATTTTCGGTATGTGCTAGTCCTTCTCCAGGAAGCAGAAATTTAAAGTTGCGGAGTATGGAGTAATTCGAGGGGGTATGTGATCAGTTAGTGTTAGCTGGGGGAGTATGAAGCTGATAGTTAGTATACATAGGTCTAATAAGTCTCCAGCATTCGTACTGGCAGTGGTTCTGTACTGATTTAGAAGGAAAACCATCAGGCAACCAATAGCAAATGCTTGCCAATGGCCCTTTTGAGATTTACTCAGCTTTAGGATCATGGGCAAATTTGATTAGGTTGTTGAGATCACAGCATGTTTGTACATTTTGTGTGTCAACACCCTGCTTTTGGCAGCACCTTTGAGACTCCTAGTGATTTCTGATGTGAAACACCAAGATCACTTAAATACCTTCTCAGATTTCTGCTGGTAACAGACTTGTGCTTGGGACTGTTTACAAACAGTGATCTGCTCACATACATGGAGTTATTAATGCATGAATGGGAGCTCTTGTGCTGGGAGGTACATGCTCCTTCTAGTTCTGTGGCATCATTTCCCTCTTCTTCCTCAGCTGATGGATGTCAAACATCGTGACTTAAATGTACAGTACAAGTAGACATGTGCAAATAAAGAACGCTTTTTTCCTCTTCTGTGCCAAGCAGAGATGAGAATACCCTCCTGGAGCTTGCTGACAAAGGGGGATGGGAATAAGAAATCAGTATTTGTTTTTGTTTAGTTTTTTGTTTGTTTGTTTTCAGACCCTAGCCAGGCTGTAGAGGGGGTTGAGGAGTGAGGGGTTTCAGGAACTTCAGACTCTAAGTCTTGTGGATGAAGTGAGTTTTCTCTTTATGTCCATGTGGGGTCCAGGACAATTTGTGTGCAGGTGCTCCCAGGGAAAAAACATTGTCTCCTAACTGATAACTTTGCTATCACACACATCTTGTGACATATGCCTTTCTTCCCTTTCCTTGCACAGGTTTTTTTTGTTTTTTTTTTTTTTTTTTTATATTGAGTGGGGCCTGAGATAAGAACTCATGAATCAGTGTAGAAGTAACTCAGACACACAAACTGCTGTTGGGAGCACAAGCATGTTCCTTCCTCTCTGTGCATCCTTATGTTTTGTGTGGTAGTTCAGCTTGGGAGGAAAAGAGAGCTCCTCACGGGGCTGAATGGCACAGTCAGCTCAGAGAATTCACCTTGAAATGATTAGTTTTGTTATTTGATGAATGAGGAAACCTTGCCACCTGGAGAGAGGATCATCAAGTCTGAGAAACTGAGAAATCCATACAAACAATGTTTATTTATTAATCACTAACTTGAAGTGCCAAATAGATACTTTCCACTAATCTCATAGTAGTACTTGACTTGGAAGCACAGAATAATGTCCTAAGATTTGCTGCGTATCAGCAAAGACTGAAATATCTTGCCTGGAAAAAAAAAAAAAATCTAGCTTTTAAAGCGGTGCTATTCTGTAGGTTGAGCTGATTATTGCTTTGTGCTGCATGACTGTGATTTTTGGCATGCAGTGTCACATACCAAATTCCCAAAATAAAATGCTACATGATATTCTAGGAGCTCTTAGGAAGCTTTAAAAAGGGATTTGTCCACTGAGTGGGTACCTCTTCTGGTGAAGCCAAATGAGGCAGCATGAATGGTTTAAGAGGAGGAAACTTTAGCCAACAGATAATTAGTATTTTTAAATAAGCGCGCGGGGGTGGGGAGAAATCCTTCTGTCAGTGCTGTGTTTGTAAAATTGTCAACAATTCTGCTTTGATTGTAAAGGGTTTACAGCTATATGCTTGAATAGCTAAAACATCTGTTCAGTAACGTTGTGAAATCTTCATGTTCGGAACCCCTGATAAGGGGGATCTGCTGAGCAATTGGCTCATAGCAGCTCTACAGGCAGCACGGTCTGTACGTACAGTGGTCACCGCTTGCCTTTCCTTCTGGTCAGAGGAAAACGTAGGAGACTGCTACTATTTTATGTGCAATTTTTCATTTTGAGAGAGAGAGAGAGAGAGAGAGAGAGAGCAGGAAGTGCTTTGGAAATGGTTCATGATAGAAAACTGGAGTTGTAAATAGGAGAGAGGAGGAGGAGAGCTCATGGTGCTGTGAACTGTTTGTGAACAGTTGAAATACTGATACCACAGCAGCAGAGGGAAACCCGAATTCTGCGAGAGCAAGCACATCCCAAGCCATCCTGATGGAAGGAGAGACGGCACCCGAGGCCAGGAGAGCAGCCAGCAAAGCCACACGCATCGCCCTCGGTGTCTTTGTGAGTGGCACGGTCGTGCTCGGCACCGCGCTTTTTTTGGGTAAGTGAAAAAGTTGAAGCTAACCCAAATGTAACCCTCCTCAGCCTGCCTGCTTGGTGTCACAACATGTTTTGGTGAAAATCTTGGTCTCTTCTTTCCCCCACCCCATTTTAGAATTTTTCTGAAATGGAAACGTGTCAGGATAGAGACTTGTTTTGGGAATGTAATAACTGGAAGTTGCAATGTGAGCTCGTGTAACTTTTGAAAGCTGAATTTAAATCAGCTGCTTAATTGAATGTATTCTAGCCAGAATTGGGTTCTGTTGAAGAATGGGGAATAACGGGTGAGATTACGCACATAGGTAATTCTGACTACAAACCTGCAGGTTGTGACCGGTGTGGATTAATATTCTGTTTTCTGAATATGAATCTGTATGGAATCTCTTGGGCTTTTCTTCATTTGGTTTTCATTTAGGGCTTGACTACAGTTCACGTAGAAGCCTTCAATAATGCATATGCTTGCACATTTTTTAGATTATTCTGTTCTTCTATGACAAATTGCAAAGTTGTTTTTGCAGAAATCATAAAGATATCCAGGATAAAATGAAAATGTTTTGATCAGATTTATAAGCTGTAACTGGACGCAATAGAGAATGAATTAATTTTTCATCTCCAGGATCTGGAATAATCTATAGATTAGTTTTGCTGGAATATACGGAAGCATATACCTCTACCTATAAAGTGGTACGGAAAAGTGTAAATATACCCAGAAACCATGAAGCAGAGAAGAAAAAGCAGTGTTGTATCCTGTAAGAGCTCAGAGACAGATCCTCTTCTGAAATAATTCAGCCCAACTTTTCATTTCTTTAGACCAGCACAGATTTCCCTGGACTGGAGGGAACTTAGCCTCTAAAGCATATCCTTTGCTTCCTTCTGATCCTTTCTTTTGTGATCTTGGCTGAAAGGTCTGCTTTGAGGATGATGACAACAGAGAAAATTTTTCCAGGTTTCCTACAGAGTATTTAAAGCATCAGGCTTGCACTCAGTGTGGAGCAAATTCTTCAAACATTTGCATGCATGTAACTTCTCTGTATGTGAGTAATCACACTCAATTCAGCCAGACTCTTTATAAACTTGAGCAGGATTAAATCCTCAACTTGGTAGTGAAAAATATTCTTACTAAATAAAAAAAGTTAATACAGTATCAAACACAGAGGAGTAATGGAGAGATGGTGGGTTTTTTTTAGTAGTACGTTGTTTGTTTTCTTGCTTGTGAAAAGCAATAGACATTTACCACCATAGCTTGTCAGAGACAGAAGTGCTTTAACCATAAACCAGAGATGGAAATTCAAGAAAATATATTAATTCTTAAAAATAGTTTTCCAAATATATTGGTCCTATTCTGTAGCCAGGGATCCAGTGTTAAAATTTTCATTGGCATAACAGCTAAGAAAGAAAAATTCTGGCCTTGGGTCAACCAAAATGTTTTTAGAATTTGGAAACTGTCTGAGGTTTTCAACCAAATAAAGGGAAAAGTTAAGTTGTTTTGGTTTTATATTTTGCCAATGCAATGTTTCTGTGTTTCATTGCGACAATGTGTTTTGTTTGTAAGTTTGAGTTTAACTCTTTTTATAGTTTTGCTAAATTGTAAGAAAGGAGACCATTATTTCTGGTCATGTGAAATGTTTCAGGCACATCATGATGTCCCTTTTTTCTTCAGTTTTCATCCGATCTGTGAAACTTAGTCTTTCTGGTAGACCTGAAACCATTACCCAGCCTGAGGAGTGAAACATAACCTTCTCTTACCTCTGTTTCTTCTTCGCAGAGTTCCTACAACTCTAAGAGGAATCTGGTAGAACCATGTATTTTTATTTACCATTACTTGCTTGTAGCAGCTGTAGCCCTACTGTGATTTCAGCAGAGTGCTACAAGGGAAGGCACTTGCCACTGTGCAGGGTCCTATCTTTAGTTCTCTGGACGGTGGGGTGGGCTTTGGCAGGACAGGAGCTGCCTTCTCCTGGGAAGCCAGGGCCAGAGCACAAGGAAGCAGATCGCTCTCCAGTTCCTCTGGGCAACAAGTCAGGCAGCTTTGAACCTCAATTTGGTAGCCGCTCCTACTGACTTGGTAGCCTTTTTAGACTTCTCATATTACAGGAACATCTGCATTATTTGCATCTCTGTATGCCTTTTCCTTTTTCAGATTTTTTGGGGGAAACTGAATTATGGTGTATATTTACTTAGGAATCTGGAAACAATCTCAAAGAGGAAGAATCTGAGACACTCAGTTTTATAACCACAACCATAGGTAATAATGTAATGGTTAATTCTCTTAAAAACAACAACAACAAAAAGACAAGAGAACAAAATCAGGCAAAATTTTTTCAATCAAAATTAACAGATAATTAAAAGGGAAACATTACTACCAAAAATTTTCTTAACTTGCTCTAATGATGCAATTGTAAATGGAGCAAAACTAGTTGAAATGGTATTTTGCTTTGGTTTATAAGTATCAAAACTTTGAGGGCTACTTTTCATTCTTTTTCATTCTCCATCATTTTCTACCAAGTAGAAAAGAATTAACTGGTGTCTGGGATTTTCCTTCATTTCTCTGCTTTGTTAAGAAAAAGCTCTGACAAACTTTCAAGACCTGCATGGGTTCTAAAAGGCTAACTTTAAAGCAGGATGAGGTGTTCAGTGTTGCACTCCTACTTAAAAGGCACGTTATCCATTATCTGTATTTCACATGGCTCAATCATATTCTGGAGATCTTCACTTCTCTATTTTCTACTGTTCTTCAATATTCCAGTTGCAATCTTTATGTGCCTCAATCTCATGTATTTCTTGGCTAATTTACAAGCGTGGTTGAAGTGTTGTGTTTCACTGAGTCAGTGAAAGCTTTGGTAAAGTTGTCCAGAAGTAGTTTTACATTCTCAGTCTTTAAGAAAAATTTATTTGCAATTCAACCATTTGTTTCATTAATTGTCATAAAACGTATGAGGTTGGAAGAGATGAAACAGCTTTATTTTCAATTCTAGCTCTAGGTTTTTTATAGTAAAATTTTCCTGTGCTGAAATATCATTTCACATTTTCCTATCCCTTTTGAAAAATATATAGCTACAGGATAAATTACTTTACAGCTACCAGTACTGGTAAAGCTACAATACAATACCTTAATATATTAGTTTGTTGAGGTCTGTAGGTTTGTGTTTGGGGTGTGTGGTGGATTTTTTGTTTGTGGGTGTGGTGTTTTTGGTGGTGTTTTGGGTTTTTTTGTTTGTTTTGGTGTTTGGTTTTGTTTTGTTTGGCCATGGACTGAGTTAAGCTAATGGATATAACAAATTTTTTTATGTCTACTGAGCACATCTATTGAGTCTTATTCCATCTGCTCCTCAGGACTCCCTCATCCCAAGTATCAATTATCTGCATATTTGCTGCCTGACAGCAGTGTCTGAAATTAGCAATTCCTATACTTAAGTTTCAGTGGCAGCTCTAATACTCATTTTTAAAAGATGCGCAAAATTAACTGACAATTTTGTATTTTCTTCCAAAAACCTTACTGACAAGAACTACAATTACCATATATTCAGGAGCCACTTCAGATGGAAATGGTGCTGTGCCTTATAAACCACAGCTATCCCTGTGCCCGTTGCTATCTGGTTTATTCCAAGCTGAAATAAGGGGACTCTGAAAAGGTCCTCTTGGTGACTTGTGCTAGTCGGGCCAAGCAGCACAGTGCTGTTGTAGGAGGAGGTGCAGCAGGTCAATACCAGCCCCCCCCAGCTCAGGAGAAGCCATGAAAACCCTACCTGTCTAGGTAGCTCCATGTTGCATCACCAGCTGTGAAAGATGAATCTCTAGAGATTGATGAACAATGATTAATTCTATCATGATGATGTTTACCATCCATGAATAAGGCTGAATCATTGAATGTCCTGAGTTGGAAGGTACCCACAAGGATCATTGAGTCCAAATCTTGTCCCTGCAT